>NW_027255896.1:8595932-9195932 GCF_043229965.1 Drosophila suzukii | reverse complement strand
TCACCTTTCTAATTTTAAAGATTTCAGTTGTATAGTTCGTTGTATACCCTTTCTCAAAGACATGTTTATATTTACTGATACGAACGTGGTCCCCCTTACGGAATTTACTTGCAACATATATTTTCAGGTGATTATACGATGTTTGTAATATTTGTTTTTCATTGGAAGAACTGACTTTACTTGGACTCATTTTTATTGTTCTATGCACTCTATTATTATATTTATTAACTAATAGTTTATACATATCTATCCACTTATATTTTCCATTGAAACTAAACTCACGCCACATTAATTCTTTAAGAGTTCTATTGAAACGTTCAACTATTGATGCTTTTAGAGTACTGAAGGTTGAATAATGATATCCCATAACTTTTCATTATTACCTTAAATTTGGAATTAAAGAATTCAGTGCCATCATCAGTTTGCAGGTTTCTTGGTGTTCCATGACCCGATTTAAATATTCTCTCCATGGCTTGGGAAACATCATTTGCATTTTTTGATTTTAACGCCTCACCCCAAGCATATTCCGAAAATGTGTCTATAACAGTCAACAAGTATCGGTACCCATCATTAGAATTTGAAAAGGCTCCCATTTCAACCAAATCTGCTTGCCACAGATCGTTTATACCCCTTGTAATCACTCGTTTTCGTTGAAAGTTTTTTCGAGATGGTCCGTGCAACTCATTTACGATTTCTCGCTTAATCATATTCTTCTAATAGGCTGAAAAGCGAAACCTTCTAACTCAATTGTGGTTTTTTTCGGTAATGTTATCGGTTTTGTTACATATTTAAATATATAGTCCTCAATGGTTTTAATCTTTTCCAGAATTTTGGCAAAAATTTGGTCAGCGCTGTCTGCCCTCTTACTATTCAATTCAATTTTATTTTCTAAGCTTGAAATTTTTGTGAGTCGACGATTAACATTTTGAGTTATAATTTTTCTTAAATCTTCTCCCAACTTTCCGAGGATCTCATCAGTATATTGCTTTGTTGCTAGATCATTGTTGTCTAGAGGCTTAGATCCGTTTTTGATACGTTTATTTTGAGCATGAATTTTCCCTCAGTAGAATTAACACGTCTTTTCAAATTTTCTGATCATTCCTTATCAACAGAAAAATGTCCAAACTTGTCGACAGATATGATGTTTATAAATGTAAAACATATTTGTCCTTCCTATTTATACCCATTAATATATAATCCTTTCTTCACGCAATTCCTCTAATATTGAAAAAATTTCGTTATTGTGGTGTTACACGCTCCTTTTGATGCTACTAAAATTTCCAATCGTTCGACTAATTCATTTACATCATTCCAATATACATAGTTTGGATTTGATTTCTGTAGTAGTAGACGTTGTAGGACTGAAATCTTTGTCTATCAACTTCTTAATAATATGGCTATATTTGTATGCTCGTGTACCCTTGATTCTGTTATTAGGTTTAAAGCCTAATCTTTGTATATTCGTTTCTAAAATAATTTTTTTATACATTTTCAAGTCTTGATCATCATAGTTTTCAGGTTTACTAAGAAAAATTAGAGAGTACAGACCAGGAGTCAGATCACAACTCATTCCACTAGAAAATGTTATTTTATTATTTTTAATTTTTAATTCTTTATCTCCCAAAGTTAATGAATTGTTTGCGCTTTTTTTAGGTCCATAACCCTTATCCAACACATTTCCTCTGGTCAAATTACTGATATTAAAATCATAATTATAACTAGTGTTATTAACTTCTAGCTCTGCATCCACACCCATATCGGCCTCTCCTGTATACATTGGTAACTGTGTTGTCCCTTCTTCTTCACTTTTTTCCTTTTTCTCTTCTTCTATATCTTCCTCTATATTCGTTTATGAAAAGAATTGATTATAGGAATCACTATCATCGAAAGACCTTGGTGGAGTTATGTTTCGATTAGACTGCGGATCTTTCTCATTAGTTGTAAAGTAGAAATCGTCAAGATCTCTCTCATCATCATCGTATTTCTTAATTTGCTTCATTTCACGCTTTACTTTTATACTATCTTTTACATTAGAAATCTTTTGTTTTTTATTTTCCTTAACAAGTTCATGTAAGGGTTCAGTAACAGGTTTAAAAGTTTCCTCCAATTGTAAATTCGTATGATTTTTGACTAGTTTGAGATCATCGAATTTTCGCTTCAAAGCAAATCTAGCTTTGGTTAACTGTGACAAAATATTCATTGTAGTATATTGTTCAAACTTTATAGGTGAAAGATTTAAAATTTCCGAAATTCATGTAGTCACTGCTCAGTTACTACACAAATACTGTTTAGGGAACGCCAAGATCTGTAATATTTATATACCATTTCCGAATAAAAAAAAGATTCGATACATTTTCTTCATTATATTTTAAAAAGTGTATTTATTGTTATATTCTTAAAATCTCAATCTTTTTAATGATTACTGACTTATTTCTAAATACAAATTGTCATTACTTTTAGAAATATTAAATTTTCCATCAACCATTTCATTGATGATATCATCTTGAAGAGAGGTGTACCTTTCCGGCATGTACAGAATGTGCTCCTCCAACTCGAGAGCAATAGATTCTCCAACATTTGTTGTTTTGCGCTCCGCCTTGAGGATCGGGAATCTTACATTTTCAGGCATCCTTGTTTTCGATAGCAGTGTCTTTTTATTAAATTTATTGAACTCTTTAACTACAATGTTCATCTGGTTTTCCTGATTCATGATGGTTGTTGAGTTTTTTGGACTTGATACAGTTGTTCCACGTTGTTTTTAGCTGTATTTTGATGTTTACTACCTGTTTAGCAGTTGTTCAGTACTTGTTTCGTAGTTGCTTACTACTTGTTTTAGCTGGTTAATAGCTGTTATTAGATGGTTATTATCTGTTTAGTAGCTGTTAACTAGTTGTTTACTAGTTGTTATAAGCTGGTCACCAGCTGTTTTGAGCTGTTATGAGCAGTTATAGGCTTTTTTTGTTAAGAATGATCAAAAATTCTTGTCCTCTAGATGACGTTCGATGTGAAGTAGAACTTAGACTGTGAATTTGAACGCGTGCAGGTCCACTTTTTATACCATACAAAGTTCACACATACACGTACCCATACATTGATTTTCAACCCCCCCAAATGTAAATTAACCATTTAAATATACCGGTTTTGACTCCACATTTTCTACGAAAGAAAGTAGAAAAGCGAGGCACAGGTGTCCACAGTTGTATGTATCAAAGTCTTGAACTCTATCGTAGTTGTATTGTATTCTATGTCCCAAGTATTTCACAACTTCTCTAGATGGCTGAAGATTTCCAAAACTGTCGAAATAATGTATATTATTTTTATTTTTATTATATGCAACCCAATGTGTACCACTTGATCGTGAATTATATAAGTTTACTATACCACACTCCCTACTTTTTGGTGCTTCTGGGAGTAGATCTCTCATAAACACCCCTCTAAAATGTGGGATATATTTCCTAGCAAAATGTATAATGTCGATATTTGATAGTGGTCTATTGGGTAGCAGAGAAATTAGTTTTTTCGCTTCTTAATTCCTTTCCCCTTACTATAGGGCTTAAGAAAGAAACCATAACCCTTTCTATAGGGCTTGAGATATAATTCTTCTCCTACAGCAACACTTTCAATTTTCCTATTGTGACGTTTTTTCTCCTCCATATCTTCCTTAGCCATTCTCGCATTGTTAATTGTTTTTGCAATTGCTGCACTACCACTTGCTAAACTACCAAGAGCGCTGAGGGCTGTCAAGATCGGCACGATTGGTAGAAAACCTCCAATTTTGGGTACATTAATTACACGAGGTACTTTAACATTTTTCTTAGAACCCATTGATTGATGAATTGATTTACGTGCAACTTTAATTGCACTCATAATGTCTAATGGTTTTTGTTTTTTTAATGTCTTAGTAGCAGCATTAATTACAGTCGAAAGGTTTGTTTTCTTCATTTTATTCTTCAATATCTTTTTCCTTCCTTTCTTTTCCGTTTTATTCAATCCCATACCAAATTTTTTCTTGGCTTTCATTATATTTATAACAAAGTATGCTGCTGCTCTTTCACCAAGACTGCTATCTGGTGCCTTGACACGCGACCATGCTTTGTCAATTAATATGGAGTCTGCCCTATGTCGTTCACTCAATGCCTTGTTTTGAGAATATGCGATATCGTGCTCTTTGCAAGCTTCATCCAATGGGTTTATTCCTTGATCACCACGTTCCAACCGTTTCTGTAACTTTGTACCCGGTCCACAAAAATTATATCCCGGAATATGGGCTTCAAACGGTAATGTATTAATAAGCTTATCGACAAGACCACCACCGTGTTTACAATTAAAAATACGACTGATGCGATTATAAAAACGTTTCCCCATTTTATTGATGTTTAATCATCAAAGATTTCTCATTGAATGAGGTACATTAGGTTAAAAGATGCGTTTAATAAGTCAGAAACAAAAAATTGTAGTTAGAAATATTAACGATGAAAACGAGAAAAATCTACCGCCACGACATAGTGCTCTCTTACCGAACACAATAAGGGCTCTAATTGTTGGGCCTTAGAATTGTGGTAAAACTAATATTATGTTAAGTATAATAGAGAGTCCTAATGGATTAAAATTCGAAAATGTTTATATATTTTCAAAAAGTTTATATCAACCTAAATATGAGTACTTGGAGAAATTAATCAAACCGATTAAAGGAATGGGATATCATACATTCTCCCATAATGAGGGTGTACTAGACCCCAGTGAAGCTAAAAACAATTCCATCATTTCATGATATTCGATGACGTAGCTTGTGAAAAACAAGATAACATAAGATCTTATTTTTGTATGGGTCGACATAAAAATATCGACTCTTTTTATTAATGTCAAACGTATAGTCATATACCTAAACATCTGATTCGTGACAATGCCAACTTTATTATAATGTTTTAGCAAGATGATTTAAATATGCGGCATATATATCGGGACCATATTAACACTGATATGAATTATGAAACATTTGTGAAAATTTGTCAAAAATGTTGGGAGGACAAGCACGGATTCCTATTAGTTAGCAAGGATAACGAAATGGATAACGGAAGATACAGAAAAGGATTTGATCAATTTATTATGATTTAAGGAGTAATTTCAATATAAAGCTTGGTTAGATACTTACAATCCCACAGTTTATCAAGAGATTTCAATATGTCTAGATCACTTGCATTATCCTTGAATGGAAATAGTTACATTATAAATACAAACTTTTTTCCACCTATCGAATTGAATGGTCAATATGAGTGCGCTCTTATCGATTTTAATATGTATAATTCGATTCCAAATATTGATGAAAAAAATAACCTCTTCCACATCGGTGACAAGGTTATTACAATTCCAACTGGATCATATGAATTGAATGATATCACCGATTTCATTTACAATAAACTAAAAGACTATAACCTTGAAAATACATTTAAAATTCAAAGTAATAATAATACACTTCAAGTTGAAATAACTACCATGCGAGAGTCAGTTTACTTTAATAAGGAAAGATCGGTTGGACAGCTGTTTGGTTTCCATCAAAAAGTACTAGAACCACATCCTACAAAAACCTATCGATCAGATCAGACCGTGAACATATTAAAAATTAATACAATTCGTTTGGAATGTAATATAATCAGGGTTTAATATGTAGATAATACACCGAATCATACATTACATGAGTTTGGCATTAATGTTCCGCCTGGGTATAAAATGACAGTGACACCACATAACCTAATTTATTTACCAATCAACTGTGACGAAATAAGCACACTATCTATACGCATAGTTGATCAAAACGGTGATTTGGTGAATTTACGTGGTGAAAACGTTTCGATTCGCATGCACATTCGGTTAATAGAATGATTATTTATAATAAAAGACGTAGCTTAAGTCCTCAGCCAAGCATTACTAATTGTTAAGCTATAGAAAGAGGATCAAAAGTAAAAAGAAGCTCACTTTCTTTGAAAAATAAACTATTTTTAAAGTCGTTAGGCTTGAAGCTTCGAGTATAATATAAAAGGTGGAAAGGAAAACAATGAACGAAATTTTAAATTTTCGAGAAAAGGTTTACTCAGATGAGAGTATTTCGAAGAAAGAGTTTCATACTTATTCATCGTATAATCAAACATTTAAGCCAAACGATGAAATTCGAATTACTATTCAAAATCAAGACTTGTACGTGCTTCCTCACGAAAGTTACCTTAATTTTCAAGGAATTATTAGAAAAGATTCACCGAATGGACCTACAACTGAAAATGTTACCACTTTTTTTAAAAATAATTGTATGGCTTACTTTTTGGATGAAATTAAGTACGAAATAAATGGATGTGAGATTGATAAGACACGGTTTGTCGGTATGACTACAACCCTAAAAAATTATATATCTCTGGATAATCTTCAAAGTCAAAATCTATTAAATTCCGGATGGAGCAGTGGGGACGAAATATCTACGGGACCCCACCTTAACTTTTCTGTACCATTACAAAATTTATTGGGATTTGCTGAGGATTATAAAAAACTTTTGTTAAATTGTAAACACGAACTAGTGTTGATGCTAACTAAGAATCTTGGTGATGTGTTTGAAAAAACCAGAAGTGAACAAACTTTTAAGTTGGAAATGACGAATAAAATCTGGAAAATTCCCCATGTAACTCCGAGCGATTTTGCAAAAATTAAGATGTACGATATTACTAAAAGTGGTGTAAACCTACCAATCGCATTCCGGAGTTGGGATTCATAGGTTAACCCCAAATTGGGGTATGGAAGTCAACACAGCTGGAATGTGAAATTGTCGGCTAACCGCGAAAAACCAAGATTTGCTATAATTGGATTTACACTAAATGGAGAACTTATCACAAATAACTTATCAAACTTGAAAGTTCACTTGAATTCAGAGTCATATCCATATGATAATCTGAATGTTGATTTTAGTCAGAATCAGTATGCTCACCTATATGAAATGTATACAAGATTTCAATCTAGTTACTATAATCGTGAGTCACAACCATTTTTGACCCCAAATGAATTTAAATTGAAGGCCCCTATTATTGTGGTTGATCTTTCATATCAAAACGAATCAGTGAAAACTGGTCCTATTGATGTGAGAATTTCAATAGAACTGAAGACACCAAGTCATGAAAATACCCAAGCTTACTGTCTCCTCATACATGACCGTTTAGTTGAATATAACCCATTAAACGGACTAGTACAACGAGTTGTTTAACATTAGAAAAATGTTGAAAGATACTGTTTCGATTGATGTTCAAGGTTTCTTTGATAATAATAATAATTTTATTCTAAAAGAAATTGGAATTGTATTCGAAAAAGATCCAAACTTGAATAATAGTATTTTAATATAACCACCATATGATTTTACTTTGCTAAATACAAAATCTCGAAAGACTGCAATTTGGTTAACCAATACACATCACAAAATTTTTTGGAACGATGGAGAGAATAGTTTTCCACAAACTCGAAAGTATCTAAGGACAATTACAAGCGGAAAACAAATTATTTGTAAAGGTGTGGAAAAGAAACGATTTCTACAGAAGTTTTTTGGGAGTCGTCAGCTCATTAATATCGAGGAAATGGGCTGTCCGTCATTTAACAGGTTTAAAGGAAACCGGTTTCCCTATTGTGAAACACGCCTTAAGGGCGGGGCTTGTGCTCTAAACAATGCATACATTATTTTGACATTTTTTAAAAGTAGCTCCAAAACAATAAAATAATTGTTATACATCATTTTAAAGTTGAGACTAGATGTGTAAAGACCTACAAGAAAATAGAATTAACAAAATGAAATTTCATGAGGAAATTGACCAATTTATTGAACAATTTAAAGGAGAGATAACTGGTCAGCATTTTCAATATCTTCTAAACACAAAATCTATGTTCATGAATCGAGGTGGACATGATCTCAAAACTACGAATTATGGTGAACACTTTACATTTTGTAATCCAGAAATGACGTCGGAAACGTGCGCATGCTTCTTCTATGCAAATCGTCGGAATCAAAGCAGAAAATTAATTTCTATGTATAACAAAAATGTTCGCAATACGAAAATAAATGAATAAATGTATTATTATGCTACAAAATAAACTTCTGACTTTTTATTTCGAGTTAAAATTACAGGTGCGGAGAATGGAAAATATTTCCTTGACTGAGATATGTCGGCTACTTGCGAGTTGTTGCGCGGTCGTGATTTCAACCCCTATTATGGGAACGTCGTATGAGCTCGTATGAGGTCGTTGGCGTGAGGCCCATGATCTTGTCAATGAGCGTGCGCCTTCTGGGTTGTGCATGTGTCCCTTTTATTGCGGTCAGGTAATTGACAGGTGCGCATGTTCGGGTAGCTCTTGCTTGAATCCCTTTTATGACATGTTTATGACCCATTTGAGGAAAGGAGAGAATCTTAGACAATTTACCAGTTAAACGTTCTGGGGCGGAAACAAAAATGTGTATTTGAAAATATTCCACATCTGAGAATCATTAACTTGTGAGATTTATTTTATTGGGGTTCTTTTGATTTCTAAATTAGTTTTACAATCATAGGAAACATTATTCCCCAACATGATCGGACATGTTCCACTAAGATAACCATCTTTGAATACTTTGGGTGTGCGACCTTTCACACGTGCACAGCAACACCTGTAATAATGAGGCAAGAGGGTACGTGATCACACCTTTCCCCAACATGATCGGATATGTTCCTCTAAGATAACAACCTTTGGATACTATGGTTGTGCGACCTTTCTCACGGGCACCTTTCTCACCTGACTATTAATTGCACATAATGAGGGGAAGGATACATGATCAATATTGTCACATGGGGATGTGGGGGCGATGGGGGCAATTAAGTATACTCTTTATAGACATGATCGTGACATTTTTATGACTTCAAAGCCCATTAAAATCAGTTAATTTATTGGATTATGCTAATTGTCCCAGAACCCGCATACGTTAATGAGGGGGGAGGGGGGGGGCCGGGTGCCATTAATATGCTAATTGTCCCAGAACCCGTCTTTCCCTACTACTGCGCTCTCTTCGGAGATGTGCACTCATCACAATCAAAGCAACATCGGCATCAGCTGGATTTGTCGTTGTCTATTTCGCGCGACGTTTGTCAAACGCTCTCTGGAGAGCTGCTCTCATCATATTTCATCAAGATTCCCGCTCTAAGCGCGCTCTTCGGAGTTGTGCGCTCATCACCATCAAACAAACAACAACGTCAGCTGGAGTTGTCGTTGTCTGTTTTGCGCGACATTCGTCAAACGTTGATCGATGAGGCGCTCTCATCATATTCAATCACTCATCTCCCTCTAAGCGCGCTCTCTGGGGATGTACATGCATCACTATCAAAGCAACAACAACATCAGCTTGAGCTGTCGTTGTCTGTCTCGGACGACGATCGTCAAACGCTCTTTGGAGAGCCGCTCTCATCATACTTCATCAAGATTCCTGCTCTAAGCGCGCTCGTCGGAGTTGTGCGCTTATCACAATTGAACCAACAAAAACGTCAGCTGGAGTTGTCGTTGTCTGAATTGTGTTACGTTCGTCTAATGCTCACAAAAACCCAACGGCTGGAGCTTTCAAAATTTGCTCTGAGTGATACTCGTGATCACAGTATCATTTCCTTATTACCGCGCTCCTCTCTGACGCTACGAAATTGCTTGAATTTCTCATCGACTGCTTTGTGTGGCTCTTCCCGATGGCAGCATCAACAAGAACATTGTCCATCTCTCCTCAACTTGGATAGCTATGCTCTGTTAACGGCGACATTGTCATCGCTCTTAAGAACTAGTTGGTCTTTACTAAAAGTATTTAGCAAACTTCAGGAATGCATCGATCCTAGTCTGCATGATAAAATTCGTACTAAAAACACTACATTACTGAAGGCGATCTGCGGGCCTACAACATTGGGAACGCAAGAAAAAATACTTCCTAGGGCATTGGACTATGATGCCTTAAATGCGAATCCGGAGATTGTTGATCGTTCTATTGTGAGTAACGGCCCCACTAAAAATGTATTTTCAAAACATCTCCGGAATGCGGACAAAGGCAGAGTAAGTTTACCTTGCCACATCCCAATGCGAGTTTGATGTTATAGTTTTAGTTGAAACTTGGCTCAACATAAACTTTTACTCAAATGAATTCTTCGACTCAAATTTGAACCATGTGTTCCGCAAAAACAAAGATAGCACGAAAACCCACTGTGCTAGAGGGGCTGGTGTAATTGTTGCTGTTTGCTGCAATTTCCGCTGCTTGTCAAGTGCACTTCTCATTGAAGATACCCTTCTTGATCAATGTCGATAATTGGAGAATCGGAATCGCTGCAAATTGTGGTGTCATACATACCACCAATTGGTTCATATAAACTTTACAAGGCTCATCTGGAAAACATTACCGACATCTACAATAATATGCAGGACCATCAACATATCTGTGTGATTGGAGACTTTAATCTATCATCCCTCGTTTGGTCTCAAAATCCGGAGCATCACTCTTCATTGCCAAGCAACATACATCAACCACACGAGATTCTTTTCATCGATGATATTTTCAGTATGGGCTTAATACAAGTCAATAATATATTCAATAACTAACATAAAATTTTAGACTTAGTATTCGTTAGCGCTGATATTAACTTTTCTTTAGTCCAATGTAGTTCACCTATAAGCAATTGTAAAATCCATCATAGACCATTGCTACTAGGTATAAACTTTTACAATTTTGCGCCTTCAGCTTAATATTCACCTAGATTTATTTTCAATGAAACCAGCCTTTGTGCCATCAGAAATGAGATCTCCGCCATTAACTGGTAGTCAGTTTTATCACATGTCAGTTTGGAGTCGTGTTATGATACTTTTTTAGTTGTTATTTTAAACATCATTAAGAACAATGCTCGAGAAAGGGTCCACAATTCGTTTAAGTTGCCATGGTATACGAAAGGTTTGAAAAAGCTTTAACATCTTCGCAATAAATTCTATAAAAGGTTTTTAGTTTCACAGGATCCTGGTGATTGGAGTAGACACTTGCAGCACATGCTATGTTCCTAGGGAATTTTTCTTCCCATTCAAATACAGAAACTGCTAATCTCTTTGCCTCTTATTTTAAAGCTAATTTTGAGCCAACAGCATCCTGGAATGATTATCAAACCTTAAATGCGATCACTCCTCTATTGAATTTAGGTAGTTTAACCGTGCTAGAAGAGAATATTTATAGGTCTGAGGAAAACGTTAATGATTCTTACACTCCGGACTGTGATGGGATTCCGGCCTACCTTCTGAAACATTGCATTTGTTGCGTTCCACTAAAAATTCTCTTTGATAATTCATTTTCTAGTGGACACTTTGCGGATAGATGGAAGGTCGCATCCGTGACTCCAATTTTAAAATCAGGGCCGAAGAATAACATTTCCAATTACAGGCCTATAACAAAGATCAGTAATCTTGCTAAACTGTTCGAACGCATTGTTGCCCATAAATTATCATTTCTTGTAAAAGCATATGTAAGCACTTCTCAGCATGGTTTTGTTGCAGGTCGGTCAACTACGACTAATCTTGCCGATTTCAGCAACTATTGCTTTCATTCCTTTGATATGCGATCTCGAGTTGATGCTACTTACACCGATTTTGCGAAAGCCTTTGACAAAGTTAGACACAGTGCCCTACTGGCAAAACTGGCCCACTTGGGTATACATTCGGCATTACTAAATTGAATAAAATCATATTTACATCATCGACTTTATAGAGTTAATATTAATGGAAAATTCTCGGATTCCTATTTGGCAACCTCTGGCCTCCCTCAGGGGAGTGCTATGGGACCTCTGCTTTTCATCATTTTCATTAAAGATGTGGGGTTCTGTCTATCTTCAGAGTGTCTCCTGTATGCAGATGATTTAAAAATTTTTAAGTCTATTAAATTAGCGACAGACTCACAATTGGTTCAACATGACTTAGTTTCCTTGAGCTCTTGGTGTAGCCGAAACTCGCTTCCTCTTAACATAAGCAAGTGCTTCTATGTCACTTACAGTAAATCCGCATACAATATCGTCACATCTTATAATATCAATGGTCAACCTCTACAACTGCGGCAGGAATCCTTGGATCTAGGAGTGTTGTTTGACTCAAAATTTAAGTTTGCAGCACACTTCGATTACATCATGCCCAGGGCCTATGCTATGTTTGGATTTGTGAAACGGAACGCATCGCTATTCAAGGATCCCTACACCAGACTTGCGCTTTATTTTGCATTTGTCCGATCTAAACTAGAATATGCGTCTCTTATTTGGAATCCCTTCACTACCACTCATGGAAACAGAATAGAACGTCTACAGAAACAGTTTTTGAAATTCGCGTTGTTGCCGCTAAGATTTTTAGACCCTACCCCTTCATACCACCAGCAATGTAGGCTTGTTCACCTACCATCCCTTGAGCATCGTAGAAGTATCCTCGCCATTTGCTTCATCTCTGATTTGTTGGATGGTAGTATTGACTGTCCAGAACTGCTATCGAAAGTTGGTTTTCACGCCCCGCCTAGGCAACTTCGGAATTTTGATCCCTTTTTCCTCGAGCTGCGGCGGACAAATTATTCCAAAAACGAGCCCCTCTATAGGGTCTTATATGAGTCTAACGCACTTCCAATTGATATGCAATTGGACTACTTCTCAAGTAAATCAAATCTTAAGCATAGGTTAGTCAATTATTTTGTAAATTTTAGTACGTAAGATAAGTTGTTGAAATATTCAAGTAGCCAGTAAAGGAATTCCGTTGGCGAAATGAAATAAATAAATAAATAAATAAATAAACTCCATTGGACAATTGCTTGGTTTCAATAAAAGAATAATTTACCCCGACTTGAAAAAAACATATATATCTGATCAACCTGTCAACATTTTAAAAATAAACACAATACGCTTAGTATGTAATATTGTAAGCGGGTCATATATTGATATTAGACAAGATCATTCATTATACGAATTTGGAATTAATGTTCCACCAGGCTATAAAATGAATATCACACCACACAATCTTATTTACTTACCAGTCAACACTAGAGAAATAAGTACACTCTCTATACACATAACTGATCAGAACGGTGAATTAATAAATTTACGCGGTGAGAACCATCATCAGCACACTTTAAAACATAAAGTTAGAGGAAGAGGATCGAAACCAAAAAGACACACACTTACATTAAAAAATAAGTTAATTCTTAAATCATTGGGCTTCAAAGTGCGAGTTTAACTAAAGTCATGGGTTTGAATGAAATATTGGCAGTACGGGAAAAACCTTTCTCTGATGAAAGTATATCAAAGAAGGAATATCACAGCTATCAACCCTATCAACAATCATTTAAACCAAATGATGAGATAAGAATTACAATCCAAAATCAAGATTTATATGTACTTCCCCAGAGAGTCTTCTAAATTTTCAAGGAGATATTACCCTAATTAAGGAAGGGGGAGCGGTAGAAACTCAAAATGTTATTGCGAGAATGAAAAATAATTGTATGGCATACTTTTTAGATGAAATACGCTATGAAATCAATGGTGTTGAGAGAGATAGAACAAGATTTAGTGGTATTACTTCTACAATAAAAAACTTTGTTTCTTTAAATCAATTTGAACGCAAGAGACTTTACAATTCTGGATGGAGTGGAGGACCAGAATTCAATTTAACCCCCCACTTCAACTTTTCAATACCCCTTAAAAATCTACTTGGATTTGCTGAAGATTTCAAAAAAGTATTATTAAATTGTAAACATGAACTAGTACTATTAATATCAAAAAATTTTAATGATGTACTTGAGCAAGATAAATTTGAGAGTACACAATTAGTCGGAAAATATCATCTCAATATGACTAATATTACATTGAAAATTCCTCATATAAGACCCAGCGTTTCAACCAAAATTAAAATGTATGATATTATAAAAAGTGGAACCAATCTACCGATTGCATTCCGTAGTTGGGATACATACATTAATCCTAAACTAAGTAATGGAACAAATCATGTTTTGAATGTTAAATTAGCTGCTAACCCAGAACGTCCACGATTTGCTTTAATTGGATTTAAAGATAACCACCATCTGATTACAAACAATTTAAGAAATCTAAAGGTCTACTTAAACTCTGAAACTTATCCCTACGATGACTTAAACTTGGACTTTGATAAAGATCGATTTGCTCACCTATATGATATGTACTGCAAGTTTCAATCTAGCTACTATAACCGAAGTGAATCTCCTTTACTATCAACTACAGAGTTTAAAACTAAAGCTCCTATTATCGTAATTGACTTATCATATCAAAATGAAATGGTTAAATCGGGGCCCATTAATGTTAGGATTTCAATTGAACTTACCAAGCCCGCTATCGAAAATGTTCAAGTATATTGCGTGCTCATACATGATCGTTTAGTTGAATATAACCCGTTGAATGGTCTAGTTCAGCGGATTGTCTAACAATTAATCAATCAATCATGAGTGAAGATATTGTTGCAATTGATGTTCAAGGATTTCTTGGGAACAACAATAAATTTATTCTAAAGGAAATTGGAGTCGTATTCAAAAACGAGACAATCTTAAATTCTCATTTTATCATACACTCTCCACATGATTTTATTGAATTGAATAAGAAATGTAGAAAAACAGCTACTTGGCTAACAAAAAAACATCACAAAATTTATTGGAATGATGGAGTATACTTTTTCAAAGAAACACAAATGTATTTAAGAGAAATAATTAGAAAACAGGAAATAATTTGTAAGGGATATCAAAAAAGGTTATTCCTACAAAAATTTTTAAAAATTGATAATGTAATTAACATTGATGAAATTGGTTGTCCCTCTCTAAAAATAATGGATGGAAATCACTTTCCATATTGTTCATTACATGCTCGGGATGGTGTCTGCTCTCTGAACAATGCTCATAAAATCTTAAACTTTTACACAAACGAAAACTCCTAAACACCTTTTAAACAATTCATTCACATTTTGAGAGTCGGGAAAATAAGTTTACGAAATGACTGATTCTAATAACAATCTTAATATACCGACTTATTCATCTTTAATAAATAAAATTAATTTTTTTATTAATACATTTGGAAATATGATTTCAAAAGAGGACTTGAAATTACTACTGGAGACAAGGAACATGTTCATGGGTACTGACGTAAAGGAGTTTATAAAAACAACATTTGGAGAACATTTAAATTTATGTACATTTTCTAATGATAATATAGAAACTTGTGCTTGTTTTCATTTTGTAATTCAACAATATAGAGTTAGAAAATTAATTTCATCATATATTGAAATTCTAAAATAAAGAGAAAACCAAAAAAAAAAAATTTTCCATTGTTTTGAATTCGTTTTCTAAGTATAATACAACGATTTATCTCTACCAAACTTTAGTTTAAGATAAACATTTAGACTATTACGTTGAAAGAAAAAATGATTTCCTAAAAAATTGATGAGTTCTTAAGGGAGCAAGGAAGTGAGATCTTCAAGGAACATGCTACGAAATTGAAATCATTTCATACATTTTTTAAAGATGTAGAAGCCACCCCAGTAATTCATTCAAAGTATGGAGAACACCTATCATCCTGTGCATGGGCATATGATGATTGTTAAGTTGGACCTGACACTTGCAGGTGTATGCATGTTGAAAAGAAAGAAGAAGACGCCTTAAAATTGATGGAAAGATACATTCATTTATTTAAAAGACTCAATGTAAACTAATTTAGCACGAATAGGATTAAATAAAAACGTATTTGACTAAACAAACGATCTCATTTGTTTTTGTGTATATTCTGTTAGGAACCACAACCACCACCACCATTTTGACCACAAGACCGTAGACAGGTTACACTAACAGATGTCAACTACAACCCTAATTGAATCTACCCTATTAAAACTATCCCTAATTGAATCAACAAAACGCCCACGCATAACAAAACAACGTTTTTTTTAGGAACCAACACCACCAACACCCCTCTTACACTCCTACGCTCACTCTCCCATCTAATGCTCGCTAAAGAGGGGGAGGTTACCGAACTCACACTTGTTTCACACCACAAAGTATGCGGTCTAATATCCCTCAAACCAACACCTTTTGACCACACGACCGCAGACAGATTACACTAACAGATGTCAACTATAACCCTAATTGAATCACAAAACAACTTCCCCTCCGCCTAAATATAGTTTTACAAACTCATACGCATGACAAAACACCCCTCCAAGACAAAACAAGACATATCAAAACACCCTTCTCTAAATAAAAACGTATTTAACTAAATAAACGAACTCATTTGTTTTTGTGTATATTCTGTTAGGAACCACCACCTCCACTATAGAATTGAAACATTTAAGATTACCCTCCCCTTAACTTAATACAAGTTAGAAGCAACATACTTTAAGTGACCTGTGTGCAACCATTGCACCCCTCACACACAAGCAATCACAAATTCATACGCATGACAAAACACCCCTCTTACGCTCCTACACACCCTATTCGGGTAAAGATCACTCTAAACAACCACTACTGGCGCCCACAATTTTCATGCTAAATAAAAATTTTTAACTGAAATGTATTGGTCTCGTCCATACCTACCGCGCCCAATCTAACGCCCATAACGCTTAAATCCTTCTACCGCTGGTAGGTGGCGCATTTTAATCTCGCTTTCCGGCTTGCATATCTCCATTTCCCTTTGGTCCCTTTAGCTGAGTACCGGGTATCTGATAGTCGAGGTACTCGACTATAGCGTTCTCCCTTGTTTTTATTATAAACATATGGTGCAAACTTGTAATTATATATATATTATTATATTTATATATAGACTCTAAGTAGATGTCAACTACAAATATAAACAATTTTTATATTCATAGTATACAAATTGATATAAATATTGTTATTTTTTTTAAGTGTACTTAATATATCCATATCGTCAGGATGATCTTCATAATGACCTTCCGTTTTCTCCATCAAATTGTCTAGGCCCAAGAGATATTTAGGTGAAAAAAATAATTGCTGACCTCGGAAATCACCTATTGTTCACTCCTATCTCGTAAACAGCAGATTTTCTGTATGAATATATTTCCATTCCTCTCGCACTTTATTAAGTTTGATAATAATTTATTATTTTTTGGTTACAACAATGTAACGTACTAATTTTTTTTGGTCTGCTCGCTACGAGATTCGTGGGGCTAGCTCAGAAGATTGTGTGTTCGTTCCATCATATTTATATGACGTGACTGCCCCGTAGATCAGAGAGAAAACACAGGGTTCAATTGGTAACAGTGGGTTTTATTCTCGTGTTATTAATACAGAGGGTGACTGGGCTGGTTCCGGTGTCTTCTCGCTGTGGTTCCACAGGCTGCTGATGTTCCTTGTCCTGGTTTGTGGACGCGTTGACTTGACGACCGCCTCTGCTCGCTTGCCGACGCACTGCCTCGGGGTCGCTTGTCGCGCCTTGGACACGCAGAGAGTTCGGCCTTGCGGGCTTAGGGAAGCGTCACCGTTCTCAGACTAGGGTGAACAAGCCTTGCTCACTAGGCCAACGCCTTTTGAGGCAATACCTGTCCCTTTCTCTGTCCCGGACGGTCCCGCTAGTTTCTTGCTCAGATCGCGCTGACAGTCGAAGCTTACGCCCGGAAGATGCCAAGCAGTTCACTTCGCCTTACGCCTAGTGCGGACGAACGTTCCACTATTGCCTCACCCTATTGCTTGCCATCCGTGACGTTTCTGCGCTGCTCGATGAGTTCCCTGCCGCTCTTGTGATGTGGCTGCCTACGATGTTTACTGCTGCCGATGTCCTGTGCTCTGCTCCTGGTTGTGCTTGCTGCAATGTATCGTGGTTCCTTATTCTCGAGGCTTCTGACAATCGCCTTTCCGAGTCGTGCTTGTAAAACCGATGGACTTCTTAAGGACAACGCCTTGAATACCCCAAGTGCTCGACTGCTTGCATTTCCTGGCTGGTAGCGTTATTTCCATGGCACTCGGAGTTTCGGTCAGTTGCCGTTCTGGGACTTTGCCAGTGACCGCAGGGCTTCTCCAGGACAACGCCTCTTTAATGCCACAAATCGATCGACCGGTAGTCCTCCCTAACTAGCCGCGCCAGACCGACGGACCGGGCGCACGCTGGGTCACGCCAAGGTGTTGGATGATCGCCATTACGGAACTTGCTAAGCCGTTGGGCTTCTCCAGGATGGCTTGAATGCCTCAACCGGTCGACTGCTCCCCCTTTCTGGCTGCTATTGTGGTTCTCTGACTCTCGGGGTTTCGGTCAGTTGCTATTCCGGGACTTCGCAGGTTATCGCTGGACACTCCAGGACAACAGCTTTTGAAACCACAAATCGACCGACCGCTCGTCCTTCGCGCCAGGACCTGCGGGACATTCCCCACCGAGCTCACGCCTTCTTGTCGCAGGAATATATTGCTCAACTCTGACGGACCCGCCGAGCGAAGTGCCAGGGCTTATTCGTGACAAGAGTAGGAATAAACCGCCTTGAGCCGTGTGATGCTTTTAGGACCTTAGCTACCTGTGTCTTAATTCGGAGATTCCTGATGTCCAAATCTCGAACGTCACGACGTACAGATGGGATTACGTTAGGCAGGAAAATCGATTGATAATCCGAATTTATTTCAACGATATATTCCAAATAACAATTTACATATCTAATATTATCATGATTTTGTTATTATAAATTATTCTGAAAAAAGTTGTTGTTGGGGCGGGGTAGCTTGGTCGCTTAAATAGATGAAGCCCCAAGATCGAATGGTACGCAAAAAACACTAGGGTGCTTTGGGGTTTTTTGCGCGAGTGCATAGATGTTTATTAGTACACTTTGAAATAAGAACAGCTTAAGCCTAACTTAACTAAAGCGCTCCAGATCAGAGCAGAGACATAGGGGAGAGGTGGAGAAGGAGAGCGGACGGCAGTCACTGCCTCCTGAAATTAGGTCGAGTTTATTTATTTTATCGAATGTAATATCATTTTTCGTCACAATTGTTGATATCAGAAATTTTTGTTAAGAGCGCTTTGGCCACTACTTTTTACCTCGTTAAGAGGTGTTTTTGTTTGATATCAGAAGTTTTTTTTGCACAAGAGTTCAAGTACCCCATATGGCTTGACTATTGAAAAACCAAACACACACTTTCATGTTCCACTTCGGCTTAACTTTATTCTAATAAGGTATGGGTTGTATACATTCACATTTTAATAAGAATGAAACATATAATATTAATATTAAACTTTTTAATAACAAGTTTTATCGCTTCAATTACCTATTTTAATAACACAAGTTTGGAATCTCAAGGGATGTATAGTTTCAGATTCCAAGAGAAATCTGTCGTTTCTTACATTTCCCGCTGAAATAGCGGGTTTTTCCTAAGTAGTAGAACAAATAGATCAAGTTTCCTATTTCTATTAGCTTCATGCAAGTAAAGGACCCTAAAACCATAACAGATTTTCCGTTTGAAAAAATCTAATAAGAATATTTTGCATCAAATTGGTTTTTTTCTTGTTTATTCCAATAAGTATGAAATATTATGTATACGGAGCTGAAACCAGTTGCACTTTTTATCGCTTAATATTTTCCAAACGGTAGTTTTTAGGGTAAAAAGTGTTATATACTAAAAGTTGAGGAATCTCAAGGGCTACATTATATAAAATTTAAAAAGAAATCGTTCGACTCAATTTTGAACAAATAGTCAAAAAGTTGTTTTAAAAAATAACTTTTTATCGTAACTTTAAATCTATTATATTCATACAATTTTACTATATAAAGGATATTTAGCAAATTAAATTATCTTTTCAGAGATATATATCACGTTTCTGTAGCATTAGTTGTTTAGCTACTATAAGCATTTTAAATCGGGCTTTTTTTTTGGTTTTCCGCTAAACTAGCGGGTTTTTCCAAAAGTCGTAAAACAAACGTTTTCTAAAATCCTAAAACTAAGATGGGACGCATACAAACCCACAAACAAAGGGACAAACATTTTCATTTTGGGAAGAAGAAGAAAATCTTGTTTTTTGAATTACTTTTGAACGGAACATCGGATTTCAACAAATGGTGTCATTCGACGCGTATTCTCAGTAAAAATAAAACTAGCTAAACAGCCGGGGGCTTTTATCCCCACAGTAACAAGCAGCTCCAATTTTCTAAATTTTTACTTTTACACTTTCACCGCTTTTTCTCCCAAACAAATCTATATTTTGAAAGTCTTGGTACGCAATCTTCTTAGTTAGTGCGATACCTTTCGATTGGTGTATGATCGGACCATAATTGCAGATTTTCAATTCTGCGGTTATATATACAATAGTAGTTTTCTTCGCACGCTCTCTTGCGCGCTTCGCCACTACGTGTACTGCCGTCCACAATGATAGCTGCCATAGGAACGATCGTAAAAGCTGTGGGAAAATAATATGAAACAAATTTTAGCTTCGGTGTTTTTTAACATATAACCTCCTACACTTGGAAATAACATTTTTTAATTCATTCTGAATTTCGAATTTAGTTTTATCAAAATCGGACGACTACATCATATAGCTGCTATAGGAACGATCGGAAAATTGTTGGGAAAATAATATGAAACAAATTTTAGCTTCGCTGTTTTCTGACATAAATTCTATTGGAAATATCATTTTTTGTATTTTTAAATTGAATAAATATAACTGCAAGGGTATACAAGCTTCGGCTTGCCGAAGATAACTTTCTTTCTTGTTTAATTTAATAATTAAATTTCTTATTTTGTGCACGACCCACTAAAAAAATGTTATTTTAAATTTTCATCATAAAAATAATTAACACATATTTTAACTTACTAAAGGCGTTCTTACGTTTTTTATACATCTCACATCAAGCACTACTATTTTAATGAGCGGCCAATTTAGCTCGCATACTCTAATTATAATCCAAAATTACTCTTCCCGTGGCAAATCTAACGGAACTTTCTCTGTTTCCTCTTCCTTTCGTTCCATTATGTGCAAAAAGTGGAAGCGCGTTCCAAGGATAAGGGTAAAATTACCGAAAACTTCCTTTCCAATGTTCTTCCAAGTTGCACTTCTATTTTCATGGTCGTAACTGTAAGTAGTATGGACACTCGGATTCTGAGACAATTTGCATATTATTGTATGCGGGTTCCAAGACCATTAGCATAATCCCAAAATTAGCGGATTTTAAAGGGTTTGGATGTCATAAAAATTTCACGGTATACTTAATCGCCCCACATCCCCATGTGGCAATAGTGATCATATTCCCTCATTATGAACAATTTATAGTCAACAGGTGTTGTTGTATTCAAAGAATATTATCTTAGAGGAAAGTGTCCGACCATGTTGGGGAAAGATGTGATCACGTATCCTTTTGCCTCATTATCACAAGTGTTATTGTGTACGTAACAAAAGTCGCACACCCAAAATATCTAAAGAGGAACATATCTTGTCCCCGAACCCCAATAAAAACAATAAATCATTAAAATGATTCTAAAATGTGGGAATATTTTCAAACACATATTTTTGTTTCCTCCCCAGAAAGTTTGACTGGAAAAATGTCTGAGATTCTCTCCTTTCCACAAATCGCTCATAAACTTGTCATAAAAGGGACTCAAGCCAGAGCTTTCCGGTTATGAGCACCTGTTCATTACCTGACCGCAATAAAAGGAGTACATGCACAAGCCCAAAGGCGAAAGCTCATTGATAAGATCATGGTCCTCTCGACAACGCACAGGCTATAACACATAACAGGGGTTGAAAGCATGACTCGAAGTAGTCGACATACCTCAATAAAGGATATACTTTCATTCTCCGTACCTGTAATTTTAACTTTATTCATATTTTATTGTTGTTATTTTAGTATATGATTTATTTTTTTTATCCATTTTTTTTTTTTAAATATATACATAATGTTGAGTCCCTCCTCTCTATAATCCAAAATTCGATGATGTACACAAGTATCGACTCCCCAGTGGCTGCATCATTGCTCCACACGCAGGGATCTACATGATTTCCATGAATGATGTTTTTGTATTATCTGCATCACATTCGAAGAGTTTCGAGTTTGTATCAAATCAAACGCATTATCACTTCTCATTTGCAACATTTATCTTCCTCGCTCATATTACCGTGTCAGCATGGTTTTGTTAAGCGAAGATTGACAACCACCAACGTTCTTGAATTGTCGTCTATTGTAATAAATGGATTTAAGTAAAAAATGCAGACTGACTTTATATATACAGATTTTAGTAAGGCCTTTGACTCTGTCAACCACTCTCTTCTCTTGTTCAAATTAAATCAGCTTGGGTTTCCATATAATCTATTAACATGGATTTGAATGGTAGGACTCAGAGGGTTATATTCAAGAACGCCGCTTAAAAATGAATCTACGTGACATCTGGAGTGCCTCAGGTAGTCATTACTTTGTTTATTAACGCATTCTCTTGTACTAATGTATGCTGATGATGTTAAGCTTTGTTTATCATATAATGATATAGCGTCGGGTTTCAACTAACAGTATCATTGGAAAGCATTTTTAAAGCCCTTTCCAATGGTATCATTTTCTCTGCTGTAAAATATAAACTGCACATTTTGAACAAAACTCAGACAATTAAAATTTCACACCTTCGCGCACAAGCATTCATGAGTAAGGACTCGAGGGTAGGGGGTGAGATTCGGGATCGTGGGTACGCACGTTCACTTTATCCTGCTCATTCTCAGAAGATAACGAGGGGTCACAATATTTGAAATGCAATAAAACGTGAGGAATACGTGGGATACCAAACGCACTGATTATGGAATGTGTATTTTTTTTTTTTTTTTTTTTTTTTTTTTTGATGCACTACGAGCAGTACAAACAAGTGGCCCAACGACACCAAGCACGTGCTTGTTACGCGCGGGGCCCTTTTATCAATTTGGGCAAAAAATACGAGTTCGCGAGGAAGATACAAAAAACAAATAGAGACGGGACACAAATGAAAATAAAAGAAGCATCTAAGAATGAAGCAAATGAGTTTAAATATTAGTTTTTAATACCGGGATAGAAGTTGAAGTGCAAATTAATTGATAAAGGTTGTTATAATTATTACATAGAACGCGAAAGGGCTCGTGCAGACAAAAACTAGATGTACATCGTGGCATATTTAGGGGATAAAAATTTCGTGTTAGTCTAACAGGAACATTGAAAGTTAGGCGGTTTACAAGTTCTACAGAAACAATATCACCTCTTATAAGATTTTGCAAAAAAATAGTACCAAGAATTGTTCTACGATTTGCAAGGGTAGGTAAATTAAGCAATAGTAATCTACTCTGATAGGAAGGTAGCCTTATGTTTTGATCCCAGTTCAAACTACGAAGGGCAAAAAGAAGAAATTTTTTTTGTACCGACTCAATACGGTCAATATGCACTTGATATTGTGGACTCCAAACCGAAGAACAATATTCCAAAATAGGACGGACAAGGGAGGTAAATAATAATTTGGTTGTATAAGGGTCATCAAATTCTTTTGACCAACGCTTTATAAACCCAAGAACACTCATGGCCTTGCTGACAGTGGACATTATGTGGCAGTCAAATTTAAGTTAGAAGTAAGAACGCCTAAGTCATTAACTGAATATATACGGTCGAGTGCCGTATTTTGAAGAGAGTAACTAACAAAAGTAGGAGTACCCCTATGAAAAGTCATAACGTTGCATTTAAGGCAGTTCAAGTTTAAAAGGTTATACTCACACCATCCCTGAAAACAATCAATATCTGACTGTAAGTTGAAACCCGACGCTATATCATTACGTGATAAACAAAGCTTAACATCATCAGCATACATTAGTACACGAGAGTGTGTTATGATAGAGGGAAGATCGTTAATAAACAAAGTAAACAGCAAAGGGCCCAAATGACTACCCTGAGGCACTCCAGATGTCACATAGATCAGTTTTGAGGCAGCGTTCTTGAATATAACCCTCTGAGTCCTACCATTCAAATAACTTGAAATCCAAGTTAATAGATTACATGGAAACCCAAGCTGATTTAATTTGAATAAGAGAAGAGAGTGGTTGACAGAGTCAAAGGCCTTACTAAAATCAGTGTATATAACGTCAGTCTGCATTTTATTCTTAAATCCATTTATTACAATAGATGACAATTCCAGAAGGTTGGTGGTGGTCGATCTTTGCTTAACAAAACCATGCTGACACGGTGATATTAGCGAGGAACATAAATGTTGCAAATGAGAAGTAATAATACGTTCAAATGCTTTAGGAATTGCCGACAATTTAGAAATACCTCTGTAATTCTGGGCATCCGCCTTCGCACCCTTTTTGTGAAGTGGAATGATAAAAGAGTCCTTCCAGATAGTAGGAAAAACTGACGATGAAATAGACAAATTAAAAAGTTTAAGAATCGGTTTACATATGGTTGACGCACAAAACTTAAGCACACACCCGGGGAGTCCATCAGGACCGGGAGAATAAGTTGGCGTTGTTTTTTCTAAGTCTCTTACGAGAGAAATTTCCGTAATTTCAGGGGTAAAGATACAATTTGCCTTATTTAAGGGATTAGGGTAGTTAGAATTTGACCAAGCAGCCGAACTATAAGTAGTTTGGAAAAACTCGGCAAATAAATCAGCAATTTCAGAATCCGTCGATGCCTCCATTGAGTTAAAACGTACCGATGAAGGCAATGCTGACGACTTACGCTTGGCATTGACAAAGTTATAAAACTGCTTCGTATCATTTGAAAATTCAAATTTACATCGACTTAAATACATAGAATAGCAATGACTATTGAAAACATTAAAATCCGATCGAGCCACCACATATTTCGAAAAATCAGATGGCTTACCCGATTTCTTATACTTTTTATAAGTGTTTGTCTTAAGGTTTTTAAGTCTTTGAAGCGCATTGGTAAACCAAGGTGGCCTGTTTGTCTTTGAAGGAAACCTATCAGGAACGCATTCATTAAAAAAGGTATTTAACACTATATAGAAGTGTTCAGTGGCATTTTCAATATCCATACAATTGTACAATTCTGTCCAATTATATTGAGAAATCATGTCGTTAAGTTTTTATACCCGTTACTCGTAGAGTAAAAGGGTATACTAGATTCGTCGGAAAGTATGTAACAGGCAGAAGGAAGCGTTTCCGACCCCATAAAGTATATATATTCTTGATCAGGATCACTAGCCGAGTCGATCTAGCCATGTCCGTCTGTCCGTCTGTCTGTCCGGATGAACGCTGAGATCTCGGAAACTATGGGAGCTAGGCTATTGAGATTTGGCGTGCAGATTCCTGAGCTTCTTACGCAGCGCAAGTTTGTTTCAGTAGAGTGCCACGCCCACTCTAACGCCCACAAACCGCCCAAAACTGTGGTTCCTACAGTTTTGATGCTAGAATAAAAATGAAATGTAATGTTCTCATCAATACCTATCGATTGACCCACAAAAAAGTTTGCCACGCCCATCCTAACGCCCACAAACTTAAAAAAAACGTAATTATGAACGTGGATATCTCGGAAAGGATCAAAGATAAACGATCAGATTTAGATTCCGTAGCCTTATACGCAGCACAAGTTTGTTACGCGAATATGCCACGACCACTCTAACGCCCACAAACCGCGAACACCTGTGACGCCCACAATTTATATGCTAGATTAAAAATTTTAACTGAAATGTATTGTTTTCGTCAATACCTATCGATTGGTAAAAAAAAAAACATTGCCACGTCCACTCTAACTCCCATAACGCTTAAATCTGTATACCGCCGGTAGGTGGCGCATTTTAATCTCGCTTTGCTACTTGCATATCTCTATTTAGCTGAGTAACGGGTATCTGATAGTCGAGGTACTCGACTATAGCGTTCTTCCTTGTTTATAGTTACATTTTCGGAAACATCTCACTTTAGTTTGAGAAACTAAAGGAGAGAGGGTATCAACGCATGGGAGGTAGATTGTCAATTCCATTGTTGGATGATATCGGTCTTCAGGTACAACAAGAGCGTCAATTCTAGATACCGTGACTTCAGACGGGTCTGAAACAAACACAAGATCTAGTTGTCTATTTAATGAATTCCGTATAAAGCTTATTTGCTGTAACGATAATTCTAGAAGACCATCAACAAAATCATGGGCGGATAGAGGTATAGCAACTAGTGAGTCAGTAGGAGGAGACCACGAAATATCAGGGAGATTTAAGTCACCCAAAACAATCAAAAGGTCACTGTTAGAAAGAAGGGATAGAACAGATTTTATCGCAGAGAGGTGGTGCTCATAAATTATTAAATCAGAGCCAGGTGGAATATAGGAACATGTAACAAATATTGAGAATGATTGCAAGGAAACTTTTCACTAATAAATTAAATTTCCATAGGGGTATCAGAGTGAATTCTCTGGGATGTTAGGCTATTGGTAACGGCAATCGGCACACTGCCTCCCCTACGTGAGGAGCGATCGGTCCTATAGGCATCAAAATTGTTTGGCAGATCTTTAGAGTCAGATATCTCTGGTTTCAGCCAAGTTTCCATAAAAGCCAAAAATATCTGCAGTAAATGCAGAGGAGTCAGCATAAGTCTTGGGTAGCTTCATATTTAGTCCCCTAACATTTTGATAAGCCAAAAATAAATTTTTTAGTTTTTTGGCGCAGTGGAAGGTCTGTTATTTATTCTCGGCTTATTGGGAACAAATTCCTTTATTACTTAATCATCATTAAGCCAAAAGCTTTCAGAAAGTAGTACCTTAAACACATCAGGCGGAGCAAATATTTTAAAAGACGATATACTACGAAAGTATGAAAATCTAAATCGTTCAACTGAAATATTCTCGGATGGAAATTTTTCGCGTATAAATTCCAAAACATCCTCAGATGTGGTATCTGGGGTGAATCTAGAATCAAATAATTGTTTTCTATGTAGAACAACTGACAGTTTCTTACGTCCCCCAGCAGCAGATTGAACCTCACCAAGCTGAGAGCCAGAAACGGTACCTTCTGTACCTATAGGTACGGTCGGCACCGTAGCCGGCACTGAAGGTTTTTTTACCACCCGACTTCGAGAAGCAGTGACTTCACCTAAAACAGCTGTATCCATAGGCGCAGTAGGTTCACTTACCACAGTGTCAACAGAGACTGCTGCAGCCACCAAGTTCGGATTTGGGGTGGATACCGTGGCCATATTAACTGCCGCTAAGCTGGTTTTTTTACGTTTAGGCGACTCAGTTAGTAATTTTTTATTATTAAATTGGGCACAAACGGAATTGAACCCCTCATTGAGCTGTTTAAAAGCACCAGAGAGATTCAAAAGGCTGTCTCGAGTCTGCTTCATAAAGCCGCTCATCTCAACAACCATTTCCTTGCAGGATCCACATGACCACATGAGTCCAGAATTCTGATCAATGAAGTCTTTGACTCTACCAGTAAATCCTGCGCATTTAACGTGCATTATCGACTCGCAGAGCCAGCAGAAAATAGAAGGGTCTTTAGTTGAAGACGAAAGAGTAAAATTTTTCTTAGAGCAGACAAGAGCCATTTTAAGGAAATTAAATAAAATAAAATAATATATGAAAAATACCTCGAGTAAATTTGGCACTGGGATCAAATTCCAAAACCACAAAGGCACAAATCACTAAAAAAAGTAAGAGCGCGAGATCGCGTAATAATTTAAATGTAAGAGAGCACGAGAGAAAAAATCTTCTATCGATTGAGCGTTGCTTGTGGGACACTGACAACTTTACGCAGGAACAGTTACAATGTAAAGCAAGCAAGAGAGAGAGAGAGAAAGAGAGACAAGAGAATAGCACACCAAAAGTCTACCAGAAATTTGGCAGGTTCAGAGAGAGTTTAAGTTACAGTTGTAATATAGAGCGGGAGAGAGAGTGAGAATCAAAGAGTTTTAGCAAGTTTAGTGAGTATAAGAATTACACTAACAAAGCTAGGAGATTAAACAAATCTAATACAAATGTTAAAATAACTATAATCACTGGGAGATCTAGTAAAAAACACTAAACACACTAACCCAGCGGTTAGACTAAGCTTTGTTAATAAACAAACACAAAACACTCACAAAAAATCACAGAATAGACAAAAATTCAGAGCACAAGAGTAAACACAACCGTTCACAAGCGACGCTAAATCGACATATGCTTGCAATTAAAAACAACTCATACAAAATACATTTAAAAGCGCCGAAAAAACATCCGCACCCGCTTTAATAGCTACTCTTAGCTTAAGGGTTAGGAAGTTCGAATGGTTGCATCGCGACATCTTATGCCAATGCTGGCCCAACCTTAACTGACTTTTATTCGTATCTTGCTAACAAAGAAATTGCCTTTCCTTAACCAGTGTCAAAGTAGTACACCTTCGATATTTACCTACATCCTAACCCACCCTACACCACGTTCACCTCCGGTAATTTGTTATCAATCCTTGTGTTCGTTTTCCTTCTAATAACCCTTCGACTGGGGTATTGGACTGCTCCCTATATATATATATCGGAGTATAACATGCCTGTATGCTCTGTTTGTAGATGTTAACCTGTTAAGTGAACATTCTAGACTATAACAAGGAGGAACGCTATAGTCGAGTACCTCGACTATCAGATACCCGTTACTCAGCTAAAGGGACAAAAGGGAAATGGAGATATGCAAGCAGCAAAGCGAGACTGAAATGCGCCTCCTACCCCTGATCTCAATATATGGTTATGTGGGCGGTAGACAGATTTAAGCATTATGGGCGTTAGGTGAGCGTGTCAAATCAGTCGATAGGTATTTTTTGTCTAGCATGGAAATTGTGCGGCTTGACTCGGCTTGTGATCCTGATCAAGAATATATATACTTTATGGGGTCGGAAATGCTTCCTTCAGCCTGTTTCATACTTTCCGACGAATCTAGTATACCCTTTTACTCTACGAGTAACGGGTATAAAAATGACACCACTCAAATTGCTCAGAATCAGTTCTTCAAATGCCTCAGTACTGCGTACGTATGGATCTAACCGTAGAATTGATCGATTCGGAATACAAATTTTCCGTACTTTAGGACGGAAATAACAATAACATTTTTATTATTAATTGGTCATTAAATGAATAGCGTTCAAAAGCGTTGATTTTTAAATTTTCAAATTGAAATGGCTCGGTTTCCTGAGTATGAGTGGTTTTTATACCCGTTACTCGTAGAGTAAAAGGGTATACTAGATTCGTCGGAAAGTATGTAACAGGCAGAAGGAAGCGTTTCCGACCCCATAAAGTATATATATTCTTGATCAGGATCACTAGCCGAGTCGATCTAGCCATGTCCGTCTGTCCGTCTGTCCGTATGAACGCTGAGATCTCGGAAACTATGAGAGTTACAATACTGGGATTAGGCACGCAGATTCCTGAGATTCCTGCGCAGCGCAAGTTTGTTTCAGTAGAGTGCCACGCCCACTCTAACGCCCACAAACCGCCCAAAACTGTGGCTCCTACAGATTTGATGCTAGATAGAAACTGAAATGTATTGTTCTCATCAATACCTATCGATTGACCCAAAAAAAAGTTTGCCACGCCGACTTTAACGCCCACAAACCACGAAACCATGCTAGATAAAAAATTTTAACTGAAATGTATTGTTCACATCAATACCTATCGATTGGTCCAAAAAAAAGTTTGCCACGCCCACTTAACCGCCCACAAACCGCGAAAACCTGTGACGCCCACAATTTTCATGCTAGATAAACAAATTTAACTGAAATGTATTGGTCTCGTCGATACATATCGATTGGTCCAAAAAAAATTTGCCACGCCCACTCTAACGCCCATAAAGCTTAAATCTGTATACCGCCGGTAGGTGGCGCATTTTAATCTCGCTTTGCTACTTGCATATCTCTATTTAGCTGAGTAACGGGTATCTGATAGTCGAGGTACTCGACTATAGCGTTCTTCCTTGTTAACCATACAAAAGGTCAGAAAATGTGGTATTTGACCAACAACGGCGTTGTCTATCGACAGTGTATTGTTGCCCGGATATATTGTAAATGATTTGACTTCAACCTTGCTGAATGGGTTCAGAGCATTTTTAGTTTGTAAAACATGATGATGAGCCAATAAAATGCTTGGGTTAACTGTTATATGGCTCATGAAAAGATGTGCTTCTAGTATCTTTAAATTTGATTCAGTACCAGTTTCCATTAATTGAAACACTGTTATTTTTAATATTGAAATTAATTCTTAAATCAACATTTTTAACGAGCAGTTTTGTTTGATTAACAATTTCTCAATGAACTTTTCCGAATAACTCAAACTTGTTACTATTTTGAAACATCTTTAAGGGTCTCATTCGTGTCCGGATAAACATATTTCCCTGCTGTTATTCTTATTAAATTTGGAAAATATCCTTGGGAGGCCAAGTGACTTTCAGAGGCATCACTCCTACAGTTTAAAATTGTTTGTAAATACGCTCTATAGTGATAAATATTATCACTTTGCGATACCAGTGTATTATTTAAATAAACTGACGAACTTCCAAATATTGAATGTAGAATATTGTTTACAACACCAACAGCATTTCCTTCAATGCTGGTGTTATCATTTTTTTTAAGTTGCACGAAAAGTCGTAAATAAACACTTGATAAATCTCGATACGTTTCACCATTTCCCAAGCAAAAAAATTCGATTGAAGAGGCGCCGTCCAAAGAAGCAATTGGATTGTATGAGACTTCTTCAGTTCTTAGAATAGAACTTTGCGTGGGGTGTGCCGCAAACAAATCTAATTCACTTTTCGATATGCGTACTCATTTCACTTTATGTTGCGTTTGGGTATGTTTACGATGTCGTTTAAATGTATAATGAAGTCAATTTTTTCCTATTACCTAGTCTTTTATTTCTTTTTCCACTTCCACTTTGAAAGTAATTTTATTAATTGCTTTATTTGAAAGATTTTGTAAAGCAATTTTACTTAGTTCTTGAATTATATTTCTTAAATGCTTTCTGCCAAATTCATTGATTACAGCCTTACCAGTCTCAGTAGCCTGATTTTTTATAGCAGTTATGCCCGAAAGGAAATGTGGTTTTATGTAATTAAAAAGACCTCAAACAAAATTTCCGATTGCTCGTCCTTGTTGCACTATATGCGGAGATATGTAAAGACTTCCGATGTTGCTTAAGCCCCCACCACACTGATTTACATAATAATCCTGATAAGATTTCACCATGATGACTATTTTGGTTCTAAATAAATAATATATGGGAATGCATTATTTATAGTCCTCACCTTCTCCTTCTTCTAAAGCGAAGGGTAACGAAAATCGGAACAGCTGAAGTTTCAAATGGTACCTTATATCCATTGGAATCAGTAATTAGTATTGAGATTTCATTTGGTGACCATATGTCCAAAGGATAATATTCAATATTTTTAAATTGAATACTTTTTTCCTTTCCATTAAAATGCAATACACGAATTATTGACCTTGGTGTTATTATGTCAGTGTAAACAAAAGTCAATCTATTTTCAGGTATAATCGTTTGATTGGATACATTTTTATTTCTAAATGGTATACAAGACTAACAAATTCGGGTTCTTCAACGACAATTTTATCTTTGTTAGGTGTATATTTAATGTAATTATTCAAATATATATCGGTAATACCGACTTCCCAATCATCATTCATGTCTTCTGGAATGTTTACAATGTTTGTAAATGCACACTTTACGTTGTCAGGAAAAACATTCATTGAGTCATTACTTAACAATATGATAAAAATCTCATTTAAATAACCCATATTTGATTTTTTTATGGAAGTTAATGATACGAAATCCAATTTAATTTATTTTTACCAGTTTGTACTGGATTACGAGGTATAACTCACTTTTCGTTTATCTGATACAACATTTTTTTTTTATTTGAACTAAAATCCGTATCATCACTTTCAGGTGGTAAATCGGGGAACTCAAATTTTTTCGGAAGTGAGTAATCGTACTTTGATGTTGATTTTGATGTGCTGGGTTTTATATCAATCCAATCAGTGGTTTGGGATTCCATTGTTCTGGTTGTAATAGGATTCGCTTTTTGTTCATTTTGAAAATTCCATGATTTATTACGTTTTTTATTTTGATAGTAACTTAATTCTTGACGAATTTTGAGCCATTTATCGAAATCACTTATTTTGTTATTATTCAAAATTGGTAAAAATTTTATATTTATTATCACTTCTCATTTGCAACATTTATGTTCCTCGCTCATATTACCGTGTCAGCATGGTTTTGTTAAGCGAAGCTTGACAACCACTGTCGGGTCACGCAGCCGCAGCAGCCAACTAACTTCTTAATTCGATCTCTTATATTAATGGCATCGCGAAAGGTAGCTCTCTTTATCTAGCTCTCTCGTCTTTTGTGTACTTGCATTTTTCGGCCCAGCTTTCGGCTGGCTGTCCCTTTGTAAATCAGTACGAATTCTGATCTCGACATAAAACGCATTCTCGTCTCGCCTGCTGTACTCTCTCTCGCTAATAAATTGTTAACAAGCCTAAAGCAACCTAAAATTCGTATTTTTACTTTAGCAACAACTAATAAAAAAGCTTATTAGTTCAACATTGGTGACCCCGACGTGATTTGAGCATAAATAATACTAAGTGCAAATCATATAAGTCTATTTATTGACTTTTTTCATTCTTGCTTCTGCGGTGCATTGGCGTAGCAACAATCATAAGGCCTTAAATGCAGTGAGCGCTATAAATAAATAGCAGTTGGTGATTGCGGAAATTTACATATAAGGCGCAAAATCAGCTATACATAGAAGCGTACATAGCCAAGTAACGGGCTGTTATTCCCTCGTTTGCTTTGCGCTCATCTTCCCGCTGGAGCCGAATTTCGGGCATTTCGTCTGCTGTTGTTGTTGTAGCCATGCCTACGGGAGCTTTTGGAGATGTTACCGCTGATGCAAACAGGGCAATATTTTTAAAGCGCAAGGCAACGGCTTTATTTAATAGAGTGGAGCGCTTAGTGGATTCCCTATCAAGTGCGGCGTTAACTTCATGCGACGAATCCGGTCTTCATGTGAGGTTAGAGTTGATTGATGAGCTTCAAGAGTCATTTAAAAAGGTGCTCGGTGAGCTCGAAGAATTGGATTTAGAGGAAATTGAAAGTGATTTAAGTGAGAAATTTGATGACATTCTCGTAACTCTAAAGTCATCGGTTCGATCCGAAATTTCAAAGCGCACCTCACAGCTTCTTTCGCATTCAACTTTTGCTGACGGCATCACTCCGGGAGTTTTCGGCCCCCAGCAGCGTCAGCCTCGACATAGGGCAGCATTGCTGCCCCCACTGGAGCTTCCAAAATTCGCTGGAGGTTATGCAAATTGTTCTGATTTTTATTCTATGTTTACCACGATCATAGATAGTCATCCGGACCTCACCAACGTAGAAAAGCTGCAGCATCTACGATCATGCCTGAGGGACGCAGCGTTGGAAACTATTCGCTCATTGGATATTTCGGATGGCAACTACGCAATTGCTTTAGATTTGCTGAAAAATAGATTTGATAATCGACGTTTGGTTTTTCAGGCATACATTATTGAGATCCTGGGACTAAAGGTGGTGCAGAGTGGTTCCGTCTCGACACTTCGGGATCTGTCCGATAAATTCAATGCTCATATTCGTGCTCTCAAGGGACTGGGCACGACAGAACAAATCGCAGGATGCATCATCGTCCAAGTCCTGTTCCAAAGGTTGGATCCGGCAAGTCAGGCAAAGTGGGAAGAGCGTTTAGAGGACCCTGCCTTCGTCAATTTAATTCCTACGTGGGAGTCAATGGCATCATTTCTGGAGCAGCGATGCAGGACGTTGGAGACTATGGATTTCGCCATGGCAAACTATACGCCGGGCAATCAGGTGGGAAGTAACAGAATACCCAATGCGCGTAGATCAGCATTTGTTGCCTCGAACGCTAACCCCTGAATTTGTATATTCTGTAATGATACAGAGCATTCCATTATCCATAAATTGTCTTAAGGTTGGTCATCAAGTTCGGCCGATATTTCTTGCCTCATCATTGCGTCATAAAGGAAGATAGCTCCACTACAAAGCTTCGCGTAGTTTTTGATGGATCGGCGGCCAGTTCCTCAGGCTATTCTCTCAACGATGTTCTTATGGCAGGCCCTGTTATTCAGCCTAAGCTGTTCCAGATTCTTCTACGGTTTCGTTCACACCCAGTAGCAATCACAGGAGACATTTGCAAAATGTACCGTTGTGTTAGGGTTCAGCCTGAGGACAGCCATTTGCAATGCATTTTGTGGAGGGACTCCCCCCAGGATCAATTGCGGGTGTTTAAGCTAGACACCGTTACTTATGGCACGAAGCCAGCATCATTTCTGGCTGTGCGGGCTATCCATCAGTTGGCAGCAGACGAGCATACAGCGTTTCCGCTTGGGGCTAAGGTCATTCGTCGCGATTTTTATGTGGATGATTTGATATCTGGAGCCAGGTCCAAGGAAGAGGCAGTCATCATTATGGATCAGGCATCAAAACTTCTAGCCAAGGGAAAATTTAAGCTTAGAAAGTGGTGCTCCAATGTGTCGGCTGTTTTGGATGGAGTTGCAGACAAGGATAAGGAATCCTATTTGAAGTTTGATGATGGCACTGATTTTGCAAAAACCTTAGGTCTCGCTTGGGATCCAGTCTCTGACCAACTACTGTTTTCCTTTTCGGTCTTACAGTCAACCTCAAGCCCCTGCAGGCGATCTGTCCTGTCTGCAATAGCGCGATTCTACGATCCTCTCGGGTTGGTTGGACCTGTGATCACAAAATCGAAAATTTTCCTTCAACAACTGTGCAAGGAGAAGTTATCCTGGGATGAAAGCCTTCCTGAGTCACAGAATACGGAATGGAGTACTATATGTACGAGTTTTGGGCAGATTAAGCATGCGTCATTTCCTCGGCTGGTTCGTTCTCCAAACTCTGAGAGTGAAATACATGGATTTTGTGATGCCAGCATAGAAGCATATGGTGCCTGTGTCTACATCGTTTGCAAAGGCCGATCTCAATTACTTTGCTCAAAGTCAAGGGTAGCCCCCTTGAAAACACTCACTGTGCCCAAGTTGGAACTGTGTGGGGCGGAGCTCCTGTCTAGGCTCATCGCAGAAGTGTCTGGGACGAGTGCATTTGAGGGAAAGGTTTATTGCTGGAGCGACTCAGCTGTTGCGCTTTCATGGATCCGGGACGAGCCGTCCAGATTCAATATTTTTGTAGCGAACCGAGTAGCTGCCATTCAGGAGCTAACTGAGTCAGTGGAGTGGCGATATGTTCCAACTTCTTTAAATCCAGCTGACATTCTCTCCCGAGGTGCTTTTCCTGCTGAGCTCAACGAGTCTCCTCTCTGGGCTCATGGACCAAAATTCCTCTGTGGTCCCAAAGCTGACTGGCCGACCCCAATCACTGCTGAAAAGCCAACGCTTGAGGTTCGCCGGAGGATTCTGCTAATAAAATCTCCATATGAAGACATAGTGTCCAGTTCCAAATTTGCCAATTCCTTTGCTGCCCTTCAAAGAGTTTTCGGATACGTCTATAAGTTTAGTAATCGCATCCATCGCCCTACGCTCACGGTGTCTGACCTTCAAGGCGGTACGCTGCTGTTGCTTCGTCTTGTCCAGCGCTCACATTTATGGGATGACATCAAATCATTGCAGTCAAAGGGAATGGTGCACTCCTCCAGCTCGCTCGCATCTCTTTCGCCATTCATTGACCAATTTGGGCTTCTTAGAGTGGATGGCCGGCTGAGGAATTCTTCTCTGGATTTTAATGGGCGTCATCCAATTATATTACCACGGCGTCATTCGGTCACTATGCCATTATTACTCACTTTCATGAACGCAATCTGCACACTGGGCCACGGGCATTACTTGGCATAATTCGATCCCAATATTGGCCTATTGGGGGGAGAAAGACGGTAATGAAGGCGGTAAACAAATGCATTAGATGCTTTCGAATGAAGGCTCGAGTAGTGGAGCATATAATAGCGGATCTTCCAAAGGAACGACTGGATGGATCTCATGCATTCGAAGTCACTGGCATTGACTTTTGCGGGACATTTCTCTACAAGTCAGAGGTGCGAAGCAAGCCTCCAGTAAAATGCTACGTTTGTGTCTTCATTTGCTTCGCCACGAAGGCTATTCATCTGGAGTTGGTCAAGGATCTCTCTACGGTATCGTTTCTACATGGCCTCAAACGATTTATATGCACTAGAAGAAGGCCGCGGCAGATTTGGTCTGATAATGCAACCAACTTTGTTGGAGCTCGCAATGAGCTGCTCGAACTAAGGCGTCTTTTCCTCAGCAGTGATCATCAGAGAGCTACATTGGACTTTTGCCTAGCTGAGGCTATTGATTGGTGTTTCATTCCTCCTAGGTCGCCACACTTTGGCGGTCTTTGGGAAGCGGCTGTGAAGATCGCTAAGCATCATTTCTACCGCGCTGTTGGCACTGCTGTTTTAGCCTTTGAGGAGTTGTGGACCCTGGTGTGTCACATTTCGGCGGTTGTTAATTCTCGACCATTAGTCTCGATTTCAGAAAACCCAGCTGATCTGGATGTATTAACCCCAGCACATTTTTTGAATGGTGGTCCGCCTTCCTCTTTCGTCGAGCCGGATGTGACCAGTCTTAACTTCAATCGCTTGGATGGATGGCAACGCGTGGCGATTTCAGAAAACCCAGCTGATCTGGATGTATTAACCCCAGCACATTTTTTGAATGGTGGTCCGCCTTCTTCTTTCGTCGAGCCGGATGTGACCAGTCTTAACTTCAATCGCTTGGATGGATGGCAACGCGTGGCTTACTTGCAGCAGATCTTTTGGTCCTGATGGAAGGAAGAATACCTAACATTGCTACAACAGCGCTCCAAGTGGCGCACCCCAAAACCTGGCCTGGTTGTCGATGACTTAGTTCTGGTTAAGGACGAAAACTTGCCTCCCATGAAGTGGCCCCTCGCCAGAGTGATCGAGCTTCTCTTCGGTGGAGATGGGGTTGCTCGAGTTGCCGTTCTGAAGACAGCATCAGGAGTGACAAAGCGAGCAGTAAACAAGCTGTGTCTGCTACCCCTTAAGGATAATGTTGAAGCCCTGGCTTCCAACGGGGGGAGTATGTCGGGTCACGCAGCCGCAGCAGCCAACTAACTTCTTAATTCGATCTCTTATATTAATGGCATCGCGAAAGGTAGCTCTCTTTATCTAGCTCTCTCGTCTTTTGTGTACTTGCATTTTTCGGCCCAGCTTTCGGCTGGCTGTCCCTTTGTAAATCAGTACGAATTCTGATCTCGACATAAAACGCATTCTCGTCTCGCCTGCTGTACTCTCTCTCGCTAATAAATTGTTAACAAGCCTAAATCAACCTGAAATTCGTATTTTTAATTTAGCAACAACTAATAAAAAAGCTTATTAGTTCAACAACCACCAACGTTCTTGAATTGTCGTCTATTGTAATAAATGGATTTAAGAAAAAAATGCAGACTGACTTTATATATACAGATTTTAGTAAGGCCTTTGACTCTGTCAACCACTCTCTTCTCTTGTTCAAATTAAATCAGCTTGGGTTTCCATATAATCTATTAACATGGATTTGAATGGTAGGACTCAGAGGGTTATATTCAAGAACGCCGCTTAAAAATTGATCTACGTAACATCTGGAGTGCCTCAGGGTAGTCATTTGGGCCCTTTGCTGTTTACTTTGTTTATTAACGCATCATTATGCTGATGATGTTAAGCTTTGTTTATCATAATATGATATAGCGTCGGGTTTCAACTAACAGTATCATTGGAAAGCATTTTTAAAGCCCTTTCCAATGGTATCATTTTCTCTGCTGTAAAATAAAAACTGCACATTTTGAACAAAACTCAGACAATTAAAATTTCACACCTTCGCGCACAAGCATTCATGAGTAAGGACTCGAGGGTAGGGGGTGAGATTCGGGTTCGTGGGTACGCACGTTCACTTTATCCTGCTCATTCTCAGATAACGAGAGGTCACAATATTTGAAATGCAATAAAACGAGAGGAATCCGTGTGATACCAAACGCACTGATTATGGGATGTGTATATGCTTGCAATTAAAAACAACTCATACAAAATACATTTAAAAGCGCCGAAAAAAAACATCCGCAACCGCTTTTAATAGCTACTCTTAGCTTAAGGCTTAGGAAATTCGAATGGTTGTATCGCGACATCTTATGCCAATGCTGGCCCAACCTTAACTGACTTTTATTCGTATCTTGCTAACAAAGAAATTGCCTTTCCTTAACCAGTGCCAAAGTTGTACACCTTCGATATTTACCTACATCCTAACCCCTCCTACACCCCGTTCACCTCCGGTAATTTGTTATCAATCCTTGTGTTCGTTTTCCTTTTATAACCCTTCGACTGGGGTATTGGGCTGCTCCCTATATCCGAGAACCAATCGGATTTGTTCTAGGAGTATAACATGCCTGTATGCTCTCTCTGTAGATGTCAACCTGTTAAGTGAACATTCTAGACTATAACAAGGAAGAACGCTATAGTCGAGTACCTCGACTATTAGATACCCGTTACTCAGCTAAAGGGACAAAAGGGAAATGGAGATATGCAAGCAGCAAAGCGAGACTGAAATGCGCCTCCTACCCCTGATCTCAATATATGGTTATGTGGGCGGTAGACAGATTTAAGCATTATGGGCGTTAGGTGGGGGGGTAAAATATGAATCAGTCGATAGGTATTGATGAGACTAATTCACTTCAGCTAAAATTTTTTGTCTAGCATGAAAATTGTGGGCGCCAAAGGTTTGGGCGGATTGTGGGCGTTAGAGTGGGCATGACATATTCGCGTAACAAACATGCGCTGCGTACAAGGCTACGGAATCTAAATCTGAGATCCCAATTCTCTATTTTTGATATTTTCCGAGATATCCGCGTTCATATTTACGATTTTTTGAAGTTTTGTGGGCGGTTTGTGTGCGTTAAAGTGGGCGTTGCAAACTTTTTTTTTGGGTCAATCGATAGGTATTGATGAGAACAATTAATTTCAGTTAAAATTTTTATTTATAGCATCAAAACTGGGCGTGGAACGCTGCTGAAACAAACCTGCGTAAGAAGCTCAGGAATGCAAGTTACCCAGCTCATGATCCCAGCTTCTTTACCTAATTTATAAACAAACTCTTCATATACAATTCATAGCTGAGAACGCATTCTAGCTCGAGCGCCCAGCCGCCTTACCCAAGTCGTAAACAATTTCTTATAAACACAGAATCTCAATTAGCTCCCCCACTTCAATCGAAGTTCATTATTAAGATTCAATTGCGCCGCAGTCCTCCTAACATAAACTAAGCTGGGTCCAGCTAATGTAAACACAAGCATCCGGTCAACACCCGGCGAGCCCCAAAACTGCAGCGTAATCCGTTTGGCAATTGAGCAGAGAATTAGATCATCCGATTTCCCGACTCTCTTGAATCCAACCCTTGTCCAACTCTTAATGAGTTCCCCAATTCTCTTAAACCGAGCTTTGATTATCAGATAAGCGGCCTTTGGCCAGTCAGTCCGTTTTTGCATCCGAGAAGATCGGTTGTATAAGAAGTTAATTGTGAACCGCCAAGAATAAAAGTCGATACTAAGGAAATGTTGTGAAGATTAAACTTAGTGAATAAAAAATAAAAATAAATTTTTTTAAATAATTCACGAGTGAAGTAATTAATTAACAAAAAACTAAACGGTCTCAAAAAATAAAACCAAGCAATTTACAAAGTTAAACAAAAAATTTAAAAACTGTGAAAGTGAAAGCTGATACAAAAAATTTAAAAACTGTGAAAGTGAAAGCTGATACAAAAAAACAACTGAGAAACAAAATTTCAAAACAATTATAAATTCAAATACCAAATCCAACAAGAAGGAAGAGCTGAGGGCAATCCCTCTCTAAACAGCGACGACCAGAAATCAAATTGAAGGAAGAGCTGAGGGCAATCCCTCGCTAAAAATTGACGACCACAAAAATAAATTGAAGGAAGAGCTGAGGGCCATCCCTCGCTAAAATCAACCAAGAAGGACGACCCCAGCAGGATCATCAAAGGAAAACAGATGATATCACATTAAATCCAGAAGAAAGGAAAACAATTAGTGAGCGTATACTGTTTATTTTTTATATTTTATTTAAGTACTATAAGCAGAAAAATTTAAATAAAATCAAACAAGGTGGAAGACCTCATTAACGATTTTGAAAGAATTCTCACCATGCCCCAACCACAACCTGCAATGGCTTCTAGCAGTCAAGCTAATAACCAAGTGAGCGTATTAATTGCACATATTGTAAATAATGAATTGAATCCCTTAAGGAATGAGATCGTGAGTTTAAAAGCACAACTAAATCAAAATATAAAAAAGGTTGAAGATTTTCAAGTAGAAGTCATAGACCCAAATATTAAATGTGAAACTTCCTTTGAAATTATCAAATCAGTCAGGGAATTTAAAGGAGAAGAAGACAAATATGTGAGTTGGAGGGAATCAGCAGAAATAGCCATGGGGCAATATGCTAGAGGGAGCGAAAGGTTCTTTTCTGCATTATCGATCTTGAGGAACAAAATAACTGGCACAGCAAACGATGCCCTAACACACAATGGAACGGTATGGTAATAGTACAAGAACTAGAAAGCAATAATTTGAGGACCCAATTCGCTAACAACTTCACATCATCACAGCGCAGGAGTCATGAGTCAAATTTATTCGGGTACCAAAACTCAAATAATAGACCCAAGCAAAGTAACCATAATAACCATAATAGTAATCAAAGGAATACTAACAAATTGAGGTTTAATCAACCCGATAGCCACAATAGAAACAATTATAATCAAAATAAAAATCTTAATTGGAATCAGGGCAGACAGTATAATCCACAATATAATTCCCATAATCAATGGAATTCCAATAAAGCTCAGCAAAGCAAGCCAGAACCGATGGACGTAGATGAATCCTTACAGATTCAGAATGGGCCAAAGTACAATCAAAGCTATAACAATTATGGTAACAACAACTATAATCAGAATAAATGGAATCAAAACAAAAAGCCAGAGACACAAACAACTCAGCAAAATAGTCCTCAGAACAAAAGAGAACCAACATGTTAACCAACCGGCAAACAAAACTAGGCGATTAAATAATATCGAAGAGAACCATTTTTTAGGCCAGAATCCGGAGTAGGATTACCCTACCTAATCCGATATGATAGCAAAATAAATAAAAAGCTTAAAATCTTAATTGACACAGGAGCTACCTCCTGCTATATCAAAACAGGAATTTATAAAAACAACAAGGAAGAACGCTATAGTCGAGTACCTCGACCATCAGATACCCGTTACTCAGCTAAATGGAGATATGCAAGCAGCAAAGCGAGATTAAAATGCGCCACCTACCGGCGGAATACAGATTTAAGCGATATGGGCGTTAGAGTGGGCGTGGCAAACTTTTTTTGGGTCAATCGATAGGTATTGATGAGAACAAAACATTTCAGTTAAAATTTTTGTTCTAGCATCAAAACTGTAGGAGCCACAGTTTTGGGCGGTTTGTGGGCGTTAGAGTGGGCTTGGCACTCTACTGAAATAAACTTGCGCTGCGTAAGAAGCTCAGGAATCTGCACGCCAAATCTCAATAGCCTAGCTCCCATAGTTTCCGAGATCTCAGCGTTCATCCGGACGGACAGACAGACGGACAGACGGACATGGCTAGATCGACTCGGCTAGTGATCCTGATCAAGAATATATATACTTTATGGGGTCGGAAACGCTTCCTTCTGCCTGTTACATAGACGATTCTAGTATACCCTTTTACTCTACGAGTAACGGGTATAAAAACGAGCTCCCTATATATAAAAGAGTATCTACGGTTAATGGATATTCTATAATTAAATATTATCACATGGTAACGATCGTTTGACACGCGTTACACATTTTATGAAATAGACGGGTTAAAATCAGATTTTCTAATAGGTTACAACCTATTAAAAAAAATAGGAGCTGTAATAGACACAGAAAAAGGAGTAATAAGATATGGGGGAAAAGAAGAAAAATTAATTTATGATAATGACAGTTCTTTTAACCAACTTTCCTTATCTGAAGAAAAAACAATTCTTCCATTAAAGGAATTTATTATACGAAAATACTTTGATGAAAAGGCCAAAATCAGAACTGAGTCTGAAGAGGCAAATCAAAGCAAAACAAGTTTGGGATTAAAATATCCTGAACACGCCGTCGTTGAAGTATCCGACAAAAATTCTAGTTTGGGATTCAAAAATCCTGAGCGCGCCGTCGTTGAAGTACCCGACAAAAATTCAAGTTTGGGATTAAAGAGTCCTGAACAAGCCGTCGTTGATTTATCCGACAACAATGAAATAAACAATATGAGTGAATCAATTCCAAACCAAAGAATGGATTTGGAAAATGAGATAATAAATATTATCAATAAAGAGCACTCGAAGATAAACATGCAAATCCCTTTCAGGACTGATATTCGCGGTGAAATAAACACCGAAAACGATAGAGCTATTTATAGCAAACAGTATCCCTATGCTCTATCGGCTTCAGATTTCGTAAACTCTGAAGTTAATTGCATGTTAAAAGAAGGAATTATAAGACCAAGCAAGAGTCCTTATAATTCTCCAGTTTTAGTGGTACCAAAAAAAGGATTTAATGAAGATGGTACTGCAAAACTAATATTAGTTATAGACTATAAGAAACTAAATGAAAACACCATTCCCGACAGATATCCAATGCAAGACCCTTCAGTGATTTTGTCAAATCTTGGACAGGCTAAATTCTTTTCCACGATCGACTTGGAGTCTGGGTTTCACCAGATTCTAATGAAAGAAACAGACATTAAAAAAACCTCATTTTCTATAAAAACCGGGAAATATGAATTCTTGAGAATGCCATTTGGACTAACGAACGCTCCCAGAATATTCCAACGTGCATTGGATGATATTTTGAGAGAACAAGTAGGTAAAACATGTCACGTATATATGGATGACATTATTATATTTTCTAAAACAATAGAAGAACACTACAAGGACTTAATCTTCATAATTAATATATTGCTGAACGCAAATAAGAAAATTTCAACTGAAAAATCAAAGTTCTTCAAATTAGAAACACATTACTTGGCTACGTTGTTTCCCACAATGTAATCAAAACAGACCCCGAAAAAATATCTACAATATTAAAGTATGCAATTCCAAAAAACATTCGAGAGCTTAGAAGCTTCCTAGGCCTTACCGGCTATTACAGAAAATTTGTACAATGCTACGCAAAAATTGCAAAACCGCTAACAAAGTATTTGGAAGGTCAAAATGGTAAAGTATCCAAAAAAATGTCCCGTAAAACTTCCATACAGTTGGACGATTCAGCTGTAAGAGCTTTTAACGAGCTCAAAGATAATTTAATTGCACAAATCGAATTGGTACAACCTGATTATAATAAAAAATTCACTTTAACGACCGATGCGTCAGATCTAGCTATTGGTGCTGTTCTTTCTCAGGAAGGAAAACCAATAGCCTTCATTTCAAAAACTCTTACTAAAGCCGAACAAGTATATGCAACCAATAAGAAAGAACTTTTAGCAATAGTTTGGGCATTTAAAAATTTGCGAAACTATTTATACGGCGTTAACAACACAAAAATCTATACAGATCACCAAACACTGTCTTTCTCGATCTCTCAAAAAAATCCAAACATCGAGATGAAAAGATGGTACTCATTCATTGAAAGTTACTCTCCCAAAATAATTTATAAACCAGGATCTACTAATGTAGTTGCTGACGCCCTATCAAGAATTCAAATTAACAACCTAACGGTCAGTAACGAGTCGGTCTCAGATCAAAACAGTCAGCATTCTGCAGAGAGTAGTTTTGAGAATGTTATACAAGAAACCCGCAAACCCTTAAACCAGTTTAAGTAACAATTGGTAATAGCAACGGGGAGGTATACAATACATGAGATGGTCAACATATTCGGAAATACCAGACATATAATAGAATTCTATATCCCTGAAAATTTGGTATCAATCTTAAGGGAATATATCCCTCCTAACATAACAATTGGTATTCACTGTACTTTAGAAGACTTATACAAAATTCAAAACCCACTTAAAGAAAATTTCACGAATAAATTCCTATATACTAAAACATTCGTCCAAGATGTAGAAAACCCTGAAGACAGAGCATTAATAATAGAAGAAACTCATTGTAGAGCACACAGGCGACTGGACAAAAATTACAAGCAAATTAACAGACTATACTATTGGCCAAATTTGAACAAAAAACTCCAGGAGTACATAAAGAACTGTACAATTTGTAATAGCAACAAATATAATAGACACCCTGTACTAATTCCTATTGCACAAGCAGCCATCCCAAATAAAGAAGGAGAAACTTTGCATATCGACATTTTTTACGCTCAGAATTTAATGTTCATTACTTGTATTGATTCATATTCAAAATACTTAGTTGTAAAAGAGATTCAAAATAAACTCAACATAGAAACCAAAATTTCAGAAATATTGCAACATTTTCCACTTGCTAAAACTTTAATGATGGATAACGAGCCTAGTTTTTCATCAACACAATTTAAATCCTTCGCACAAAGATGCGGTATTAATTTATATTTTGCAGATCCTCGCCATAGTACTTACAATGGACAAATAGAAAGGGCTCATTCAACCCTTACTGAAATTGCTCGTTGCATCAAAGATGAACTTAACTTAGTTGATTATTCTGAAGTTATAATTAGAGCAGCTCAGAAATATAACATGACTATACATTCCATTACCAACCAACGACCGTACGATATATTACACAATAAAATCGAACATGATACTATTCCACAATTATTAAAACAGGCACAAGAGAAAATGTTAAATTCTCACAACAAAGGTAGAAAAGAAAAGGACTATCTCGTAGGGGAAGTCATTTATGAGAAAAAACACGGGGAAAGGAATAAGCTTAACTCTAGATATAAAAAACAAGTAGTTAAGGAGAGTTTACATAATAAGGTTATCATAAACAATAGAAATCGTACGATTCATAAAGATAACATCAAATCTTAAACACAGTTTGTCATAAATAACAGAAAATGAATTCAATATTATTTGTATTATTGGATAGTAGCGGCCACCAATTCCGAAATAATGGATTACACGAACCATGATTTTGTCCTCTACAAGGATACAAAAGACATTCTTATTTATGATTCATACGCTGACCTATTTCATATAACTAATTTAAGTTTATATAAAGACATAATCAAACTCGAATCAGCACACATAAACAAAAATAATAATTTACAGTGGGAAATTTCCTATGATTTAGATATTATTAAAATGCTCCTCTCACAAATTTTACCAAGTAGGGCAAAAAGAGGAATTAATGAATTAGGCACCCTTTGGAAATGGATAGCAGGGACTCCCGATCATGATGATTTGATAACGGTGCAAAACAAAATTGATGATTTAATCCAAAATAATAACAATCAATTTGTTATTAACTCTAAATTATTTAAAGAAATAAAAACCCTAACTGAGAATCTTCAAACAGTTATTTCAAATCAAGAATTTCCATTCAGAAAACACCGTCTTCGCTTGCTCACTTACGATCTGATGAATTTAATGGATACAATTACATAAGCAAAACTAGATGTTTTCAACACAAAAATTTTGAACGCTGAAGAAATCCAAGAAATATATAAACACGAACAGAAACCTGTAGTAATTACTGACATATTAGATATATCAAAATTTAAAATCGCCATACACCAAGAATTAATTGTAATATATATAAAATACCCCATCATAACAAACCGTTGCGAAGTGTATAACGCAAGATCCATCTCACACAATGATGGAAAACTATTAATTGATAATCATGTCGCCAAATGTAACAATAGGTACTATGTAATTTCTAATTTATGGCACTTTAATAATTATGGCACTTTAAGCCCAGAAAGTACTTGTTTTACTAGGCTACTAAATGGAGAAAAATCCCTTTGTAATAAAATCAGGGAATATAATAAAAAAATTGATGTAATCCAAGAAGGAGCAATTTTTATACCCGTTACTCGTAGAGTAAAAGGGTATACTAGATTCGTCGGAAAGTATGTAACAGGCAGAAGGAAGCGTTTCCGACCCCACAAAGTATATATATTCTTGATCAGGATCACTAGCCGAGTCGATCTAGCCATGTCCGTCTGTCCGTCTGTCCGTCTGTCTGTCCGTCCGGATGAACGCTGAGATCTCGAAAACTATGGGAGCTAGGCTATTGAGATTTGGCGTGCAGATTCCTGAGCTTTTTACGCAGCGCAAGTTTGTTTCAGCAGAGTGCCACGCCCACTCTAACGCCCACAAACCGCCCAAAACTGTGGCTCCTACAGTTTTGATGCTAGAATAAAAATTTTAACTGAAATGTATTGTTCTCATCAATACCTATCGATTGACCCCAAAAAAAGTTTGCCACGCCCACTCTAACGCCCATATCGCTTAAATCTGTATTCCGCCGGTAGATGGCGCATTTTAATCTCGCTTTGCTGCTTGCATATCTCCATATAGCTGAGTAACGGGTATCTGATAGTCGAGGTACTCGACTATAGCGTTCTTCCTTGTTATAAATGGTTTTAATACTGTTAATGATACTCATTTAAATGGGTCATTATACCCGTTACTCGTAGTGTAAAAGGGTATACTAGATTCGTCGGAAAGTATGTAACAGGCAGAAGGAAGCGTTTCCGACCCCATAAAGTATATATATTCTTGATCAGGATCACTAGCCGAGTCGATCTAGCCATGTCCGTCTGTCCGTCTGTCCGTCTGTCTGTCCGGATGAACGCTGAGATCTCGGAAACTATGGGAGCTAGGCTATTGAGATTTGGCGTACAGATTCCTGAGCTTCTTACGCAGCGCAAGTTTGTTTCAGTAGACTGCCACGCCCACTCTAACGCCCACAAACCGCCCAAAACTGTAACTCCTACAGTTTTGACGCTAGATAGAAAATTTTAACTGAAATGTATTGTTCTCAACAATACCTATCGATTGACCTAAAAAAAAGTTTGCCACGCCCACTAAAACGCCCACAAATCGCGAAAACCTGTGACGCCCACAATTTGCATGCTAGATAAGAAATTTTAACTGAAATCTATTGGTGTCGTCAATACCTATCGATTGATCCAAAAATAAATTTTCCACGCCCACTCTAACGCCCATAACGCTTAAATCTGTCTACCGCCGGTAGGTGGCGCATTTTAATCTCGCTTTGCTGCTTGCATATCTCCATTTCCCTTTGAGTAACGGGTATCTGATAGTCGAGGTACTCGACTATAGCGTTCTTCCTTGTTTTTAATTACTTTTAATAGTACTACTACAATAAATAATATATCCTACTCTAATCTCGACCATAAGATAATAGAATATATCACTGCTAAACAGTATAATGATTTTTTAGTATCCGAATATCTTATGTCAAATGATTCGGAACTTTCATTCGATAGCATTAACATATTAAACCCATTTATTCAAATTAAACAAACTAAAATTCCAATAACATTTATACTGATCATGTTAATTTTAATATATGTAATTATCACGCTTGTATTTAAATTCAAAAAATATCTAATATTCAAACCACGGCAAATTCATATTGAAATAACCCCCGAAAATAATATGTCCGAAAATGAAAATACCACTGAGGATCAAATTATAGTCGAATTGACAAATCATCTAAATTCAGTTTATCCGACACTTCCAATGAATCGGGACGATTCAATTTAGAAGGGGGAGAGTTATCCAGCTCATGATCCCAGCCTCTTTACCCAATTTATAAACAAACTCTTCATATACAATTCTTAGCAGAGAACGCTTTCCAGTTTGAGCGCCCATCCGCCTTACCCAAGTCGTAAACAATTTCTTATAAACAATTCTTAGCTGGTATCCCCTTACTCAGCGTTCCCACTGAGTCTCAATTAGCTCCCCCACTTCAATCGAAGTTCATTAAGCCTAGTACTCAGATCGGCTAAGAGTTTCACTATTCGAAAAATCTTATTCTTTGTAGAGTGACCGAAGTTTTTAAAGTTCACCCGCAATGCATGTGGCATGGTCTTACTGTCAATTTAAAAGAGAAGATTCTGCTGGTGCACAAAGAAGTTAATATAAAAATAAATGAAATGTTCAACGAATGTTTTTATTTATGTAAATTAGAGTTACTTTAAGGCTTCCTTCTCGTCCCACGGATGCTTCGCTATCTTTCCCGCGCCATCTGCAGCCCAGCTCCGAGTCCCAATAGGCTGGCCAACAATGGCTGGTGATGGCTCCTCCAGCTGTCCCTTAGCGGGCGACCATATTTTCTCCTCCCGCTTTAGCTGTCAAGTAGCTGGTGGAGGTGGAGTCCTCAATGGAGAGCTCGTCGGAGATCGAACGATGTCCCATTTTCCTTCCCACTAGGATTCCTTAGTGGAACTCCTCCAGCGCTTTAACTATTCTGCGGATTTGCCCCGTTGTGGTATTGCTTCCTGTCGGTCAAGTCCCACAACAATGGGCAACAGCTTGGATTAGGCGTCCTTTTTCATCTGTACTGACCTCCTTTAGCCGTTTTTGGTGTTTTTCTTCCATTTTTAATTTTTAAATTCCTCACCGCTTCTGCACGAACACCGGCAAAGATTAAATTTCTTATTCTTTGGGCCGCGGCTAACGGCGTTCATCGAAAATGCACTCGCGAAATCTGGTATTTTTTCTAGTATTTCCTTAGCTCATCTGAGTACCGTGCTAAAAAACAGACCCGACGAAAACCTTTAGCCGCGTATTTGCCTCTCGCTCACTCCTATGGTTAGCTCGCGGTTTTCGTCGATCTGAGTACTCGGCTTTATTAAGATTGAATTGCGCCGCAGTCCTCCTAACATAAACTAAGCTGGGTCCAGCTAATGTAAACACAAGCATCCGGTCAACACCCGGCGAGCCCCAAAACTGCAGCGTAATCCGTTTGGCAATTGAGCAGAGAATTAGATCATCCGATTTTCCGACTCTCTTGAGTCCAACCCTTGTCCAACTCTTAATGAGTTCCCCAATTCTCTTAAACCGAGGTTTGATTATCAGATAAGCGGCCCTTGGCCAGTCAGTCCGTTTTTGCATTCGAGAAGATCGGTTGTATAAGAAGTTAATTGTGAACCGCCAAGAATAAAAGTCGATACTAAGGAAATGTTGTGAAGTTTTAACTTAGTGAATAAAAAAAAAAATTAATTTTTTTAAATAATTCACGAGTGAAGTTATTAATTTGCATGCTAAATCCAAATAGCCTAGCACTTATAGTTTTTGAGATCTCAGCGTTTATCCAGACAGACGGACATGGCTAGATTGACTCGGCTTGTGATCCTGATCAAGAATATATATATGTCGGAGATGTATAAGAAGAAAGAAAATGTAAACGAAACTGTAAAGCATTAAGAAAGAGAAAGAATAAAGAATAAAATAAACTAGTCATTAGGTTATTTGTGGTTCCTTTTAATTGCACAATTGCTGAGAGCGTGGACTGAGAACGAGAGAGAGTGTCGTCTCAGCCGAGTGTGGCGCGGTCATGGTCTAGGTCAAGGACTCTGAGAGAGAGAGAGAAGAACCAAAAAGGAATTGCATATGAGAGAGAAAAGAAAGGAATTTGCAATTGGATGAGGCAATACCTTTTGACGTGTGTCAGAAGAAGCCGGCAGAAGGAAGCCGACTTTTTCACTTTGCTTTTGATATCTAAACGGAGAAGACGTTGACCGCGACTCACTACGCAACTGCAGCAAAAATGCAAGAAGGAGACCAGCAAATGTCTCAGCCCCTGACATCAGAAGTGGGATCGGCTCAGGCCCAGCGTGATAGTGAATGGCGATCTCTGTTGGAAGCACAAAATCTACGATTCATCGAAATATTAAAAACAATGCAGCAGCCTGCTTCAACAACAACAAGTGAAAAATCATTGAGACTACCAAAGTTTAATCCAGACGCGGCTGAAGCTGACGCCAGCGCGTGGCGCAAAACAGCCGACATGATTCTCACGGAGCATCCTCTGGAGGGCAGTGCGCTGGTTATGTCGCTGAGTGGAGCACTAGAAGGGAGCGCTTCCCAATGGCTTGCACAGATCAGCTACGCTGGTATTACCTGGCCACAATTCCAAGAGTTGTTTGTTCAGCGCTACGACGATTCTGAGACGCCGGCCGCCACCTTATTGAACATTCTCAACGGACGGGCGAGTGTTTGTCAGCGTACGGTAGCCGATTAGTGACGTCACTTCTGACAAAATGGAAGTCGATGGACATCGAAGAAATAGCTGTTTCTTTCGTGCTGGCACACACGTCACAAATCGACACTAGACTGCAGCGTCTACTGTTCACCACCAATATAACGAACAGAAATGAACTACAGCAGCAGTTGAAGGCGAACGCATACAGCAAGCGAAGTGAGCATTTGGCTTCAGATCTTTCGATAGGCCCCGACAGGAAGAGATTCAAGGCACACACACCAATGAAATGCCATTACTGTGGAATTTCTGGACACAAAATGCTGGACTGCCGTAAAAGGAAGGCAGAACAATCAAAACCAAATCAATCGTTTGGAAGACCACTGGCGGGACGAGACAGGACTGGCGTGACTTGCTTTAAATGTGGAATCGTCGGTCATATTGCATCGGCATGTATGAAGGGAACAGCAGCATCGAGTAGCAGTATGAACGAGAAGCGAGTAGATGTCTGTGCAGTGTTGGAGCCGAAAGGAATTTTATATCAATTTGGTGAGGCCTTTCCATTCTTTTTCGACTCGGGTGCCGAGTGCTCCTTAATAAAGGAAAAGTTAGCAGTCAAACTGGCCGGAAAAAGATTTAATAATTTAGTCATTCTAAAAGGAATTGGAACAAATGTTGTACACTGTAATTTACAAATACTGTCCACCATACAAATTTGTAAATTTAATTTGGAAATCATGTTTAATGTAGTTATGGACGAGCATTTGAAACATGACATAATGATTGGTCGTGAAATCTTGGCACTTGGCTTTGGCATAACGATGGATGCTGATAAATTTAATATTTTTAAAAGTAAACAAATTAATTCAATATCCGAAGAAACTATTACAAATTATGATAAGCTATTTGATGAAAATTATGATTTAAGTGATAATGATAAGTCTAAATTGAAGAACATTTTTGACCAATACACTGAGCATTTTATTATTGGAATACCCAGCCGACGTGTCACGACTGGAGAATTAGAAATTCGTTTATTAGATGCCAACAAGACTGTGCAGAGACGTCCATATCGACTTGGCGTAGATGAAAAGGAATTAGTTAGAGATAAAATCAAAGAAATGTTGGCGGCAAATGTAATACGTCCAAGTAATTCTCCATTCGCGAGTCCAATCTTGTTAGTTAAGAAGAAAGATGGCAGTGATCGTTTGTGCATAGATTATAGAGAGTTAAATGCAAATACAGTGGCTGACAAATATCCTTTGCCTCTAATATCAGATCAAGTAAACAGACTGCGTGGGGGTAAATACTTCTCTTGTTTAGATATGGCTAGTGGGTTTTATCAGATTCCAATAGATGTAGGATCTATAGAGCGAACTGCTTTTGTAACCCCTGAGGGCCAGTACGAGTTTCTATCTATGCCATTTGGGCTGAAGAATGCCTCTTCGATTTTTCAGCGAGCTATAGCGCGAGCACTGGGTGACCTGGCGTACTCCTATGCAATTGTTTACATTGATGATGTAGTGATAGTAGCAAGGTCAAAAGAGGAAGCATTTGAAAGATTGACAGTTGTGCTAAAGGCTCTATCGGAAGCAGGATTTTCATTTAATATAAAAAAATGCTCTTTTCTGAAAACTGAAATAGAATATCTTGGCTACTTGGTCAAGGATGGTAGTATTGAACCAAATCCGCGAAAAATACAAGCTCTGGCTGGACTATCTCAACCAAAGAATGTTTCACAATTACGACAATTTATAGGATTAGCGTCGTACTTCCGTAAATTTGTCTCACAGTTCTCTGAACAGATGAAACCGTTATATCAGTTGACTTCCAAAATTAGTGGTTTCGTTTGGAAAGCTGAGCATGAAGAAATACGGCAGAAGATCATCTCAGTACTAACACATGATCCGGTTTTAATTATTTTTGATCCACAATATCCCATAGAGCTGCATACAGATGCAAGTGCAAGTGGCTATGGTGCCATTCTCATGCACAAAATAGACGGTAAGCCTAGAGTGGTCGAATACTTTAGCAAGTGTACATCGCCCCCAGAATCGAGGTATCATTCATACGAATTAGAAACTCTGGCAGTATACAACGCTGTAAAAAGTTTCCGACATTACCTTCACGGTCGAAAGTTTGTAATATTCACAGATTGTAATTCATTGAAAGCAAGTCGTGCTAAAATAGAACTGACGCCGAGAGTTCACCGTTGGTGGGCATATTTGCAATCATTTGATTTCACTGTAGAGTACCGCAAGGGAAATCGCATGGCGCACGTGGACTTTTTATCCAGAAATCCGATTGTCATTGAATGTGAGACAACCAATAGAGTACCCGAAGTCCGCATCGACCTGACAGAGGTGACAGACAACTGGCTTGTAGCTGAGCAGCAGCGTGATTCGTGTGTAAGGGAAATTATAGTCCATTTGAATGATGGAGAGTTGTTGGAGAGTTTAGCAAAGACGTATGAGCTAAGAGCAGGAATTCTGTATCGGAAAATTCAGAGAAATGGAAAAACACGCTGTCTACCTGTAATCCCAAGAGCCTTTAGGTGGTCTGTAGTAAATCACGTCCATGAAGCAATCATGCATTTGGGGTGGCAGAAAACGTTAGACAAGGTTTATGAGCAGTATTGGTTCGAGCATATGTCCAAGTATGTACGAAAATTTGTAGAAAACTGCGTCAAATGCAAACTAGCAAAGCCTCCATCAGGGAAAATTCAAATGGAATTGCATCCAATTCCGAAAGTTGAGATACCTTGGCATACTGTGCACATTGATATTAGTGGAAAGCTGAGTGGTAAAAATGATACCAAGGAATATGTCATAGTACAAATAGACGCATTTACTAAATTTGTTCACCTATATCATACTTTGCATTTAGATGCAGAAAACTGTATTAAGGCTGTAAAATCAACAATATCACTTTTTGGGGTACCTAACCGTATCATAGCAGATCAAGGCAGGAGTTTCTCTTGTGGGAAATTTCGTGAGTTCTGTTCAATGCATAAAATAGAGTTACATTTGATAGCAACAGGTGCAAGTAGGGCCAATGGACAGGTTGAAAGAGTCATGAGCACGATGAAGAGTATGTTGACAGCGGTAGAGATAGGTGAACGTTCCTGGCAGGATGCACTCAGTGAAGTACAGTTAGCCATGAATTGCACAACGAACAGGGTAACAAAGTATAGCCCATTAGAAATATTGATTGGAAGAGAGGCCAGGCCAATGGGCTTATTGCCAATAAATGAAGAGACTAAAATAGATTGTAAGCAAGCGAGGGCTCAGGCCAAAGAAAATATTGAAATAAATGCGAAATATGAAAAGAATCGAGTTGATAAGAATAAGGCCAAAGTTGTAAAACACAAGGTTGGGGATCATGTCTTGCTTAGAAGTGAAGAGCGGCATCAGACCAAATTGGATCCTAAGTTCAAAGGACCTTTTGTGGTTGCCGAGTTGTTGGAAGGTGATCGATACCTGTTAAAATCGTTAACTAGCAAGCGAACCTACAAGTATTCGCACGAGAGTTTGAGAAGGCTGCCGGACGAGCAGATCTCTGATGAGACTATTGAGGAAAGTGACAGTGGTGAAAAAGACACTCGTCGTGAGACATCAAACACAGGGGCTAGATTTGATCAACAATAGTCATGCCTGGTATGGATGATATTGTGTGATGCAGTTTGGATCTGAGCAGATCGTGGCACTAAAGGTGCAAAGCGTCGCGTGGGGCGGCAAGAGCCTGTAACTGTGGTTTGATAACAAGGATAGCCAAATGGTCGGGTTTGCGCAGAAGAGTACGAGCTACTGAGAGAAAGTTGAACCAGGTCAAGCCGAAGGCACAAGTGTGGAACCAGAAGTATTCTGTTAAATAACGCAATTTATAAAGTTGTGTGTGTAGACTATTTATTAAGCTAAGAATGATGTTGAAAGATGTAAAAGATGAAAAGAGAAATAAAGCAAGAATGATACCAACCTAGTGTTACAGTATGCACACGAGGACGTGTGAAAGTCAGGATGGCCGTGTCGGAGATGTATAAGAAGAAAGAAAATGTAAACGAAACTGTAAAGCATTAAGAAAGAGAAAGAATAAAGAATAAAATAAACTAGTCATTAGGTTATTTGTGGTTCCTTTTAATTGCACAATTGCTGAGAGCGTGGACTGAGAACGAGAGAGAGTGTCGTCTCAGCCGAGTGTGGCGCGGTCATGGTCTAGGTCAAGGACTCTGAGAGAGAGAGAGAAGAACAAAAAAGGAATTGCATATGAGAGAGAAAAGAAAGGAATTTGCAATTGGATGAGGCAATACCTTTTGACGTGTGTCAGAAGAAGCCGGCATAAGGAAGCCGACTTTTTCACTTTGCTTTTGATATCTAAACGGAGAAGACGTTGACCGCGACTCACTACGCAACTGCAGCAAAAATGCAAGAAGGAGACCAGCAAATGTCTCAGCCCCTGACATATACTTTATGGGGTCGGAAATGCTTCCTTCTGCTTGTTACATACTTTCCGACGAATCTAGTATACCCTTTTACTCTTCGAGTAACGGGTATAAAAATGTCACCACTCAAATTGTTCAGGATCAGTTCTTCAAATGCCTCAGTACTGCGTACGTATGGATTTAACCGTAGAATTGATCGATTCGGAAAACGAGGTTAAGATTGACAACCTGGGTTTACCAATACCCTCCTACAAAGCGTATTTCAACCGGCTGCATCATCGACCCAAAATATGGACCCAGGATTGGAGTCTCTTGAGTGGAGCCAGTTTCCATTAGGGACTACTACGCAGGCTTTTTTGGAAGCCCTTATCACACACGATAAAAGCGAAGATGAATATCAGTGTGCACAGGAATTACAATTGGACGACGACCTATCCAGGCCAGAAGATTATGTTTTTCCTAACGACGACCACATCTTTGAAGAACTTATGGGACCTCAACCGCCACCGACTAACCATTATTTAACTTTGCTGGATGATGGAGATGACAACGCTGTTCAGAGCTGATCGCCAGCGCCTAGTCATGCGGGCATAGGTGTACGACGGCACCTGCAGCGCTCTTTGCTTATCTTTGTCGCCTTCGTTCTTATACCACTATAGCTGTCGCTTATCTATTCAGCAACTACTTTGTAAGCCTGCATATGTCTATATGAAGATCTTGGAGACGAGCTCTTACACAGTTCGTCTGCCGCTCCGAATAAACGCTATACATTTTAATATAACCTATTCGTGCGTTATTAATTATAAATATAAGGGTGGCATATTTGTTGTCTTCCCCACAAACAAACGCATTACTAGATGTTTTATTTGATCTAGATTCTTATTTTTTTAATTATAAATACACATCACATAAAGAAAAATAAAGTAAAAACTATTTTTGAAACTAAGATCTTGTAATTGTTTTTTATTTATTAGACAACTTTTCTTTGCTTTACAAATACTTTTTAGCTCTGCGTTGTGAACCAACAGACGATGCATATTAAAGTCGTATCGCAATCTAATTTTCCGTACTTCAGGACAGAAATAACAATAATAAAAGGAAGATCTAAATTTCTGATATATTTTTACATTTTTATTATTAATTGATCATTAAATGAATAGTCGTTTTTCTTGAATTTTCTTTAAAAAAATCTAGTGTTTTCTTTTTACTTTTAAAAAGACTGTACAGCATACAAAATTGTCCGCAAATGTTAGAAAAGTATCCCCGTAGTTGTTGCTTATTAAAAAAAATTTATAAGCGTCTTCCTTCGATTCTTATAAGTAGGATGTATTTGTATGTTCTGGATAAATTTTTATTGTATGTTCTGGATCAGAATTGTTGTCGCTGGTGTGGGCGCTTATCGCGAGCGGAAGTTGTTGTTGTTGCTGCTGGGCGGGGGTGTTCTGGAGTGTGCTGGAGTGTTCTGTTCTTCCCCTCCAACTCCCCCCTCCCCGCTTGTCCGGGGAGTCCGCGACCGTGCTCACTCCCCCTCCCCGCTTGTCTTCCCGTGTTATCGTGCAACATTGTTGTATATATTGTTATCACTTACCCCCACGTATTTATTTTATTTAAATATGCATAAGTATTTATCGCAAACTTTCTGAGAGTAATTACTTTTATTTAAATACATTTTATCGCAAACTTTCTCAGATTTTTTCGTCTCGCAAACTAGTATAAATATGAGATGTAGAGTACTGCACTAATTCAGAAGGCAGAAGTCAAATTCACAGCAAGAAGTCACTCGTACTACTATTTGAAGAAATCCGTCATCAACATCGTCAGCAGCAGCAGCAACATGTCGTCCAACTTCGAAGACCAATGGAACGAGCTTGGTGCCGTATCTCTACCACCGATTATGAGTGTTAAAGCTCTCCCCTTTAACACACCGATCCCCATCCAGAATGCTGAAGTAAAGCGGACACGCTTCGGCGACAAAATAATGCTTACATGCGAAGAGTTTGTGGTATTTTTACCAGAACGTTTTAGTACTCTGCAACCGAAAGCTGTCGAGCATATTGCGACCGGGGGCTATAAGCTTGTCAAACTAAAATCCGAACGAATAACAATAATAAAACAAAAATCAATAAACTTTTTCAATTAATATTTAAAAACAAAAATGGCTGGTGTTTTACATAACAATAACAATCCTGGGTCTAGTAACAATCCTGTCGCTAGTGAAATACGATATTGTGATGTCTGTAATCTAAATGTTGCTAAAATTAGTTGGTCGCATCACTTACGCACGAACTTGCATAAACAATTATCTGGTACGCAAATAAGTGATAACTTGCGGTGTATAAGAAGTGCATTTCGCAATCGTATTGAAACTTATATAATCACAAATGACAATAAAGAATGCTTGTATATTAAATTATTTCAACAATCAATCAAAGAAGAAGTGATCACTCTACTCCAAGAAGTTCAAAAAAATCACGTCAATATCAAATTTAATTTTGAACAATTCTATAATTATGTTTTGATTAAAGAGAGTGAAGATCATTGTGAAATAAATCTAAAGTCATTTCAAACAAAAATGCAAGTCTTAAATCCAACAATGAGTCAGACTGAAAATCTAAATGAAATAATCAAAAATTTAAATGACTATATAAAAAGTGAAATGAGCGAGTTTCAAGAACGAGACAGTGGTTGGTCCCTAATTGAAATAGTTCATTTAAAAGTTAATATAAATAAATATCAGCCAATAAAGGGCTCGAATTTCATTGGCTTACCAAGAGAAATAGTAAACAGAAAAGCCTGCATAAACGTTCAAAATAGAGACGAATGTTGTTTTAAATGGGCATTAATATCGGCTTTTGTGAAATTACCTTGTAATAAGAATCTACCCAATCAATATAAACGTAAAGGCATTTACAACATTGGATCGGATATAATAAATATAAATAATAAATCGTTAAGTTTTAGTGGGTTAAAATTTCCCACACCGGTCGACAGCATAAAAATATTTGAAGAAAATAATCCTGAAATTAGTGTAACTGTGTTGGGTGTAGACAGCGATGAAAAGACAATTATCGGCCCATATTATTTAACTAATAATAAAACTAGCAACGTCTTACACACTATATATCTACTACTTCTCGAGAAGGATGACAAATATCACTATGCTTGGATTAAAAATATTTCCAAGTAAGTATTAAATTAATTAAAGTACTGTTAGACACCCACTTCCCTAAGAACACCCATGTAGTGGAGGACCTCCACATAGAGGAGAATTTAGACGACCAGAGTATTGACAACATTTCAAACCCTGGCCGCATTCAGTGGGCTGTCAACTCTTTCAAGCCCTTCAAATCACCTGGCCCAGATGGGTTCTTCCCGGCCCAGTTACAACGGACACTAGATATGTCCCTTCCCTGGCTGACAGCCATCTTCCACGGCTGCCTTGCTCTAAACCATATTCCAACAAGGTGGCTGGACGTTAAGGTAATTTTTATACCGAAAGCCGGCAAGACCTCCCACACCAACCCAAAGGACTTCCGCCCGATCAGTCTCTCTTCCTTCTTGTTGAAGACCCTGGAAAGGCTAATTGACACCCATATCACACTAACCATCGACCATAGCCTACTCTCTGACGCACAGCATGCGTGCCGTAAAGGTAGGTCAACCGATACCGCCCTCCACTCTCTAGTGTACAGTATAGAACGAGGCTTCCTCAATAAGGAATACACTCTTGCAGCGTTTCTAGACATAGAAGGCGCCTTTAACAACGTCACCCCAACGGCGATTACTTGTGCTCTGACTAAACTGGGCATTGAGCGGCCCATAGTGGGACTCATACACACCATGCTAACCAGCAGGGTAGTGCACTCCACTGTGGGACCGGCCCACTCGACCAGGAACGTCAGTAGAGGAACCCCACAAGGGGGCGTACTCTCACCTCTTCTATGGGTTTTAGTGGTCAACAAACTGCTTTCACTCCTAGAAGAGGCGGGCACAAAAGTGGTAGCCTACGCGGATGACGTGGTTATCCTACTGCAGGGTAAATTCCCGCAAACCCTTTGCAATCTAATGGAGACAACCCTATCCACCCTCTCCCGGTGGACAGCTGGCTGTGGACTGGGAGTTAACCCGGAAAAAACCGAACTAGTTCTCTTTACAAGGAAGTACAAGGTACCAATTCTAGTTCCCCCAAAACTACACCAAACGCGCCTAACCTTTAGCAACCAAGCAAAGTACCTAGGTGTCATTCTTGACATAAAGCTCCTCTGGACTGATAACATCCTAGATCGCACACGCAAAGCGGCCATAGCCCTCTTCGCTTGTAAAAAAGCCATAGGGAGAAAGTGGGGTTTCTCCCCCATGATAGTTCACTGGCTATATACTGCAATAGTCAGGCCCATTCTACTCTACGGAAACATCGTTTGGTGGCCTTCTCTAGATAAAAACTGTAACCTCCGGATCCTTCACATGATCCAAAGAAGCGCAGAGCTCTGCATCAGTGGGGCGCTGCGCACTACCGCCACTGAGGCACTAAATACAATTCTCGATCTCCAACCCCTGGACCTACTTGCCAAAAGCTGGGCATCAGCCACAGCGCTGAGGCTCCGTGAAGCAGCGGCATGGACAACAGGCTCCACGGGTCACTCCAATATCCTATCAAAGCATTCACCCCTACCACGTTATACAGACTACGTCCCACCCATAGTCGACTTCGAAAGAAGATACAAAATTTATATACCCACCCGTTCAGACTGGGACAACCTCCCACATCAATTCGTAAACGCCGTCAACATATACACTGACGGCTCCAAGCTTAACTCCCAAACAGGTGGGGGAGTCTTTTCACCCGAACTAGACTTAAAAGTCTCTTTCCGCCTACCAGACCACTGTAGTGCTTTCCAAGCGGAAGTGATTGCAATTCAGGAAGCCACTACCCACCTGAACACGTCTGTACATCAAGACATAGATATCTTCATCTTCTCGGATAGTCAAGCTGTCCTCAGGGCCCTCGACTCCTACACAAGGAGCTCAAAAACAATCTCTGAATGCCGCAAATCTCTTAACGAGATGGCCACTCATCTGAGTATCAACCTCATCTGGGTGCCTGGACACCGCAACATTGAGGGCAACTGCATAGCAGACGAGCTAGCAAGACAGGTGACAACCGCCGATATCCTTCGCGATAAGGACACGGTAGGGATGCCCATGGCTACCTGCAAGCTCCATCACAGGCAGAGATTGTATACTCTTTCCAACAACCGTTGGAACTCAATCTCAACATGCCATAATTCTAGACTCACATGGCCAAACTACAACACGAAAAGAACAAAAACTCTCCTACAATGTAGCAGGGAGAGCATCTCCACTCTCCTAAATGCCCTCACGGGCCACTGTCTTATAGGGACTCATGCGATAAGGCTGGGTCTAAGTAACCACGACTTCTGCCGCAGCTGCAAACAGATAGACGAAGAGGAGAGCATCGAACACCTCCTATGCTTCTGCCCAGCGCATAACCTAAAGCGCTTTCAAACCCTAGGTAGCTACACAGTTCCGAACCTTGCGGCCATTCAGGACGTAAGCATTCAAAAACTACTATGTTTCTTGAGAAAAACAGAATACTTCGCGAAAGCAGATAGCCCATGAGCTAGGGAAACGGATCTTTTCAGAGATCATGTGGTATCACAAGGGGCCCATTGTGGCCTAAGTGAGGGGACTAATATTTAGTCTCCAACCACTCCTACCTAACCTAACCTAAGTATTAAATTAGAAAATTAAAAAAAAAAATTATATATATATTTCTTGGCTTCTCCATTAGATTACTTTGCAAACAAATAACGAAAAGTACGAGGAAGATTCTTCTATGCAATGGCTGTTTTCTACATTTCTACGATAGCGACAAACTGGAACGACATATTATGGAGTGTAATAGAATTGTAACTGAGATGCCGTCAAATGAAAACGCGATTTAAAGATTTAAAAATTTAAAAAATCAATTAGATGTTTCTTTTGTAGCATATGCTGATTTTGAGTGTATTTTAGAAGGGATGGATCTGAAAACTTCGTAACGTTAATTCGTAACGTAAAGTTAATTCAAAAGCATATACCGTTTGTTCTTTTGACAATAGTTTGGATATATATCGAATGTATTATGGCGAAGATTGTGCAGCACATATAACGATTGTTTAATGTTATATCAAAATCAATTAAATGTAACGATACCGTTATATCCGCTATCAATGGAGCAACAAAAAATAATTGACTTAGAACAAAATTGTAGTATATGCGGTATTTTATTCACTGATCAATCTCAAAGAGTTCTAGATCATTGTCACTTAACAGGCAAATATAGAGGTGTAGCTCATAATAATTGCAATTTAAACTATAAATTAGCAAAATTTTTCCCAATATTTTTCCATAATCTCTCGGCATACGATGCTCATTTAGTTGTGAAAGAATTGATTAAAATTCCTGGTGAAATTTCTATATTTCCGCTAAACAAAGAGTTTTACATTTCGATCTCAAAGAAAATTTATATAAATCCTAACGAAATGTTAGAACTTCGATTTTTAGATTCATTTAGATTTATGTCTTCCAGTTTAGACAGCCTAGCCAGTTATTTAAAAGAAGAAAATCTAACCACAATGAAGTCATTTTTCACGGACTCGAACAAATTTCAAATGGTTAAACGTAAAGGCATATTTCCGTATAGCTATTTAAATTCAGTTGAACGCTTGTCAGATACACAATTACCGTCGCGCGAAAATTTTTATAGTCAATTAACTGATAGACACTGTTCTGAAGAGAGTTATCAGCACGCTCAAAACGTTTGGAATGCCTTCGAGTGTGCAAATTTATTAGATTATTTATTGTTATATTTGAAGGTAGATGTGCTGTTGCTATGCGATGTCTTTGAGAATTTTAGAAAAGTATGACAAAAAATCTACAATTACAAAACAACTCCTGGTCTATCATGGGATGCTATGTTGAAGACAACTAAAATTGAACTAGAACTACTCACAGATATTGATATGTATAATTTTATAATGAAAGGTATTAGAGGCGGTCTTGTTCAATGTAGTAAAAGCCATTCAATTGCAAATAACAAAAATCTAAATATCGATTACGACTGTGAGAAAGAATCAAATTATATTGTACACTTAGATGTTAATAATTTATATGGGTATGCTATGTCCCAAGCTATTCCCTATAAAAATTTAAATGGCTAGAAAAACAGAAGAGGAAAATTTTGAAAATTTTGATTTAAACACGTGCGTAGATGATCAATCATTAATTATATTTTAGAGGTAGATTTGGAATACACTGAAAACTTACACAGCCAGCACAATGATTTACCATTTTGTTCGCAAAACATGAAAAATGAAAATATGCAACAATCAAAATTGATTGCAGACTTGTCAAACAAATATAATTATATAATTCACTATAGAAATCTACAGCAATGTCTTCGGCATGGACTGATTTTAAAGAAAATTCATCGAATATTACAATTTGATCAATCTGATTGGCTTAAAAAATATATTGATTGCAACAATCATCACAGAACATTGGCTGTTAATGATTTTGAAAAGAATTTTTTCAAACTGCTTAACAATGCAGTCTATGGCAAGACAATGGAGAACGTTGACAAGAGAAAATCAATTAAATTAGTGTCCAGGTGGGAGAGTGATGGTAAAAAATTGGGAGCTAGGGCACTTGTCTCAAAATTTAACTTTAAGAATATATTACAATGATGATTTCTTTGCAATTCAAATGAAAAAAGTGCATGTTCTCTATGATAAGCCTGTCTATATTGGCTTCACCGTTCTAGAATTATCCAAATTTAAAATGTAAATTTTCACTATGACTATATGAAGCCGAAATGTGAAGAAAATATCAATTTAATGTATATGGATACTGATTCTTTTATCTATGATATTAAGACTATAGATTTTTATGATGGCATTCGTTTTGAAATTGATCATCATTTCGATACTTCAGAATATGATAAAGATAATGTTTTTAAATTATCCTTGATAAACAAAAAAAAATTAGGTATGATGAAAGATGAATGCAGGGGGAATATAATAAAAAAATGTATTGGGCTCAGAGCTAAAATGTATTCAATACAAATCTCTAATATGAATAATGCTGAAACAACGGAGATAAAAAAAACAAGGAAGAACGCTATAGTCGAGTACCTCGACTATCACATACCCGTTACTCAGATAATGGGACCAAAAGGAAATGGAGATATGCAAGCAGAAAGCGAGATTGAAATGCGCCACCTACCGGCGGTAGACAGATTTAAGCGTTATGGGCGTTAGAGTGGGCGTGGCAAACTTTTTTTTGGGTCAATCGATAAGTATTGACGAGAACAACACATTTCAGTTAAAATTTTTTATCTAGCATCAAAACTGTAGGAGCCAAAGTTTTGGGCGGTTTGTGGGCGTTAGAGTGGGCGTGGCACATTGCAATAGAAGCAATAGAATAAGTTAGCCGCGCACTTTGCTCTCTCTGAGCGCCGGCAGTGCTTCTTTCTTTGCCGCTAAGTTCGGCCGGCAACTATTTACATACACACATATACACGCGTAAAGACATTTCGCATTGTCTGGCTCTGACGTCATAGCTTTTTTTCTTGGGAGGTTTGTGGGCGTTAGAGTGGGCGTAGCAAAATTTTTTTTGGGTCAATCGATAGGTATTGACAAGACTAATACATTTCAGTTAAAATTTTTATTCTAGCATCAAAACTGTAGGAGTTACAGTTTTGGGCGGTTTGTGGGCGTTAGAGTGGGCGTGGCAGTCTACTGAAACAAACTTGCGCTGCGTAAGAAGCTCAGGAATCTGTACGCCAAATCTCAATAGCCTAGCTCTCATAGTTTCCGAGATCTCAGCGTTCATCCGGACAGACAGACGGACAGACGGACAGACGGACATGGCTAGATCGACTCGGCTAGTGATCCTGATCAAGAATATATATACTTTATGGGGTCGGAAACGCTTCCTTCTGCCTGTTACATACTTTCCGACGAATCTAGTATACCCTTTTACTCTACGAGTAACGGGTATAATTAAAGGAGTAAAGGCGAGTGTGACGACAAAATTAACTATTAACGATTTTCGAGATTGCTTGTATAAAAAAATAAAGCAAGTTGGAACAATGTACCTATTTAAATCGAAATTACAACAAATTTATACGCAAGAGTATACAAAAGTCACCCTAAACTATTAAGATGATAAGCGCTATATAAAAGAGAATAATATAGACACCCTTGCATGGGGTCATAGAGACATAGCCTACTAAGTTAAGCTTAAAATTAAAAAAAAGGTGTATTTTTTTTGTTGTTGTTGGTATGCAAATATATTACATTTTATTTTTTCGAAATAAAAATTTTAAGCATAAATGACCACAGTTATATGTATTGAATTTTTGCTCATTTTTTTAAGTTATATTCAATGGGTGGTTTTAAATATTTCACAATTTCAATGGGCGGTTGCAAATCACCAAAACTATCGTAGTATTCTTTATAATTTCTATTCTTGAAATATGCTACCCAATGCGTGCCACTACCGCTTTCGTTATCTAAATTTATTATCCCACATTCGTTGGTCCATGGTTTCTTGGGGAGACGATCACGCATAAAAACACCACGAAAGTGTCTAAAATGCTGTTTACCAAAATCAATTAAATCAATATCGGTAAGTGCTTGTTTGGGTAGCATATCTATTAGTTCTGTGCTGAATATGGCTAATAAAATAGTCCATAGCCTTTCTTATATGGTTTCAGGAAAAGTCCTTTTCCCATCGCAATTGATTCCATATAGCGGTTATGACGTGTCGCTTCGACTAATTGTTCTTTACCATTTTTGACAGCGTTTATTGCTTTAGCAACAGCAGATCCACCACTAGCAAGACCACCAAGTGCACCAAGTGCAGTCAATATTGGTATCAACGGTAGGAATCCACCAATTTTTGGTAATGGTATCACCCTCGGAATATTGGAGATATTGTTCGCTAGACCTAGTCGACCTTGTCGTCGTCGTCGTTGACCTCTTTGAAAACTTGGTGGGATTGATTGTTGAGATATCTGAATTGCTTCATCGATATTCGTAGGATTTCTTCGTTTCAAAATTCGTCTCGTTTTGCTCACAATGCTTGCGAATGATTTTTTTTGTTTGTCGATGATGTCGACGATGTTTTTTATTACTAGCTGATTTTTTTTTATTATTAAATGAAGCTTTAGTATATACATGAATATAAGTGGTAGAAGAAGAGAAGAGGTAAAAATGTTCCGATCCCGCGGGACTGCCGCAAAGCTATACTTCGCGGGTCAGATGGCGGTCAGGTTGCCGCTCGTCCTTATGACTGGATGCGTCGACTCCGTTCTCGACGTCTTAGCTCCTTCAGGATGCCAGCGGCCATGTTGGCTATCGCGTCCCACTTGCTTTGGCTTTCCAGCATGCAGCTGATCACGTTGTCCGCTGTCAGGTTACAAACGGTTTTCGTTTCAGCTTCGGCTCGGTACCTAACGAATAGGGGGCAGATGAATAGCGCGTGCTCCGCGTCTTCGATGCTTCCTGTGCCGCAGTGGTCGCAGTAGGGGTTTGGCTCGTGATTTAACCTATGCAGGTATTCCTTGAAACATCCGTGCCCGGAGATCATCTGCGTGAGGTAGAAGTGTACCTGTCCGTGTCGCCTCTGCAGCCAGGGGGTTAGACTGGGAATTAGCCTGTGAGTCCACCGCCCTGTGGTCGCATTGTTCCACCTCCTTTGCCATGCCTCGATCGTGTTGCTGCGCTGAGTCCTGCTTCCTGTGCTCCCAGTTCTTCGTTCTGCCGCCAGCAGGTCTATCGGTATAGTACCGGCTACCACTAGCGCGGCTTCCTCGGATACCGTGCAGAAGCTGCTTGTGATGCGCAGTGCGCAGCGTCTGTAAACAGCTATGCACTGGCGGCTGTATGATGCGGTCTTCATGGCTTCGGCCCATATGGGCGCGGCGTACAGTATGGTAGAAGTCACCACTGTGGCTATTATCCTTCTGCTGTGCTGTTTCGGTCCTCGAGTATTGGCCATCATCCTTGAGATGGCTGCTGTCGATCTGGATGCTTTGGCTGCTGCATACGATAGGTGCGTCTTAAACGATAGCCTGTGGTCGATCAGTACTCCAAGATACTTGATTGAGGCGCTTGTTACTATTGGAGTTGATCCGACTCGTATTGTGGCCTTCTCCACAGTCTTCCTGCTGCTTATGAGCACTGCCTCCGTTTTGTGCTCGGCGACTGCTAACCCGTTGTCTGCGAGCCAGCACATGAGGGTGTCTATCGTGAGGCTGCACCTATCCGTGATCTCGTCGAGGGTTTTCGCTACCGTTACCAGCGCTATGTCGTCCGCAAATCCCACCACAGTGCATCCTGCGGGTAGTACCAGCCTTAGGATCCCGTCGTACATGACGTTCCACAGTATCGGGCCCAGGACTGAGCCTTGAGGTACTCCTCCTGTCACCAGGTACTCGTGCTCTCCGACAGCAGAGGAATATGTTAGCACTCTGTCCTTGAAGTAGTCCGCTACGAGGTCGATCAGGTAATTCGAGATTCCCATGCGATGGAGTGCCTGCAGGACAAGGTTCCAGTTGGCAGAGTTGAAGGCATTCTTGACGTCCAGGGTGCAGACGAGGCAGTACTCTTTTGAGCCATCTAGCCACCTTTCTCCTTCGATTGCGTTAGCAGCCAGTTGGGTGACCGTTTGGATCGCGTCGATGGTGCTTCTTTTCCTCCGGAAGCCAAACTGGTGGTCCGAAAGCGCTCTAAGTTGATCGAGTTCTTTTTCGAGGTGGGTGCAGATTATGCGCTCGAATATCTTCCCCGTTGTATTCAGCATACATAAGGGTCTGTATGACGATGCGTCGTCGTTCAGCTTGCCCGGTTTTGGGATAAGCACCAACCTTTGACGCTTCCAACCTATGGGCAAGGTTCGTTGGGGGAGACACATGTTGTACATCTCCGTGAATATACCCGGGAAGTTTGCCACCAATGAGTGCAGTGCAGCATTGAGAATGCAGTCGGGGCCAGGGGCTTTTTGGTTTTTGGTTTTCCTTAGCGCAGCCAGGACTTCGGCTTCGCTGGTGAGAACAGTATCGCCTTCTCCGGTAGCTTACCAGGTAAGGGGCGGCTGGGTGGGGAAGAGGGTGGACACTATTTGGCCAAGCTGTAAGTGGCCGGTAGGGGTCGGCTGTCTGTTGAGCTTACCCATGACCATCCTGTATGCTGACCCGAATGGTTCTGCATCCGCCGCTTCGCACAGCTCCTTTGTAGGTTGTTTGGCGGCTGCTTAGAGCGGGCAGTCTGGGGCTTGTCTGGGTGATGATCAGGGCGTGGTCGCTGTGGGTGTATATATCTGACACCCTCCATACGCAGTTGCGTGCCAGTTCAGGGCTAGCGAAGGTCAGGTCGATAGTTGACTCCCGACCTGACTTGCTGAAGGTCGGTCTATTACCTTCGTTGAGTAGGCATATGTTTAGCGAAGCCACTGCCTCAAGGAGGATGGTTCCCCGCTGCGTCGTACTAGTGCTGCCCCATGTTGTGGACCATGCGTTGAAATCACCTGCGATGAGGACAGGGGACCTACCGCGTGCGTCGTCAGCGATATCTTGCATTATTGTTCTAAACTCGCTAATGTGTACGCTCGGGGCTATGTAGCAGCTGTAGAACGTTATCCCTTTGATCTGCGCTCTGGTGTATCCCGTCCTGGAGGCCCTTTGCGATAGGTGTCCAGGGGGCTGCCCGCAGCTCCATATTGCTGCTCTGCCGTCCGAACTACGTGGCCATACGCCTTCGTGCATTTCTGTGTGTGTATGTGTGTGTGTGTGTGATCGTGTATGTTTGTTTTATGACTAATCTGTTTCGATGTCAATCGTATATTAAACAAAAACGAAATATATACTCAAATATTTATAGTATTTTCATTAGTAGTTGCAAAAATTTGTTCAATAAAACAACAACAACAACAGCTACAACAATAGCAACAACAAAATGCGATTTATAAAACAAACCAGACAAATTAAAGTTCGAAATGTCAATCGAATTTGTGGTGAGGGGGATAGGAGCGGAAAAATTATACATAGCCAATTATTACCGAATTCGATACGCGCTCTAATTGTGGGACCGTCTAATTGTGGAAAGACAATCGATAGGTATTGACAAGACTAATACATTTCAGTTAAAATTTTTATTCTAGCATCAAAACTGTAGGAGTTACAGTTTTGGGCGGTTTGTGGGCGTTAGAGTGGGCGTGGCAGTCTACTGAAACAAACTTGCGCTGCGTAAGAAGCTCAGGAATCTGTACGCCAAATCTCAATAGCCCAGCTCTCATAGTTTCCGAGATCTCAGCGTTCATCCGGACAGACAGACGGACAGACATTAAAAAAAAGGTGTATTTTTTTTGTTGTTGTTGGTATGCAAATATATTACATTTTATTTTTTCGAAATAAAAATTTTAAGCATAAATGACCACAGTTATATGTATTGAATTTTTGCTCATTTTTTTAAGTTATATTCAATGGGTGGTTTTAAATATTTCACAATTTCAATGGGCGGTTGCAAATCACCAAAACTATCGTAGTATTCTTTATAATTTCTATTCTTGAAATATGCTACCCAATGCGTGCCACTACCGCTTTCGTTATCTAAATTTATTATCCCACATTCGTTGGTCCATGGTTTCTTGGGGAGACGATCACGCATAAAAACACCACGAAAGTGTCTAAAATGCTGTTTACCAAAATCAATTAAATCAATATCGGTAAGTGCTTGTTTGGGTAGCATATCTAATAGTTCTGTGCTGAATATGGCTAATAAAATAGTCCATAGCCTTTCTTATATGGTTTCAGGAAAAGTCCTTTTCCCATCGCAATTGATTCCATATAGCGGTTATGACGTGTCGCTTCGACTAATTGTTCTTTACCATTTTTGACAGCGTTTATTGCTTTAGCAACAGCAGATCCACCACTAGCAAGACCACCAAGTGCACCAAGTGCAGTCAATATTGGTATCAACGGTAGGAATCCACCAATTTTTGGTAATGGTATCACCCTCGGAATATTGGAGATATTGTTCGCTAGACCTAGTCGACCTTGTCGTCGTCGTCGTTGACCTCTTTGAAAACTTGGTGGGATTGATTGTTGAGATATCTGAATTGCTTCATCGATATTCGTAGGATTTCTTCGTTTCAAAATTCGTCTCGTTTTGCTCACAATGCTTCCGAATGATTTTTTTTGTTTGTCGATGATGTCGACGATGTTTTTTATTACTAGCTGATTTTTTTTTATTATTAAATGAAGCTTTAGTATATACATGAATATAAGTGGTAGAAGAAGAGAAGAGGTAAAAATGTTCCGATCCCGCGGGACTGCCGCAAAGCTATACTTCGCGGGTCAGATGGCGGTCAGGTTGCCGCTCGTCCTTATGACTGGATGCGTCGACTCCGTTCTCGACGTTTTAGCTCCTTCAGGATGCCAGCGGCCATGTTGGCTATCGCGTCCCACTTGCTTTGGCTTTCCAGCATGCAGCTGATCACGTTGTCCGCTGTCAGGTTACAAACGGTTTTCGTTTCAGCTTCGGCTCGGTACCTAACGAATAGGGGGCAGATGAATAGCGCGTGCTCCGCGTCTTCGATGCTTCCTGTGCCGCAGTGGTCGCAGTAGGGGTTTGGCTCGTGATTTAACCTATGCAGGTATTCCTTGAAACATCCGTGCCCGGAGATCATCTGCGTGAGGTAGAAGTGTACCTGTCCGTGTCGCCTCTGCAGCCAGGGGGTTAGACTGGGAATTAGCGTGTGAGTCCACCGCCCTGTGGTCGCATTGTTCCACCTCCTTTGCCATGCCTCGATCGTGTTGCTGCGCTGAGTCCTGCTTCCTGTGCTCCCAGTTCTTCGTTCTGCCGCCAGCAGGTCTATCGGTATAGTACCGGCTACCACTAGCGCGGCTTCCTCGGATACCGTGCAGAAGCTGCTTGTGATGCGCAGTGCGCAGCGTCTGTAAACAGCTTTGCACTGGCGGCTGTATGATGCGGTCTTCATGGCTTCGGCCCATATGGGCGCGGCGTACAGTATGGTAGATGTCACCACTGTGGCTATTATCCTTCTGCTGTGCTGTTTCGGTCCTCGAGTATTGGCCATCATCCTTGAGATGGCTGCTGTCGATCTGGATGCTTTGGCTGCTGCATACGATAGGTGCGTCTTAAACGATAGCCTGTGGTCGATCAGTACTCCAAGATACTTGATTGAGGCGCTTGTTACTATTGGAGTTGATCCGACTCGTATTGTGGCCTTCTCCACAGTCTTCCTGCTGCTTATGAGCACTGCCTCCGTTTTGTGCTCGGCGACTGCTAACCCGTTGTCTGCGAGCCAGCACATGAGGGTGTCTATCGTGAGGCTGCACCTATCCGTGATCTCGTCGAGGGTTTTCGCTACCGTTACCAGCGCTATGTCGTCCGCAAATCCCACCACAGTGCATCCTGCGGGTAGTACCAGCCTTAGGATCCCGTCGTACATGACGTTCCACAGTATCGGGCCCAGGACTGAGCCTTGAGGTACTCCTCCTGTCACCAGGTACTCGTGCTCTCCGACAGCAGAGGAATATGTTAGCACTCTGTCCTTGAAGTAGTCCGCTACGAGGTCGATCAGGTAATTCGAGATTCCCATGCGATGGAGTGCCTGCAGGACAAGGTTCCAGTTGGCAGAGTTGAAGGCATTCTTGACGTCCAGGGTGCAGACGAGGCAGTACTCTTTTGAGCCATCTAGCCACCTTTCTCCTTCGATTGCGTTAGCAGCCAGTTGGGTGACCGTTTGGATCGCGTCGATGGTGCTTCTTTTCCTCCGGAAGCCAAACTGGTGGTCCGAAAGCGCTCTAAGTTGATCGAGTTCTTTTTCGAGGTGGGTGCAGATTATGCGCTCGAATATCTTCCCCGTTGTATTCAGCATACATAAGGGTCTGTATGACGATGCGTCGTCGTTCAGCTTGCCCGGTTTTGGGATAAGCACCAACCTTTGACGCTTCCAACCTATGGGCAAGGTTCGTTGGGGGAGACACATGTTGTACATCTCCGTGAATATACCCGGGAAGTTTGCCACCAATGTGTGCAGTGCAGCATTGAGAATGCAGTCGGGGCCAGGGGCTTTTTGGTTTTTGGTTTTCCTTAGCGCAGCCAGGACTTCGGCTTCGCTGGTGAGAACAGTATCGCCTTCTCCGGTAGCTTGCCAGGTAAGGGGCGGCTGGGTGGGGAAGAGGGTGGACACTATTTGGCCAAGCTGTAAGTGGCCGGTAGGGGTCGGCTGTCTGTTGAGCTTACCCATGACCATCCTGTATGCTGACCCGAATGGTTCTGCATCCGCCGCTTCGCACAGCTCCTGGAAGCATCTGGCCTTGCTAGCTTTGATCATGTTCTTCAGGGCCTTTCTCTTGGCTATGTAGGTTGTTTCCCTTAGCTCCTGGTTTCCGCGTCCTCTGCTTCTCTGACACCTGCGCCGGGCCGTTAGGCAGTCTCTCCTCGCGCAGCCTATCTCCTCGTTCCACCATGGTACTGGTCTTCGCCCGTTACCACCTTTCGTGGCCTTCTCCATAGATGCGTCGCACGCCTCCTTCACTCTCTCGGCTATGTTCCTCGCGCATGTGTTAGCGTCTCCTGTAACGCAGATGCCTTCCATGTGTGCTAGGAGGGACACTGTGTTAAGAGTATGCGCTTTGTAGGTTGTTTGGCGGCTGCTTGGAGCGGGCAGTCTGGGGCTTGTCTGGGTGATGATCAGGGCGTGGTCGCTGTGGGTGTATATATCTGACACCCTCCATACGCAGTTGCGTGCCAGAGTAGGTAGTTAATACGGGAGCTGGCTCACTAGGTAATAAATCATGTCAAAAAAGGAGGTGGGGGTGACCCTAATTAGTCACGCATGGTTGCACACAGGTGTTCTAATGACCTAATTAGCATAATTAAGTCAAAAAGGGGGGTGTTGCTGACCCTAGTTAGATGAGCATGGTTGCACACAGGTCACTTAATGAGGTTAGAAAGTGGTGTGTAGGAGTGTGAGAGAGTGGTGTTTTGATATGTCTTGTTTTGTCTTGTCTTTTTCTCAAGCTAAAGGTGCGTGTGTGATAGGGGTGTTTTGTCATGCGTGGGATTTTGTGGAGTGCAATGGTTGCACACAGCTCACTATGTTGCTTCTAACTTGTGTTAGAACGCGTTATGCGTGGGCGTTTTGTTGAGTCAATTAGGGTTGTAGGTGACACCTGGCTTGCGTGTGTGATAGGGGTGTTTTGTCATGCGTAGGATTTTGTGGAGTGCAATGGTTGCACACAGATCACTATGTTGCTTCTAACTTGGGTTAGAAGGCGTTATGCGTGGGCGTTTTGTTGAGTCAATTAGGGTTGTAGGTGACACCTGGCTACGGTCTTGTGGTCAAAAGGTGTTGGTTTGAGGGATATTAGACCGCATACTTTTGTGGTGTGAAACAAGCGTGAGTTCGGTAACCTCCCCCTCTTTAGCGAGCATTAGATGGGAAAGTGAGCGTAGGAGTGTAAGAGGGGTGTTGGTGGTTTCTAACAAAAACAGTAGATAGGTAATACGGGAGCTGGCTCACTAGGTAATAAATCATGTCAAAAAAGGAGGTGGGGGTGACCCTAATTAGTCACGCATGGTTGCACACTGACCCTAATTAGTCACGCATGGTTGCACACAGGTGTTCTAATGACCTAATTAGCATAATTAATTCAAAAAGGGGGGTGTTGCTGACCCTAGTTAGATGAGCATGGTTGCACACAGGTCACTTAATGAGGTTAGAAAGTGGTGTGTAGGAGTGTGAGAGAGTGGTGTTTTGATATGTCTTGTTTTGTCTTGTCTTTTTCTCAAGCTAAAGGTGCGTGTGTGATAGGGGTGTTTTGTCATGCGTGGGATTTTGTGGAGTGCAATGGTTGCACACAGCTCACTATGTTGCTTCTAACTTGTGTTAGAACGCGTTATGCGTGGGCGTTTTGTTGAGTCAATTAGGGTTGTAGGTGACACCTGGCTTGCGTGTGTGATAGGGGTGTTTTGTCATGCGTAGGATTTTGTGGAGTGCAATGGTTGCACACAGATCACTATGTTGCTTCTAACTTGGGTTAGAAGGCGTTATGCGTGGGCGTTTTGTTGAGTCAATTAGGGTTGTAGGTGACACCTGGCTACGGTCTTGTGGTCAAAAGGTGTTGGTTTGAGGGATATTAGACCGCATACTTTTGTGGTGTGAAACAAGCGTGAGTTCGGTAACCTCCCCCTCTTTAGCGAGCATTAGATGGGAAAGTGAGCGTGGGAGTGTAACAAAAACGTTGTTTTGTTATGCGTGGGCGTCTTGTTGATTCAATTAGGGTTGTAGGTGATATTTGTTAGTGTAACCTGCCTACGGTCTTGTGGTCAAAATGGTGACTGTGGTGGTGGTGGTGGTTCCTAACAGAACAAAACCAAATGAGATCGTTTGTTTAGTCAAATACGTTTTTCTTTAATCATATTTGAAAATATTTTCTCATGCGCTTACATGAGAGAGATAACGGTTACCTTCTAAGTTTTCAAAAAATGTATGTGTTAAGGAGAAATGTGGAAAGTAGTTCAGTTTTAGAAAACTATTCGTTTTACAAGGGGTGTTTTGTCATGCGTATGAATTTGTAAAACTATATTTAGGCGGAGGAGGAGGAGGAAGGGAAGTTGTTTTGTTATGCGTGGGCGTTTTGTTGATTCAATTAGGGTTGTAGGTGACACCTGTTAGTGTAACCTGGCTACGGTCTTGTGGTCAAAAGGTGTTGGTTTGAGGGATATTAGACCGCATACTTTTGTGGTGTGAAACAAGCGTGAGTTCGGTAACCTCTCCCCTCTTTAGCGAGCATTAGATGGGAAAGTGAGCGTAGGAGTGTAAGAGGGATGGTGGTGGTGGCGGTGCTTGTGGTGGTGGTTCCTAACAGAATATACACATTTATACACAAAAACAAATGAGATCGTTTGTTTAGTCAAATACGTTTTTCTTTAATCATATATGAAAATTTTTTCTCATGCGTTTATAGAAAGAGAAAACGGTTACCTTCTAAGTTTTCAAAAAATGTATTTGTTAAGGAGAAATGTGGAAAGTAGTTCAGTTTTAGAAAACTATTTGAGTTGAGCGAACCATCTAGAATCGTCGTATGAACCCTCCGGTAATTCAAAGCTAAAGTAAAGTTGTGTTAACTTACGTTCCATCCGAATTCGATTTGTGCGAGATTATCAAATTGATAAAAATTAAAATACTTTACCAAGTGTAAAGTAAAGTTGTGTGAACTGTGAACTACCCAGATTTGTGTTGTGTAAACTTATCAAATTGATAAAACATAAAATACTTTACAGTAAAAGTAAAGTATAACAAAGTGAAAAGTACAAGTAACAATACAATACTTCCAAAAAAAAAGGAAAAAATAAAAACAAAAAAATGAATAAGTATTGTGGAAAGTGCAACATTACCCTATCGGGTAACATTTCGTGGGCTCATCATCTGCGAACGGAGCAACACAAGAAGAATGTTGTTGAACCAGTGGATTCAAGGATAAAAAAAATCAGTTCTGGATTTCAAGGAAGGATTGTTCACTACTTATATGAAAACACCAACAATGATGTAATTTATCCAACACAATTTATGGAGGAAGCAGGAGAAGCTTTTCTACCTCACTTGTATCCATTGTTGGAAAGTTATGCATCGGTGAAAATAAATTTTGAACTTTTTGGAGAGTACGGACTTTTGAAGGAAGAAAAGGAATGTATTGAAATAAAGTCATTTCAAAGTAAGATGACAATAATTAGTGCCTATTCGAACATTGAAAATGAATATAAGGAGCACATGGAAAAAATTTTGGCGAGGATGGAAGAATTCCAAGAAAGGGATAGTGGATGGACTTTGCTTCATCTCACTCGATTGGAGATGAATATTAATCAATATTCACCCTTAAGAGGATCATCTTATATAAAACTACCCTCTTGTTTAGAAGGAAAAAAAGCAATTATAAATATAAAAAACACAGATGATGAATATTGTTTTAAATGGAGCTTAATCGCAGCATTAAGTAAACTAAATAAGAATGCGAACAGATGCACAAGCTATAAAGTGAATATAAATGATGAAGTAATTCAAGTCAATGGGATCACACTAAATTTCACTGGATTGCAATTTCCACTAAAGCCTGCGGATATATCGAAATTTATGGAAATAAATAAGGACATAAATATTACACTTTTTGGATTCGACGATGGAGTTATATTCGGGCCCATATTTTACTCTCCTGAAGTGAGGAGAAATCATATAAATATGTTGATACTGGAGGAAGGATGTAAAGCACACTATACTTGGATAAAAAATCTCTCAAAGTAAGTTGTTTTATCATTTTATCATTATTATATCTTTTACCTGTTTTTGTTTTTAAATTTCATAATATTTATTTGCTTTCATACTTAAAAAAAATTTTTTTTTTTTCTTGTGTTTATCTTTTTTTAGTTTGGTTTCCTTTCAAGTTTCGAGAGACAAATCAAAAAAATGGTTCTGTCAAATTTGCTTAAATTACTCATTGAGTGAAGATGCTGCCAACCGGCATTCAGAAGTCTGTGGGAAAAAAGTCTCGCGTTTACCCAACATGAAGGATGCCACTTTACGGTATACAAATGTTCAAAAGGAAGTGATGGTCCCATTCACAGTTTACGCTGACTTTGAATCCATCCTTCAACCAATTAATAAAAACGAAACATTAAATTTAAATATTATAAATATACATAGACCTGTTTCATATGCATACTATATAAAGTGTGCACATGATAACAGTTTAGATAAGTTTGTCTTAGAAACTGTATTTAACTCGGGAATGAATTTCCTGTTATCACTAATAGAAAATTTAAGTTTTATATATGAAAACTATATTTCAAAATCTGTTTCTTTAATAATGTCAGATGTTGAAGAAGATGATTTCCAAAAATCTAATAATTGTCATATATGCAACACTCCTCTTTTATTAGACAGAGTTAGGGATCACTGTCACTTCACAGGAAAATTTAGGGGGGCAGCACATAATGAGTGTAATTTAAAATATACAGTTCCAAAATTTATTCCTGTTTTCTTCCACAATTTCACCAGGTATGATTGCCATCTATTTATTAAAGATTTAGCAGTCATACCTGGTGAAATAAAGGTAATTCCATTAAATAAGGAACAATATATATCAATTTCGAAAATTATAACTTTAAGTAATGGTGATAACTTTGAAATCCGTTTTCTAGACTCGTTTCGATTTATGCCTTCTGCTTTAGATACATTAGCTTCAAATCTAGATAGTGAACAAATGTGTATAACAAGATCATTTTTCCCTAATGAAAATCATTTCAACTTAATGCGACGAAAGGGTGTATTTCCATATGAATATTTAGATTCAGTTGAGAAATTAAAAGAAAGTAAATTACCTCCTAGAGAAGCTTTCTATAGTTCCTTAACCGAAAATGAATGTTCAGTTGAAAATTATACTCACGCACAAAAGGTATGGAATGAGTTTTCTTGTAATAATCTTAAAGATTATTTAGAATTATATTTAAAAACAGATGTTTTATTAATGTCTGATGTCTTTGAAAACTTTCGAAGACTTTGTAGTAAAATTTATTCACTTGATCCAGCACATTTTTTCACTACACCAGGATTATCATGGGAAGCTATGTTAAAATGTACTAAAATTGAATTAGATTTATTAACTGATATAGATCAGTATAAATTTATTCAAAGTGGTATTCGTGGTGGCTTAGTTCAATGTACATGTAGATATGCTAAAGCAAATAATAAATATGTTGAGAATTTTGATAGTACTCAAAAATCATCATATTTGATTTATTTGGACGCAAATAATTTATATGGTTGGGCTATGTCACAATCTTTACCATATGGAGGTTTTGAATGGATTTCAAGGGGGGAACTTGATAGTATAAACATTGCTGAGATTGCAGATGATAGTGAATATGGATACATTTTTGAGGTAGATTTAAAATATCCTTTAAAATTGCACGATAAACATAATGACCTTCCATTTTGTTGTAATTATCAGTTACCAACAAAGTCAGACAAAATAAAAAAATTAATTGCTTGATAAATTGATTTAAGGGATAAAGAAAAATATATAATTCATTATAAAAATCTTCAACAGTGTATAGAAAATGGATTAATTCTAACAAAAATTCATAGAGGTCTTCGCTTCTTTCAGAAACCTTGGCTAAAAACATGTATTGATTTGAATACATTCCATAGAACTAATGCAAAAAATACATTTGAAAAAGATTTTTTTAAACTTTTAAATAATGCTGTCTACGGTAAAACGATGGAAAATGTAGATAAGCGCGTTAATATTAAATTAATTACTGAATGGGAAAGTGCTTCACCATCCGATTCTTCTGGTCCAAAAAGGCATTGCGGTAGATCTCTTATTTCAAAGTCAAACTTCCATAGTGTCAAACAGTTTTCAGAAAACTTCTTTGCCTTTCAAATGAAAAGATTAAATGTGTTGTACAACAAACCTTTATATTTAGGTTTTGCTGTATTAGATTTATCGAAATGGAAAATGTATGATTTTCATTATAATTATATCAAACCTAAATACAATGAAAATGTTCAATTAAATTATATGGATACAGATTCTTTTATATATACCATTAACACTGAAGATTTTTATAAAGATATTCAGAATGATGTTGAGATGAAGTTTGATACATCAGATTATTCTGATGAATTACTTAATCTCTATAATTTTCCTAAAGCTAATAAAAAAAGGTTGGGTTTTTTTAAAGATGAACTCAATGGAAGACCTATGACTGAATTTGTTGGTTTGAGATCAAAAATGTATGCCTTTAAAACATCTAATAGTAATGACAGTTCTGAAAAAACAGTGAAAAAATCAAAGGGTGTTAAAAGAAGTGCAATAGATCAACTAACTTTTAATAGTTTTAAAAAATGTTTGTTTTCGGAAGAGGAAGTGGTAGGCTCTATGTCAATGATTAGATCTAAAAATCATCTTTTATCAACAATTAAATGTAAAAAAGTAGTTCTCAGTCATAAAGACACAAAGGTTCTTATACAAGACAATAAAATTAATACACTACAATATGGCCATTATAAAATAGATGAAAAAAGATTAGAAAATAAACTTAATGAAATGGATTCAAATATTTATGTTTATGAACAAAGAATAAAAGAAATAGAGAATTGTTCTAGTAGAAATAATTATCAAGAGAATGAAATAGAAAAATTTCACAAAAATATATATGAATGTGAATTTGAAATGTTTTATACAGAACTAGAATTAAATTTACTAGATTGTAAAAAAAAATGAATAAATGTACTCTATAATTGTAAATAAGACAGAACAAACAACGCTTCTTTATTTAAAGGGTAAAATGTAAGGTAATGTATAAACCAAATATTACAATTCACAATATTATTATTATAAAATTTTTATTTAACAGAACAAACATCGCTTTTACTTACAGGGTAATGTTAAAATTTATGAGAATTAACAGAACATGAAAATTTGAATTTAACAGAAGAATTACAATATTTTCTTTGAATTACATTCAATTTGTTTACTTTCTTCTATATTTAGTGGTACAGTTTGTTTATAGTTATCTATACCACCCTGTAATCTATATACTTTATTGTCATCATTACTTAAAGGAATTGATTTAATGTATTTATCATTATCTTCATCTAAATTAAACGGTATAGTTTGAACATAGTTATCTATACCACCCTCAACAAGAATAGTTTCATCCTCACTAGATGATCTTGGAATACATGGTTCCGGATTTTCATCATCATAAAGGATTGTATCATGGTCATCATCATCATCATCATCGTCATCACCATACAAATTATGAGAAAATTTGCCATCCTCTTTTTTATTAATGTTTTGGAGTTCTGAAAATATAAATATTTTACTATATATATATATATATACAAATATTATTTTATATGTATTTAACCAACCTTTTTGAGCTCCATCCGAAATATTATTTTCAACTTTTTTATTTATGTTTTGGAGTTCTGAAAATATATATATATATATATATTAGTATATAAAATTATATATAAATATATATATATATATTAAACTCACCTTTTTTTAATTTACTCGAATTATTATTTTCATCTTCTATTTTTATATTCTGTAAAAACAAACATATTTCCCTACTCAATCAGATTATGATATAATATCACTATTAGTTATTTTGAAATCGTTAATATCGTTAATTGATATTTTATCTGTGCTAATCTGACTTTCTTTTTTATTTAAATATTCAAGCATCATTTGAGCTGCTAAATTTATCTTTCTTAAATATATCCCATTAATTCTTTCTGCTTCCTCTATTTCAATTTCTTGGATTTGTGGACCATCACTAAGATAACCTGTTTCTTCTTCTTCTATCTCTTCTCTTTTACTCTCTTGTTTGGAGACAAGATCAGCATCCTTTGATATTTTTTCATAGACAATCCTATCTTTTCGTCTCTCTGCATTAATTACTGTTTGGGATAAAACTTCTGCAAATTCAAAACAATTTATTCTTAAAGTTGCTAAGGGGGTATTAGTATTGCGTTTAGATTTTTGATGGCGGTGGCGATTAGATAAATATTTTAAATTAATACGCTTAGATTTACTTAAACTTCGCCTAGAATGTGTTCTTCTATATATATTATTGTAATGACATTTAACTCCTACTGTAGCAGTTTTGTATTGGATGGTAAAGAATCTGTTTAGACCCCTTCTTCCCAAATCCATATGCCCTCCTATTCTCCTTTCATTTTCAACTAATTTTTGCTTAAAATTCTCAATTATACCTCTCTTTGTGAATTCGATTTGAGAGTTGTGTATGTTTTCAGTGCTTTTTAATTTATGAGTAGTGTTCCTTTTTATTGGAACCCGACTTACACTTTCAAATTCTGTATCACTATCACTGATCCCCAACACTAATTCTTGTGACGTATTACTAAATGTTGGTGCTCGACTTACGTTTTCAAATTCTCTCTCACTATCAATTATACCCATATCAATTTTTTCTGATTTTTCTTCTCCTATGTTTTTATTTTCTATGTGATCAACACTTTCATTTTCGCTATTAAAATCAAAAAGATTGGTTGGGGTTGTAGTTGTTGATGTAGCTGTTTTTGTTGTATCTTCTTCCAGAAGTTCTTTTTTTAATGTAGTTGCTGCTGTTGTAGTTGTTGTTTCTTCCTTCTCCTCCTCCTCCAGAATTCCCCTTCTCATTGTAGGTGTAGTTTCACTTGTTGTAGTTGAGGTAGATGTACTTGTAGTAGATGTTGATTTAGTAGTTTCTTCTTCAACTGTACTTGCACTTGTACTTATTGTTAAGTCTTTTTCATTAATGCTACCATTAATAGCATTAAATATTTTAGTATCGAGTTCACTTTTTAAGTTTGGTTTCTCACTTTCATCACTTGTCTTGTTTATGAGATCCATAAAAATATGACTGTCCTCTAGGATCTCAAATTTTAAGTCAATTTTAATGATTTTTTTTAGTTTTGGAACATTGATAAATAACCCAATCGAATTATTGGAAGTCGATGGGTTTTCAATTAAAGTCATTTCATTGGGGAGTGGTACCATTTTCACCATCGGATTAAAGAGGGAAAGTATCACAAAAAATATTATAAAAACCGTCATTTTAATTTTGATTTTGTTTTTTTTGACAATCGAACAAACGAACTATCGAATGAATAAGCAAACGATCCGAAATTGAGTTGCGTGAACGAATAGATGGAAACTGAACACTTTTTGAAATTCTTCCGCCTTTATACCCTCCAGATTTGTATATATAAATATGTAACGTTCTGTTCAAATTCTTATCTGTACATGCTTTTCTTCACACTTTATAAATAGGAATTGCGTGATTGTGAAGAAACATAATTTATTTCACGCATTGACGTCAATGTCTACATTTTTATTGTTCTTTATAGAATTTCGTTTTTATAAATCCAACTATCTTCTGATTTTGAAAGGCCTACCCAACGCACAAGCACATAATCAAGTTCCACCCAAAATTCTTATCTGTATATACTCTTTTAGTCTAGCCAACGCACAAGCTCATAATCAAGTTCCGTTCCGTTTATAAATAGGAATTGCGTGCTTGTGAAGAAGAAACATCATTTATTTTCACGCATTGACGTCAATGCCTACATTTTAATTGTTCTATGCTTCCACTTGTTCTTTATAGAATTTCGTTTTTATGAATCCAACTATCTTCTGATTTTGAAAAGCCTAGCCAACGCACAAGCACATAATCACCTTTTTGTTTCACAATCATTTCAACAAGATAAGTATTAGGGAATTTTGTTTTTTTAATTTCTTGTTTATAGAAACCACCTTGTACTGGATCACCCTTCAAGTCCTCAAGTAAATATGTGGTGGGGGATGTATTTTGTACTTTCCGAATTCGAAAAATTTCCGTTGTCCAGTTTGGGGTATAGCCTTTTTCAAAGACATGTTTATATTTACTTATTCGTACATGATCCCCCTCTTTAAAGTCCCCATTTGTAAATATTTTTAGATGATTGTATGATCTCATCAAAATCTGTTTTTCATTTTTAGCATTGACGTCAATAGGCTTCATTTTAATCGTTCTATGCTTCCTGTTATTATAATTATTAATCAACTCTTTGTATATTTGAAGCCAAGTATATTTTCCATTAAAACTAAACTCACGCCACATAAGTTCTTTTATTGTTTTATTAAAACGTTCCACAATAGATGCTTTAAGAGTACTAAATGTTGAGTAATGATTAATTTCATATCTTTTCATCAATTCTCTAAATTGTTTATTATAGAATTCATTTCCATTATCTGTTTGTAAGTTCTTTGGTACTCCACGACCAGATTTCATTATTTTTTCCATTGCTTTTGTAACTTCATCTGCATTTTTTGATTTTATTGCTTCACCCCATCCATATTTAGAAAATGTATCTATTACTGTTAACAAATACCTATACCCCTTATTTGATGATGCATATGCCCCCATTTCAACCAAATCAGCCTGCCATAAATCATTAATACCCTTTACTATAACTCTACGTCTTGGGAAATTCTTGAATGATGGGCGATGTAACTCATTTATAATATCTCGTTTACTCATAGCTTTATTTTATCTGGTATAAATGGTTTCTTCTCTAAAGATTCAGTTTCACCTTTTAAAACTGAGGTTGGTGCAATTATATAATTGAAAATGTTACTTTCTATTTCATTTATATCCTCCACTACCTTATTAAAAGTTTTCATGAGAAATTCCAATTTTTTAGAAATTTCACTCACTTTTCCCTCAATATTATTGATTCGAGGTCTTAATCTAAAGATTTGTTGTTTCTGCAGTTGCTTAGAAATTTCATTAGATGTATTCTGTACTACTTTACTTATTTCATCATCAATATAAATCTTTGTTGCAATATCATTTTCATGAATGGGGGGTAGGGAATTTTTAAATCGTTTCCTCTGAACATTTAAATGTCCATCATAATCATTAAGTATACTTTGAAATTTTTCTAGACCTTTTGTTATATCTCTTGGGTACTCTTTCTCATTTAAAAAACAACCAAACTTATCAACTGACATTTTAATTATAAAATAAATAATGAAAGAGTGGTATATTTATGTATGATCCACATTAATTGTTAAAACTTCTTCTTCGTTTACACGATGTGCAAATGGACTTTTCCGAAGTGTTATTCCATCTATTTGTGTCTGATCAGAACGAATGATTGGTGGAGGTTTTTTTAAATGTTGGTGTATGAATTTGTTAAAATTTTCCAATTTATCAACAAACTCTTTTATTGAATTATGTATATACTCCATTTGAGTTATCATTTTTATTACTTTACTTTCCAGCTCTGATACTCTTTTATTTCGTAGTTGAAATGATTTAGTTATAGTTTCCATTTGATGTGATTTCGCTTCATTAATTTTATCATCAACATACAATTTAATAGCCAAATCATTTCCATTTATTGGTTTTGAAGAGTTTTTAATTCTTTTTTTCTGAACATTTATGTGACCATCAGTGTCTATATATATACCTGTAAGACTCTCAACTTCCCTTTTGAAAAGCAAGGAAAAATCTCTATCATTTGAAAAGTGACCAAACTTGTCAATAGACATTTTACTATTAAACAAAATGAGAAAATGTTTTCTATTTTATTAATATATTATTTTTGCTTCCCGCAATTCTTCTATTATTGAAAGAATTTCATTAGTATGGTTATTATTACCAGCAGCTCTCGATGCCATTAAGAGTTGCAATCTTTCAACAAGTTCATTAACATTATCCCAATATACATAGTTTGGTGGTATTTTTTGTAGTCTCATATACCCAGAACCAGTATGTTCTTCATTTACTGAAGATGATATTAATGGTTTAATAATTGAAGAATATTTTTTAGAACGATTCCCCTTTACTTGACCATCTGGTTGATAGTTTCTTTTGTGAGCACTTGTTTCAATTAAAATGTTTTTATATGATTCTAAATCGTTCTTAGTATAATCCTTAGGACTATTATGAAAAATTAAAGAGTATAGACCTGGTGATAGAGTCCATAAATTTCCACTTCCTAATTCCATCAAATTTTTTTTAATTTTAAGTGTTGTATTACCCAACATTAAAATATTATTTTCTTCTCTTGGTCCATAACTATTGTCTAAAATCTTTTCTTGCTTTAACTGATTAATGTTGAGATTGTACTTCACCCCGGTTTCTTCATATACACTTTCATTTAAATCATCTGTGTGAGGTTGTTGTGAAACATCGGATTCATCTATAAGAGACTGTTGTGAAACATCAGATTCATCTATAAGAGACTGTCGTGAAAAAGCATCAACATAAGCATCACTCTCACTATCACTTTCGATTACTCTCTCGTGTTCCCTTTTTTCTTTTTTACTTTTAGGTACTCTTATATTCTCTTTCTTGAACTTAGTCTTAATATCATGTGTATCATTAATATATTCCTTTTTATTCAATTTTTTATTTTCAGTGAGTAATTCATGTAAAGGTTCTGTAATAGGTTTAAAAGTTTCCTCCAAATTTGATACGTTCTCATTTTTTATTTGTTTCAATTCATCAAATTTTCTTTTTAATGAATTTCTACTTTTCGTCAACTGTTCTAAAAGTTTACGCTTCATTGTTGTCGTTTTCTCTGATACTCATGTGCTACTGGGCAAAATGTACTATAATTGAAATATTTATAACAAAGGGTTTGAGTTTGAGTTTTATGAAATTTTATTTTTATTTTTATTTTTATTTTTATTTATCAAAATAGATACATTAATAATATTAAAAATGAAAACATTTTAAGCTTTATTTAATTCTAAATAGAGATTGTTATCCTTCTTTTTAATAATACAAAAAAGATTATCTTTTATATAATCAATTGTTGAATCCTCTAAAGTTGAGTATCGTTCCGGCAAGTACAGCATATACTCTTCAAGTTCAAGAGTGAGGGCCATCCCAAAGCTGGTTTTCTTACGTTGAGCACACCTCCGATTCCATCTTCGCCTTTGTTAAGAGAGGTTTTGGTGCGTTACCATTAAACTCCTTGAGTACTTTCATCATTCCCGGATTGACCATTTGTAGTTGTTTCTTCTTGTAGTTGTTTTCGTTGTTTTTGTTGCTTTTACCTGTTTTTGTTGTTGATTTTAGTTGTTATTTTAGCAGTTGTAGCTGTTTTTTGTTGTTTAATTTACCTGTTTTTAGCAGTTGTAGCTGTTTTTTGTTGTTTAATTTACCTGTTTTTAGCAGTTGTAGCTGTTTTTGTTGTTAATTTTAGTTGTTTTTTAGCGGATGTAGCTGTTTTGTTGTTGTTTTCAGCTGTTTTTAGCAGTTGTATCTGTTTTAATTGTTGTTGTTGTTTTACTGTTTTAACTGTTTTTTATGTTGTTCTTATTGTTGTTGATTTTGATGATTGCAAGATTTTTTAGGTTGAAACTTTAGGCTGAGAACGTTTTAGCTTGAAACTTTTAGGTTGAGACTGTTTGCAGGTGGTTTTTAAATGTGTGTTAGAATAACTTTTGATCGAGTTTTTATACCTTGAGGTAAACTAACCCTCCCTGTTCTCTCTCATTCTTGATTTAGCATCGACCAATCATAGTGGATAGCATGTAAATAGGGTGGGTTTCAAGAATCATAGAGAAATTACTTGATCATAGTGTAAAAGTTAGGGTGGGATAGAGAGAGTAAGAATTGGAGGGACAGGTGTCCACAGTTGGTACTATTTAAGTCTTGTTTTCTCTCATAGTTATAGTTAATGTTATTCCCCAAGTATTTCACAATTTCTTTTGGGGGTTGTAAATTTCCAAAACTATCAAAGTAATGTATACTTTTTTTATTTTTGTTATAAGCTACCCAATGTGTACCATTTGATGAACTATCATCTAGGTTTATAATTCCTGACTCTTCTCTCCAAGGAGATTTGGGCAGTGAGTCTCTCATAAACACACCTCGGAAATGTGGAATGTACTTTTGAGCAAAATTCAAAATTTCGAAATTTGAAAGAGGTTTTTTAGGTAGCTTAGTAATTAGTTTTTTGGATTTCCTCTAAATGGATTAAGATATAATCCATAACCTTTTCTATAAGGTTTAAGAAACATACCTTCACCCACCTTAATACTTTAAATTTTCTTATTATGTTGCTTACTCTCTTCTAATTGTTTTTTCCCCATATTTGCATTATTAATAGTTTTAGCAATAGCTGCACTACCAGAGGCGAGACTACCTAATGCACTTAGTGCAGTCAAAATGGGTACAATAGGTAAAAAACCACCAATTTTCGGTACATTAATAATACGAGGAATCTTAATTTTTTTTTTATTTCTGCCAATTGATTTATTGACTGCTTTACGTGCAACCTTAATCGCACTCATTAGATCTAGTGGCTTCCGAGTTTTCAATGCCCGCATTCCTGTTTGGATAACATTTGAAAAACTCTTTACCTTTGATTTCCTTTTCTTACACTTTCTCTTTGTTCCCTTTTTCACACCCATTCCGAATTTCTTTTTTGTTTTCATAATATTTGTAATCAAGTATGCTGCTGTTTTCTCTGCAATACTACTATCTTTTGAACCAACACGTTCCCACGCTTTATTTATTAGTACTGCGTCAGCCTTATGTCGATCAGCTAGATCCTTATATTGTGAATATGCAATATCATGTACTCTACAAGCTTCATCCAATTGATTTATCCCACGATCACCGCGCTCCAACCTTTGTTTTAGCTTTGTTCCAGGTCCACAAAAATTATAACCAGGAATATGTACTTCAAATGGAAGTGTGTTAATTATTTTGTTGATAATACCACTACCTCGTTTCAAGTTTGAACTCTGACTGCAACAATTATAAAAACTTTTACCCATTTTATATAATGTTTAATCAAGGAGCATTTCTCATCGAATGAAGTACATTACACACGTGAATATGCGTTTAATACGTCAAAAACAAGAAATCTGTGTTAGAAATATCGAGGGTGGTGATCATTCATTAACAAATTCAGTTCCACGACATAGTTCTTTATTACCCAATACAATAAGAGCATTGGTTGTCGGTCCCTCAAACTGTGGAAAAACAAATGTTATGCTCAGCCTTATTGAAAGTCCAAACGGGCTAAAATTTGAGAATATATATGTATTCTCAAAGAGTTTATATCAACCAAAGTATGAGTATTTAGAGAAACTAATTAAACCGATAAAGGGAATGGGATATTATACGTTCTCACAAAATGCTGAAGTTTTACCACCCGCTAAGGCTAAAGAAAACTCTATTATGATTTTTGATGATGTTGCTTGTGAAAAACAAAACAACATTCGTTCATATTTCTGTATGGGGCGTCATAAAAATATAGATTCTTTTTACCTATGCCAAACATATACTCATATTCCAAAACATCTAATACGTGATAACGCGAATATGATTATAATGTTTAAACAAGATGATTTAAATATGCATCATATATATCGTGATCATGTAAATACTGATATGTCCTATGATTCATTTATGAAAATTTGTCAAAAGTGTTGGAGTGATAAATACGGATTCCTCATAATAAGTAAAGATAACGATATGGAAAAGGGAAGATACAGGAAGGGTTTTAATGAATTTATAATTATTTGAGAATATAAGTTTCATTCTGTAAGCTATATTTTCACAGTACATTATTAGACCCCAAAATGAGTAGATCATTCACTCTTACATTAAATGGTAATGAACCCATTACAAACATTTCTTATTTCCCACCCATTGAACTGACAAATGGTGAATATGAGTGTGCACTCATTGACTTTCATATGTACAACTCTATACCCAATGTTGATATAAATAATAATCTATTTCATATTGGTGATAAAGTAATTCAACTTCCAATCGGGTCATATGAACTCAATGATATTTATGATTTTCTAAAAAATAAACTAAAAGATTATGATCTTGAGAAAACATTTCAAATGGAGAGTAATAATAACACACTTCAAGTTCATATTACAACTACCAAGGAACCTATTTATTTTAATAGAAACAACTCCATTGGACAATTGCTTGGTTTCAATAAAAAAATAATTTACCCCGACTTGAAAAAAACATATATATCTGATCAACCTGTCAACATTTTAAAAATAAACACAATACGCTTAGTATGTAATATTGTCAGCGGCTCATATATTGATAGTAGACAAGATCATTCATTATACGAATTTGGAATTAATGTTCCACCAGGCTATAAAATGAATATCACACCACACAATCTTATTTACTTACCAGTCAACACTAGAGAAATAAGTACATTCTCTATTCACATAACTGATCAGAACGGTGAATTAATAAATTTACGCGGTGAAAACTATACAATTCGTTTACACTTAAGATTAATACAATGATTATATACAATAAAAGAGGTGATACCTACCATCATCAGCACACTTTAAAACATAAAGTTATAGGAAGAGGATCGAAACCAAAAAGACACACACTTACATTAAAAAATAAGTTAATTCTTAAATCATTGGGCTTCAAAGTGCGAGTTTAACTAAAGTCATGGGGTTGAATGAAATATTGGCAGTACGGGACCTTTCTCTGATGAAAGTATATCAAAGAAGGAATATCACAGCTATCAACCCTATCAACAATCATTTAAACCAAATGATGAGATAAGAATTACAATCCAAAATCAAGATTTATATGTACTCCCCCATGAGAGTCTTCTAAATTTTCAAGGAGATATTACCCTAATTAAGGAAGGGGGAGCGGTAGAAACTCAAAATGTTATTGCGAGAATGAGAAATAATTGTATGGCATACTTTTTAGATGAAATACGCTATGAAATCAATGGTGTTGAAATAGATAGAACAAGATTTAGTGGTATTACTTCTACAATAAAAAACTTTGTTCCTTTAAATCAATTTGAAAGCAAGAGACTTTACAATTCTGGATGGAGTGGAGGACCCGTTTTCAATTTAACCCCCCACTTCAACTTTTCAATACCCCTTAAAAACCTACTTGGATTTGCTGAAGATTTCAAAAAAGTATTATTAAATTGTAAACATGAACTAGTACTATTAATATCAAAAAATTTTAATGATGTACTTGAGCAAGATAAATTTGAGAATGCACAATTAGTCGGAAAATATCATCTCAATATGACTAATATTACATGGAAAATTCCTCATATAACACCCAGCGATTCAACGAAAATTAAAATGTATGATATTATAAAAAGTGGAACCAATCTACCGATTGCATTCCGTAGTTGGGATACATACATTAATCCTAAACTAAGTAATGGAACAAATCATGTTTGGAATGTTAAATTAGCTGCTAACCGAGAACGTCCACGATTTGCTTTAATTGGATTTAAAGATAACCACTATCTGATTACAAACAATTTAAGAAATCTAAAGGTCTATTTAAACTCTGAAACTTATCCCTACGATGACTTAAACTTGGACTTTGATAAAGATCGATTTGCTCACCTATACGATATGTATTGCAAGTTTAAATCTAGCTACTATAACCGAAGTGAATCTCCTTTACTATCACCTACAGAGTTTAAAACTAAAGCTCCTATTATCGTAATAGACTTATCATAGCAAAATGAAATGGTTAAATCGGGACCCATTGATGTTAGGATTTCAATTGAACTTACCAAGCCCGCTATCGAAAATGTTCAAGTATATTGCGTGCTCATACATGATCGTTTAGTTGAATATAACCCGTTGAATGGTCTAGTTCAGCGGATTGTCTAACAATTAATCAATCAATCATGAGTGAAGATATTGTTGCAATTGATGTTCAAGGATTTCTTGGGAACAACAATAAATTTATTCTAAAGGAAATTGGAGTCGTATTCAAAAACGAGACAATCTTGAATTCTAATTTTATCATACACTCTCCACATGATTTTATTGAATTGAATAAGAAATGTAGAAAAACAGCTACTTGGCTAACAAAAAAACATCACAAAATTTATTGGAATGATGGAGTATACTTTTTCAAAGAAACACAAATGTATTTAAGAGAAATAATTAGAAAACAGGAAATAATTTGTAAGGGATATCAAAAAAGGTTATTCCTACAAAAATTTTTAAAAATTGATAATGTAATTAACATTGATGAAATTGGTTGTCCCTCTCTAAAAATAATGGATGGAAAGCACTTTCCATATTGTTCATTACATGCTCGGGATGGTGTCTGCTCTCTGAACAATGCTCATAAAATCTTAAACTTTTACACAAACGAAAACTCCTAAACACCTTTTAAACAATTCATTCACATTTTGAGAGTCGGGAAAATAAGTTTACGAAATGACTGATTCTAATAACAATCTTAATATACCGACTTATTCATCTTTAATAAATAAAATTAATTTTTTTATTAATACATTTGGAAATATGATTTCAAAAGAGGACTTGAAATTACTACTGGAGACAAGGAACATGTTCATGGGTACTGACGTAAAGGAGTTTATAAAAACAACATTTGGAGAACATTTAAATTTATGTACATTTTCTAATGATAATATAGAAACTTGTGCTTGTTTTCATTTTGTAATTCAACAATATAGAGTTAGAAAATTAATTTCATCATATATTGAAATTTTTAAATAAAGAGAAAACCAAAAAAAAAAATTTTCTATTGTTTTGAATTTGTTTTCGAGGGTGGGTCTATCATCAGCTGTTGCATTTTTTAACATCTGTTTTCTAAGTATATTACAACGAGTTATCTCTACCAAACTTTAGTTTAAGATAAACATTCAGACTATTACGTTGAAAGAAAAAATGATATCCTCAAAAATTGAAGAGTTCTTAAGGGAGCATGGAAGTGAGATCTTCAAGGAACATGCTACGAAATTGAAATCATTTCATACATTTTTTAAAGATGTAGAAGCCACCCCACTAATTCATTCAAAGTATGGAGAACACCTATCATCCTGTGCATGGGCATATGATGATTGTAAAGTTGGACCTGACACTTGCAGGTGTATGCATGTTGAAAAGAGAGAAGAAGACGCCTTAAAATTGATGGAAAGATACATTCATTTATTTAAAAGACTCAATGTAAACTAATTTAAGACGAATATATAGAAATAAAAACGTATTTGACTAAACAAACGATCTCATTTGTTTTTGTGTATAAATGTGTATATTCTGTTAGGAACCACCACCACAAGCACCGCCACCACCACCATCCCTCTTACACTCCTACGCTCACTTTCCCATCTAATGCTCGCTAAAGAGGGGAGAGGTTACCGAACTCACGCTTGTTTCACACCACAAAAGTATGCGGTCTAATATCCCTCAAACCAACACCTTTTGACCACAAGACCGTAGCCAGGTTACACTAACAGGTGTCACCTACAACCCTAATTGAATCAACAAAACGCCCACGCATAACAAAACAACTTCCCTTCCTCCTCCTCCTCCGCCTAAATATAGTTTTACAAATTCATACGCATGACAAAACACCCCTTGTAAAACGAATAGTTTTCTAAAACTGAACTACTTTCCACATTTCTCCTTAACACATACATTTTTTGAAAACTTAGAAGGTAACCGTTTTCTCTCTCATGTAAGCGCATGAGAAAAAATTTTCAAATATGATTAAAGAAAAACGTATTTGACTAAACAAACGATCTCATTTGGTTTTGTTCTGTTAGGAACCACCACCACCACAGTCACCATTTTGACCACAAGACCGTAGGCAGGTTACACTAACAGGTGTCACCTACAACCCTAATTGAATCAACAAAACGCCCACGCATAACAAAACAACGTTTTTGTTACACTCCCACGCTCACTTTCCCGTCTAATGCTCGCTAAAGAGGGGGAGGTTACCGAACTCACGCTTGTTTCACACCACAAAAGTATGCGGTCTAATATCCCTCAAACCAACACCTTTTGACCACAAGACCGTAGCCAGGTGTCACCTACAACCCTAATTGACTCAACAAAACGCCCACGCATAACGCCTTCTAACCCAAGTTAGAAGCAACATAGTGATCTGTGTGCAACCATTGCACTCCACAAAATCCTACGCATGACAAAACACCCCTATCACACACGCAAGCCAGGTGTCACCTACAACCCTAATTGACTCAACAAAACGTCCACGCATAACGCGTTCTAACACAAGTTAGAAGCAACATAGTGAGCTGTGTGCAACCATTGCACTCCACAAAATCCCACGCATGACAAAACACCCCTATCACACACGCACCTTTAGCTTGAGAAAAAGACAAGACAAAACAAGACATATCAAAACACCACTCTCTCACACTCCTACACACCACTTTCTAACCTCATTAAGTGACCTGTGTGCAACCATGCTCATCTAACTAGGGTCAGCAACACCCCCCTTTTTGAATTAATTATGCTAATTAGGTCATTAGAACACCTGTGTGCAACCATGCGTGACTAATTAGGGTCAGTGTGCAACCATGCGTGACTAATTAGGGTCACCCCCACCTCCTTTTTTGACATGATTTATTACCTAGTGAGCCAGCTCCCGTATTAACTACCTACTAAAAACGTTGTTTTTCTATGCGTGGGCGTTTTGTTGATTCAATTAGTGATAGTTTTAATAGGGTAGATTCAATTAGGGTTGTAGGTGACACCTGTTAGTGTAACCTGCCTACGGTCTTGTGGTCAAAATGGTGACTGTGGTGGTGGTTCCTAACAGAACAAAACCAAATGAGATCGTTAGTTTAGTCAAATACGTTTTTCTTTAATCATATTTGAAAATTTTTTCTCATGCGCTTACATGAGAGAGAAAACGGTTACCTTCTAAGTTTTCAAAAAATGTATGTGTTAAGGAGAAATGTGGAAAGTAGTTCAGTTTTAGAAAACTATTCGTTTTACAAGGGGTGTTTTGTCATGCGTATGAATTTGTAAAACTATATTTAGGCGGAGGAGGAGGAGGAAGGGAAGTTGTTTTGTTATGCGTGGGCGTTTTGTTGATTCAATTAGGGTTGTAGGTGACACCTGGCTACGGTCTTGTGGTCAGAAGGTGTTGGTTTGAGGGATATTAGACCGCATACTTTTGTGGTGTGAAACAAGCGTGAGTTCGGTAACCTCTCCCCTCTTTAGCGAGCATTAGATGGGAAAGTGAGCGTAGGAGTGTAAGAGGGATGGTGGTGGCGGTGCTTGTGGTGGTGCTTCCTAACAGAATATACACATTTATACACAAAAACAAATGAGATCGTTTGTTTAGTCAAATACGTTTTTATTTCTATATATTCGTCTTAAATTAGTTTACATTGAGTCTTTTAAATAAATGAATGTATCTTTCCATCAATTTTAAGGCGTCTTCTTCTCTCTTTTCAACATGCATACACCTGCAAGTGTCAGGTCCAACTTTACAATCATCATATGCCCATGCACAGGATGATAGGTGTTCTCCATACTTCGAATGAATTAGTGGGGTGGCTTCTACATCTTTAAAAAATATATGAAATGATTTCAATTTCGTAGCATGTTCCTTGAAGATCTCACTTCCATGCTCCCTTAAGAACTCTTCAATTTTTGAGGAAATCATTTTTTCTTTCAACGTAATAGTCTGAATGTTTATCTTAAACTAAAGTTTGGTAGAGATAACTCGTTGTATTATACTTAGAAAACAGATGTTAAAAAATGCAACAGTTGATGATAGACCCACCCTCGAAAAAAAATTCAAAACAATAGAACATTTTTTTTTTGGTTTTCTCTTTATTTAAAAATTTCAATATATGATGAAATTAATTTTCTAACTCTATATTGTTGAATTACAAAATGAACACAAGCACAAGTTTCTATATTATCATTAGAAAATGTACATAAATTTAAATGTTCTCCAAATGTTGTTTTTATAAACTCCTTTACGTCAGTACCCATGAACATGTTCCTTGTCTCCAGTAGTAATTTCAAGTCCTCTTTTGAAATCATATTTCCAAATGTATTAATAAAAAAATTAATTTTATTTATTAAAGATGAATAAGTCGGTATATTAAGATTGTTATTAGAATCAGTCATTTCGTAAACTTATTTTCCCGACTCTCAAAATGTGAATGAATTGTTTAAAAGGTGTTTAGGAGTTTTCGTTTGTGTAAAAGTTTAAGATTTTATGAGCATTGTTCAGAGAGCAGACACCATCCCGAGCATGTAATGAACAATATGGAAAGTGCTTTCCATCCATTATTTTTAGAGAGGGACAACCAATTTCATCAATGTTAATTACATTATCAATTTTTAAAAATTTTTGTAGGAATAACCTTTTTTGATATCCCTTACAAATTATTTCCTGTTTTCTAATTATTTCTCTTAAATACAATTGTGTTTCTTTGAAAAAGTATACTCCATCATTCCAATAAATTTTGTGATGTTTTTTTGTTAGCCAAGTAGCTGTTTTTCTACATTTCTTATTCAATTCAATAAAATCATGTGGAGAGTGTATGATAAAATTAGAATTCAAGATTGTCTCGTTTTTGAATACGACTCCAATTTCCTTTAGAATAAATTTATTGTTGTTCCCAAGAAATCCTTGAACATCAATTGCAACAATATCTTCACTCATGATTGATTGATTAATTGTTAGACAATCCGCTGAACTAGACCATTCAACGGGTTATATTCAACTAAACGATCATGTATGAGCACGCAATATACTTGAACATTTTCGATAGCGGGCTTGGTAAGTTCAATTGAAATCCTAACATCAATGGGTCCCGATTTAACCATTTCATTTTGATATGATAAGTCAATTACAATAATAGGAGCTTTAGTTTTAAAGTCTGTAGGTGATAGTAAAGGAGATTCACTTCGGTTATAGTAGCTAGATTGAAACTTGCAGTACATATCATACAGGTGAGCAAATCGATCTTTATCAAAGTCCAAGTTTAAGTCATCGTAGGGATAAGTTTCAGAGTTTAAATAGACCTTTAGATTTCTTAAATTGTTTGTAATCAGATAGTGGTTATCTTTAAATCCAATTAAAGCAAATCGTGGACGTTCTCGGTTAGCAGCTAATTTAACATTCCAAACATGATTTGTTCCATTACTTAGTTTAGGATTAATGTATGTATCCCAACTACGGAATGCAATCGGTAGATTGGTTCCACTTTTTATAATATCATACATTTTAATTTTCGTTGAATCGCTGGGTGTTATATGAGGAATTTTCCATGTATTATTAGTCATATTGAGATGATATTTTCCGACTAATTGTGCATTCTCAAATTTATCTTGCTCAAGTACATCATTAAAATTTTTTGATATTAATAGTACTAGTTCATGTTTACAATTTAATAATACATTTTTGAAATCTTCAGCAAATCCAAGTAGGTTTTTAAGGGGTATTGAAAAGTTGAAGTGGGGGGTTAAATTGAAAACGGGTCCTCCACTCCATCCAGAATTTTAAAGTCTCTTGCTTTCAAATTGATTTAAAGAAACAAAGTTTTTTATTGTAGAAGTAATACCACTAAATCTTGTTCTATCTATTTCAACACCATTGATTTCATAGCGTATTTCATTTTCTTTCTAAAAAGTATGCCATACAATTATTTCTCATTCTCGCAATAACATTTTGAGTTTCTACCGCTCCCCCTTCCTTAATTAGGGTAATATCTCCTTGAAAATTTAGAAGACTCTCATGGGGGAGTACATATAAATCTTGATTTTGGATTGTAATTCTTATCTCATCATTTGGTTTAAATGATTGTTGATAGGGTTGATAGCTGTGATATTCCTTCTTTGATATACTTTCATCAGAGAAAGGTTTTTCCCGTACTGCCAATATTTCATTCAACCCCATGACTTTAGTTAAACTCGCACTTTGAAGCCCAATGATTTAAGAATTAACTTATTTTTTAATGTAAGTGTGTGTCTTTTTGGTTTCGATCCTCTTCCTATAACTTTATGTTTTAAAGTGTGCTGATGATGGTAGGTATCACCTCTTTTATTGTATATAATCATTGTATTAATCTTAAGTGTAAACGAATTGTATAGTTTTCACCGCGTAAATTTATTAATTCACCGTTCTGATCAGTTATGTGAATAGAGAGTGTACTTATTTCTCTAGTGTTGACTGGTAAGTAAATAAGATTGTGTGGTGTGATATTCATTTTATAGCCTGGTGGAACATTAATTCCAAATTCGTATAATGAATGATCTTGTCTACTATCAATATATGAGCCGCTTACAATATTACATACTAAGCGTATTGTGTTTATTTTTAAAATGTTGACAGGTTGATCAGATATATATGTTTTTTTCAAGTCGGGGTAAATTATTTTTTTATTGAAACCAAGCAATTGTCCAATGGAGTTGTTTCTATTAAAATAAATAGGTTCCTTGGTAGTTGTAATATGAACTTGAAGTGTGTTATTATTACTCTCCATTTGAAATGTTTTCTCAAGATCATAATCTTTTAGTTTATTTTTTAGAAAATCATAAATATCATTGAGTTCATATGACCCGATTGGAAGTTGAATTACTTTATCACCAATATGAAATAGATTATTATTTATATCAACATTGGGTATAGAGTTGTACATATGAAAGTCAATGAGTGCACACTCATATTCACCATTTGTCAGTTCAATGGGTGGGAAATAAGAAATGTTTGTAATGGGTTCATTACCATTTAATGTAAGAGTGAATGATCTACTCATTTTGGGGTCTAATAATGTACTGTGAAAATATAGCTTACAGAATGAAACTTATATTCTCAAATAATTATAAATTCATTAAAACCCTTCCTGTATCTTCCCTTTTCCATATCGTTATCTTTACTTATTATGAGGAATCCGTATTTATCACTCCAACACATTTGACAACTTTTCATAAATGAATCATAGGACATATCAGTATTTACATGATCACGATATATATGACGCATATTTAAATCATCTTGTTTAAACATTATAATCATATTCGCGTTATCACGTATTAGATGTTTTGGAATATGAGTATATGTTTGGCATAGGTAAAAAGAATCTATATTTTTATGACGCCCCATACAGAAATGTGAACGAATGTTGTTTTGTTTTTCACAAGCAACATCATCAAAAATCATAATAGAGTTTTCTTTAGCCTTAGCGGGTGGTAAAACTTCATCATTTTGTGAGAACGTATAATATCCCATTCCCTTTATCGGTTTAATTAGTTTCTCTAAATACTCATACTTTGGTTGATATAAACTCTTTGAGAATACATATATATTCTCAAATTTTAGCCCGTTTGGACTTTCAATAAGGCTGAGCATAACATTTGTTTTTCCACAGTTTGAGGGACCGACAACCAATGCTCTTATTGTATTGGGTAATAAAGAACTATGTCGTGGAACTGAATTTGTTAATGAATGATCACCACCCTCGATATTTCTAACACAGATTTCTTGTTTTTGACGTATTAAACGCATATTCACGTGTGTAATGTACTTCATTCGATGAGAAATGCTCCTTGATTAAACATTATATAAAATGGGTAAAAGTTTTTATAATTGTTGCAGTCAGAGTTCAAACTTGAAACGAGGTAGTGGTATTATCAACAAAATAATTAACACACTTCCATTTGAAGTACATATTCCTGGTTATAATTTTTGTGGACCTGGAACAAAGCTAAAACAAAGGTTGGAGCGCGGTGATCGTGGGATAAATCAATTGGATGAAGCTTGTAGAGTACATGATATTGCATATTCACAATATAAGGATCTAGCTGATCGACATAAGGCTGACGCAGTACTAATAAATAAAGCGTGGGAACGTGTTGGTTCAAAAGATAGTAGTATTGCAGAGAAAACAGCAGCATACTTGATTACAAATATTATGAAAACAAAAAAGAAATTCGGAATGGGTGTGAAAAAGGGAACAAAGAGAAAGTGTAAGAAAAGAAAATCAAAGGTAAAGAGTTTTTCAAATGTTATCCAAACAGGAATGCGGGCATTGAAAACTCAGAAGCCACTAGATCTAATGAGTGCGATTAAGGTTGCACGTAAAGCAGTCAATAAATCAATTGGCAGAAATAAAAAAAAAATTAAGATTCCTCGTATTATTAATGTACCGAAAATTGGTGGTTTTTTACCTATTGTACCCATTTTGACTGCACTAAGTGCATTAGGTAGTCTCGCCTCTGGTAGTGCAGCTATTGCTAAAACTATTAATAATGCAAATATGGGGAAAAAACAATTAGAAGAGAGTAAGCAACATAATAAGAAAATTTAAAGTATTAAGGTGGGTGAAGGTATGTTTCTTAAACCTTATAGAAAAGGTTATGGATTATATCTTAATCCATTTAGAGGAAATCCAAAAAACTAATTACTAAGCTACCTAAAAAACCTCTTTCAAATTTCGAAATTTTGAATTTTGCTCAAAAGTACATTCCACATTTCCGAGGTGTGTTTATGAGAGACTCACTGCCCAAATCTCCTTGGAGAGAAGAGTCAGGAATTATAAACCTAGATGATAGTTCATCAAATGGTACACATTGGGTAGCTTATAACAAAAATAAAAAAAGTATACATTACTTTGATAGTTTTGGAAATTTACAACCCCCAAAAGAAATTGTGAAATACTTGGGGAATAACATTAACTATAACTATGAGAGAAAACAAGACTTAAATAGTACCAACTGTGGACACCTGTCCCTCCAATTCTTACTCTCTCTATCCCACCCTAACTTTTACACTATGATCAAGTAATTTCTCTATGATTCTTGAAACCCACCCTATTTACATGCTATTCACTATGATTGGTCGATGCTAAATCAAGAATGAGAGAGAACAGGGAGGGTTAGTTTACCTCAAGGTATAAAAACTCGATCAAAAGTTATTCTAACACACATTTAAAAACCACCTGCAAACAGTCTCAACCTAAAAGTTTCAAGCTAAAACGTTCTCAGCCTAAAGTTTCAACCTAAAAAATCTTGCAATCATCAAAATCAACAACAATAAGAACAACATAAAAAACAGTTAAAACAGTAAAACAACAACAACAATTAAAACAGATACAACTGCTAAAAACAGCTGAAAACAACAACAAAACAGCTACATCCGCTAAAAAACAACTAAAATTAACAACAAAAACAGCTACAACTGCTAAAAACAGGTAAATTGAACAACAAAAACAGTTACAACTGCTAAAATAACAACTAAAATCAACAACAAAAACAGGTAAAAGCAACAAAAACAACGAAAACAACTACAAGAAGAAACAACTACAAATGGTCAATCCGGGAATGATGAAAGTACTCAAGGAGTTTAATGGTAACGCACCAAAACCTCTCTTAACAAAGACGAAGATAAAATCGGAGGTGTGCTACCCTATTCGACGTGCTCAACGTAAGAAAACCAGCTTTGGGATGGCCCTCACTCTTGAACTTGAAGAGTATATGCTGTACTTGCCGGAACGATACTCAACTTTAGAGGATTCAACAATTGATTATATAAAAGATAATCTTTTTTGTATTATTAAAAAGAAGGATAACAATCTCTATTTAGAATTAAATAAAGCTTAAAATGTTTTCATTTTTAATATTATTAATGTATCTATTTTGACAAATAAAAATAATAATAAAAATAAAGTTTTATAAAACTCAAACTCAAACCCTTTGTTATAAATATTTAAATTGTAGTACATTTTTCCCAGTAGCACATGAGTATCAGAGAAAACGACAACAATGAAGCGTAAACTTTTAGAACAGTTGACGAAAAGTAGAAATTCATTAAAAAGAAAATTTAATGAATTGAAACAAATAAAAAATGAGAACGTATCAAATTTGGAGGAAACTTTTAAACCTATTACAGAACCTTTACATGAATTACTCACTGAAAATAAAAAATTGAATAAAAAGGAATATATTAATGATACACATGATATTAAGACTAAGTTCAAGAAAGAGAAAATAAGAGTACCTAAAAGTAAAAAAGAAAAAAGGGAACACGAGAGAGTAATCGAAAGTGATAGTGAGAGTGATGCTTATGTTGATGCTTTTTCACGACAGTCTCTTATAGATGAATCTGATGTTTCACAACAGTCTCTTATAGATGAATCCGATGTTTCACAACAACCTCACACAGATGATTTAAATGAAAGTGTATATGAAGAAACCGGGGTGAAGTACAATCTCAACATTAATCAGTTAAAACAAGAAAAGATTTTAGACAATAGTTATGGACCAAGAGAAGAAAATAATATTTTAATGTTGGGTAATACAACACTTAAAATTAAAAAAAATTTGATGGAATTAGGAAGTGGAAATTTATGGACTCTATCACCAGGTCTATACTCTTTAATTTTTCATAATAGTCCTAAGGATTATACTAAGAACGATTTAGAATCATATAAAAACATTTTAATTGAAACAAGTGCTCACAAAAGAAACTATCAACCAGATGGTCAAGTAAAGGGGAATCGTTCTAAAAAATATTCTTCAATTATTAAACCATTAATATCATCTTCAGTAAATGAAGAACATACTGGTTCTGGGTATATGAGACTACAAAAAATACCACCAAACTATGTATATTGGGATAATGTTAATGAACTTGTTGAAAGATTGCAACTCTTAATGGCATCGAGAGCTGCTGGTAATAATAACCATACTAATGAAATTCTTTCAATAATAGAAGAATTGCGGGAAGCAAAAATAATATATTAATAAAATAGAAAACATTTTCTCATTTTGTTTAATAGTAAAATGTCTATTGACAAGTTTGGTCACTTTTCAAATGATAGAGATTTTTCCTTGCTTTTCAATGGGGAAGTTGAGAGTCTTACAGGTATATATATAGACACTGATGGTCACATAAATGTTCAGAAAAAAAGAATTAAAAACTCTTCAAAACCAATAAATGGAAATGATTTGGCTATTAAATTGTATGTTGATGATAAAATTAATGAAGCGAAATCACATCAAATGGAAACTATAACTAAATCATTTCAACTACGAAATAAAAGAGTATCAGAGCTGGAAAGTAAAGTAATAAAAATGATAACTCAAATGGAGTATATACATAATTCAATAAAAGAGTTTGTTGATAAATTGGAAAATTTTAACAAATTCATAAACCAACATTTAAAAAAACCTCCACCAATCATTCGTTCTGATCAGACACAAATAGATGGAATAATACTTCGGAAAAGTCCATTTGCACATCGTGTAAACGAAGAAGAAGTTTTAACAATTAATGTGGATCATACATAAATATACCACTCTTTCATTATTTATTTTATAATTAAAATGTCAGTTGATAAGTTTGGTTGTTTTTTAAATGAGAAAGAGTACTCAAGAGATATAACAAAAGGTCTAGAAAAATTTCAAAGTATACTTAATGATTATGATGGACATTTAAATGTTCAGAGGAAACGATTTAAAAATTCCCTACCCCCCATTCATGAAAATGATATTGCAACAAAGATTTATATTGATGATGAAATAAGTAAAGTAGTACAGAATACATCTAATGAAATTTCTAAGCAACCGCAGAAACAACAAATCTTTAGATTAAGACCTCGAATCAATAATATTGAGGGAAAAGTGAGTGAAATTTCTAAAAAATTGGAATTTCTCATGAAAACTTTTAATAAGGTAGTGGAGGATATAAATGAAATAGAAAGTAACATTTTCAATTATATAATTGCACCAACCTCAGTTTTAAAAGGTGAAACTGAATCTTTAGAGAAGAAACCATTTATACCAAATAAAATAAAGCTATGAGTAAACGAGATATTGTAAATGAGTTACATCGCCCATCATTCAAGAATTTCCCAAGACGTAGAGTTATAGTAAAGGGTATTAATGATTTATGGCAGGCTGATTTGGTTGAAATGGGGGCATATGCATCATCAAATAAGGGGTATAGGTATTTGTTAACAGTAATAGATACATTTTCTAAATATGGATGGGGTGAAGCAATAAAATCAAAAAATGCAGATGAAGTTACAAAAGCAATGGAAAAAATAATGAAATCTGGTCGTGGAGTACCAAAGAATTTACAAACAGATAATGGAAATGAATTCTATAATAAACAATTTAGAGAATTGATGAAAAGATATGAAATTAATCATTACTCAACATTTAGTACTCTTAAAGCATCTATTGTGGAACGTTTTAATAGAACAATAAAAGAACTTATGTGGCGTGAGTTTAGTTTTAATGGAAAATATACTTGGCTTCAAATATACAAAGAGTTGATTAATAATTATAATAACAGGAAGCATAGAACGATTAAAATGAAGCCTATTGACGTCAATGCTAAAAATGAAAAACAGATTTTAATGAGATCATACAATCATCTAAAAATATTTACAAATGGGGACTTTAAAGAGGGGGATCATGTACGAATAAGTAAATATAAACATGTCTTTGAAAAAGGCTATACCCCAAACTGGACAACGGAAATTTTTCGAATTCGGAAAGTACAAAATACATCCCCCACCACATATTTACTTGAGGACTTGAAGGGTGATCCAGTACAAGGTGGTTTCTATAAACAAGAAATTAAAAAAACAAAATTCCCTAATACTTATCTTGTTGAAAAGATTGTGAAACAAAAAGGTGATTATGTGCTTGTGCGTTGGCTAGGCTTTTCAAAATCAGAAGATAGTTGGATTCATAAAAACGAAATTCTATAAAGAACAAGTGGAAGCATAGAACAATTAAAATGTAGGCATTGACGTCAATGCGTGAAAATAAATTATGTTTCTTCTTCACAAGCACGCAATTCCTATTTATAAACGGAACGGAACTTGATTATGAGCTTGTGCGTTGGCTAGACTAAAAGAGTATATACAGATAAGAATTTTGGGTGGAACTTGATTATGAGCTTGTGCGTTGGGTAGGCCTTTCAAAATCAGAAGATAGTTGGATTCATAAAAACGAAATTCTATAAAGAACAATAAAAATGTAGACATTGACGTCAATGCGTGAAATAAATTATGTTTCTTCACAATCACGCAATTCCTATTTATAAAGTGTGAAGAAAAGCATGTACAGATAAGAATTTGAACAGAACGTTACATATTTATATATACAAATCTGGAGGGTATAAAGGCGGAAGAATTTCAAAAAGTGTTCAGTTTCCATCTATTCGTTCACGCAACTCAATTTCGGATCGTTTGCTTATTCATTCGATAGTTCGTTTGTTCGATTGTCAAAAAAAACAAAATCAAAATTAAAATGACGGTTTTTATAATATTTTTTGTGATACTTTCCCTCTTTAATCCGATGGTGAAAATGGTACCACTCCCCAATGAAATGACTTTAATTGAAAACCCATCGACTTCCAATAATTCGATTGGGTTATTTATCAATGTTCCAAAACTAAAAAAAATCATTAAAATTGACTTAAAATTTGAGATCCTAGAGGACAGTCATATTTTTATGGATCTCATAAACAAGACAAGTGATGAAAGTGAGAAACCAAACTTAAAAAGTGAACTCGATACTAAAATATTTAATGCTATTAATGGTAGCATTAATGAAAAAGACTTAACAATAAGTACAAGTGCAAGTACAGTTGAAGAAGAAACTACTAAATCAACATCTACTACAAGTACATCTACCTCAACTACAACAAGTGCAACTACACCTACAATGAGAAGGGGAATTCTGGAGGAGGAGGAGAAGGAAGAAACAACAACTACAACAGCAGCAACTACATTAAAAAAAGAACTTCTGGAAGAAGATACAACAAAAACAGCTACATCAACAACTACAACCCCAACCAATCTTTTTGATTTTAATAGCGAAAATGAAAGTGTTGATCACATAGAAAATAAGAACATAGGAGAAGAAAAATCAGAAAAAATTGATATGGGTATAATTGATAGTGAGAGAGAATTTGAAAACGTAAGTCGAGCACCAACATTTAGTAATACGTCACAAGAATTAGTGTTGGGGATCAGTAATAGTGATACAGAATTTGAAAGTGTAAGTCGGGTTCCAATAAAAAGGAACACTACTCATAAATTAAAAAGCACTGAAAACATACACAACTCTCAAATCGAATTCACAAAGAGAGGTATAATTGAGAATTTTAAGCAAAAATTAGTTGAAAATGAAAGGAGAATAGGAGGGCATTTGGATTTGGGAAGAAGGGGTCTAAACAGATTCTTTACCATCCAATACAAAACTGCTACAGTAGGAGTTAAATGTCATTACAATAATATATATAGAAGAACACATTATAGGCGAAGTTTAAGTAAATCTAAGCGTATGAATTTAAAATATTTATCTAATCGCCACCGCCATCAAAAATCTAAACGCAATACTAATACCCCCTTAGCAACTTTAAGAATAAATTGTTTTGAATTTGCAGAAGTTTTATCCCAAACAGTAATTAATGCAGAGACGAAAAGATAGGATTGTCTATGAAAAAATATCAAAGGATGCTGATCTTCTCTCCAAACAAGAGAGTAAAAGAGAAGAGATAGAAGAAGAAGAACAGGTTATCTTAGTGATGGTCCACAAATCCAAGAAATTGAAATAGAGGAAGCAGAAAGAATTAATGGGATATATTTAAGAAAGAGAAATTTAGCAGCTCAAATGATGCTTGAATATTTAAATAAAAAAGAAAGTCAGATTAGCACAGATAAAATATCAATTAACGATATTAACGATTTCAAAATAACTAATAGTGATATTATAACATAATCTGATTGAGTAGGGAAATATGTTTGTTTTTACAGAATATAAAAATAGAAGATGAAAATAATAATTCAAGTAAATTAAAAAAAAGAAAGGCAAATTTTCTCATAATTTGTATGGTGATGACGATGATGATGATGATGATGACCATGATACAATCCTTTATGATGATGAAAATCCGGAACCATGTATTCCAAGATCATCTAGTGAGGATGAAACTATTCTTGTTGAGGGTGGTATAGATAACTATGTTCAAACTATACCGTTTAAATTAGATGAAGATAATGATAAATACATTAAATCAATTCCTTTAAGTAATGATGACAATAAAGTATATAGATTACAGGGTGGTATAGATAAGTATAAACAAACTGTACCACTAAATATAGAAGAAAGTAAACAAATTGAATGTAATTCAAAGAAAATATTGTAATTCTTCTGTTAAATTCAAATTTTCATGTTCTGTTAATTCTCATAAATTTTAACATTACCCTGTAAGTAAAAGCGATGTTTGTTCTGTTAAATAAAAATTTTATAATAATAATATTGTGAATTGTAATATTTGGTTTATACATTACCTTACATTTTACCCTTTAAATAAAAAAGCATTGTTTGTTCTGTCTTATTAACAATTATAGAGTACATTTATTCATTTTTTTTACAATCTAGTAAATTTAATTCTAGTTCTGTATAAAACATTTCAAATTCACATTCATATATATTTTTCTTAAATTTTTCTATTTCATTCTCTTGATAATTATTTCTATTAGAACAATTCTCTATTTCTTTTATTCTTTGTTCATAAACATAAATATTTGAATCCATTTCATTAAGTTTATTTTCTAATCTTTTTTCATCTATTTTATAATGGCCATATTGTAGTGTATTAATTTTATTGTCTTGTATAAGAACCTTTGTGTCTTTATGACTGAGAACTACTTTTTTACATTTAATTGTTGATAAAAGATGATTTTTAGATCTAATCATTGACATAGAGCCTACCACTTCCTCTTCCGAAAACAAACATTTTTTAAAACTATTAAAAGTTAATTGATCTATTGCACTTCTTTTAACACCCTTTGATTTTTTCACTGTTTTTTCAGAACTGTCATTACTATTAGATGTTTTAAAGGCATACATTTTTGATCTCAAACCAACAAATTCAGTCATAGGTCTTCCATTGAGTTCATCTTTAAAAAAACCCAACCTTTTTTTATTAGCTTTAGGAAAATTATAGAGATTAAGTAATTCATCAGAATAATCTGATGTATCAAACTTCATCTCAACATCATTCTGAATATCTTTATAAAAATCTTCAGTGTTAATGGTATATATAAAAGAATCTGTATCCATATAATTTAATTGAACATTTTCATTGTATTTAGGTTTGATATAATTATAATGAAAATCATACATTTTCCATTTCGATAAATCTAATACAGCAAAACCTAAATATAAAGGTTTGTTGTACAACACATTTAATCTTTTCATTTGAAAGGCAAAGAAGTTTTCTGAAAACTGTTTGACACTATGGAAGTTTGACTTTGAAATAAGAGATCTACCGCAATGCCTTTTTGGACCAGAAGAATCGGATGGTGAAGCACTTTCCCATTCAGTAATTAATTTAATATTAACGCGCTTATCTACATTTTCCATCGTTTTACCGTAGACAGCATTATTTAAAAGTTTAAAAAAATCTTTTTCAAATGTATTTTTTGCATTAGTTCTATGGAATGTATTCAAATCAATACATGTTTTTAGCCAAGGTTTCTGAAAGAAGCGAAGACCTCTATGAATTTTTGTTAGAATTAATCCATTTTCTATACACTGTTGAAGATTTTTATAATGAATTATATATTTTTCTTTATCCCTTAAATCAGCAATTAATTTTTTTATTTTGTCTGACTTTGTTGGTAACTGATTATTACAACAAAATGGAAGGTCATTATGTTTATCGTGCAATTTTAAAGGATATTTTAAATCTACCTCAAAAATGTATCCATATTCACTATCATCTGCAATCTCAGCAATGTTTATACTATCAAGTTCCCCCCTTGAAATCCATTCAAAAGCTCCATATGGTAAAGATTGTGACATAGCCCAACCATATAAATTATTTGCGTCCAAATAAATCAAATATGATGATTTTTGAGTACTATCAAAATTCTCAACATATTTATTATTTGCTTTAGCATATCTACATGTACATTGAACTAAGCCACCACGAATACCACTTTGAATAAATTTATACTGATCTATATCAGTTAATAAATCTAATTCAATTTTAGTACATTTTAACATAGCTTCCCATGATAATCCTGGTGTAGTGAAAAAATGTGCTGGATCAAGTGAATAAATTTTACTACAAAGTCTTCGAAAGTTTTCAAAGACATCAGACATTAATAAAACATCTGTTTTTAAATATAATTCTAAATAATCTTTAAGATTATTACAAGAAAACTCATTCCATACCTTTTGTGCGTGAGTATAATTTTCAACTGAACATTCATTTTCGGTTAAGGAACTATAGAAAGCTTCTCTAGGAGGTAATTTACTTTCATTTAATTTCTCAACTGAATCTAAATATTCATATGGAAATACACCCTTTCGTCGCATTAAGTTGAAATGATTTTCATTAGGGAAAAATGATCTTGTTATACACATTTTTTCACTATCTAGATTTGAAGCTAATGTATCTAAAGCAGAAGGCATAAATCGAAACGAGTCTAGAAAACGGATTTCAAAGTTATCACCATTACTTAAAGTTATAATTTTCGAAATTGATATATATTGTTCCTTATTTAATGGAATTACCTTTATTTCACCAGGTATGACTGCTAAATCTTTAATAAATAGATGGCAATCATACCTGGTGAAATTGTGGAAGAAAACAGGAATAAATTTTGGAACTGTATATTTTAAATTACACTCATTATGTGCTGCCCCCCTAAATTTTCCTGTGAAGTGACAGTGATCCCTAACTCTGTCTAATAAAAGAGGAGTGTTGCATATATGACAATTATTAGATTTTTGGAAATCATCTTCTTCAACATCTGACATTATTAAAGAAACAGATTTTGAAATATAGTTTTCATATATAAAACTTAAATTTTCTATTAGTGATAACAGGAAATTCATTCCCGAGTTAAATACAGTTTCTAAGACAAACTTATCTAAACTGTTATCATGTGCACACTTTGTATAGTATGCATATGAAACAGGTCTATGTATATTTATAATATTTAAATTTAATGTTTCGTTTTTATTAATTGGTTGAAGGATGGATTCAAAGTCAGCGTAAACTGTGAATGGGACCATCACTTCCTTTTGAACATTTGTATACCGTAAAGTGGCATCCTTCATGTTGGGTAAACGCGAGACTTTTTTCCCACAGACTTCTGAATGCCGGTTGGCAGCATCTTCACTCATTGAGTAATTTAAGCAAATTTGACAGAACCATTTTTTTGATTTGTCTCTCGAAACTTGAGAGGAAACCAAACTAAAAAAAAAGATAAACACAAGAAAAAAAAAATTTTTTTTTAAGTATGAAAGCAAATAAATATTATGAAATTTAAAAACAAAAACAGGTAAAAGATATAATAATGATAAAATGATAAAACAACTTCCTTCCTCCAGTATCAACATATTTATATGATTTCTCCTCACTTCAGGAGAGTAAAATATGGGCCCGAATATAACTCCATCGTCGAATCCAAAAAGTGTAATATTTATGTCCTTATTTATTTCCATAAATTTCGATATATCCGCAGGCTTTAGTGGAAATTGCAATCCAGTGAAATTTAGTGTGATCCCATTGACTTGAATTACTTCATCATTTATATTCACTTTATAGCTTGTGCATCTGTTCGCATTCTTATTTAGTTTACTTAATGCTGCGATTAAGCTCCATTTAAAACAATATTCATCATCTGTGTTTTTTACATTTATAATTGCTTTTTTTCCTTCTAAACAAGAGGGTAGTTTTATATAAGATGATCCTCTTAAGGGTGAATATTGATTAATATTCATCTCCAATCGAGTGAGATGAAGCAAAGTCCATCCACTATCCCTTTCTTGGAATTCTTCCATCCTCGCCAAAATTTTTTCCATGTGCTCCTTATATTCATTTTCAATGTTCGAATAGGCACTAATTATTGTCATCTTACTTTGAAATGACTTTATTTCAATACATTCCTTTTCTTCCTTCAAAAGTCCGTACTCTCCAAAAAGTTCAAAATTTATTTTCACCGATGCATAACTTTCCAACAATGGATACAAGTGAGGTAGAAAAGCTTCTCCTGCTTCCTCCATAAATTGTGTTGGATAAATTACATCATTGTTGGTGTTTTCATATAAGTAGTGAACAATCCTTCCTTGAAATCCAGAACTGATTTTTTTTAACCTTGAATCCACTGGTTCAACAACATTCTTCTTGTGTTGCTCCGTTCGCAGATGATGAGCCCACGAAATGTTACCCGATAGGGTAATGTTGCACTTTCCACAATACTTATTCATTTTTTTTGTTTTTATTTTTTCCTTTTTTGAAAGTATTGTATTGTTACTTGTACTTTTCACTTTGTTATACTTTACTTTTACTGTAAAGTATTTTATGTTTTATCAATTTGATAAGTTTACACAACACAAATCTGGGTAGTTCACAGTTCACACAACTTTACTTTACACTTGGTAAAGTATTTTAATTTTTATCAATTTGATAATCTCGCACAAATCGAATTCGGATGGAACGTAAGTTAACACAACTTTACTTTAGCTTTGAATTACCGGAGGGTTCACACGACGATTCTAGATGGTTCGCTCAACTCAAATAGTTTTCTAAAACTGAACTACTTTCCACATTTCTCCTTAACAAATACATTTTTTGAAAACTTAGAAGGTAACCGTTTTCTCTTTCTATAAACGCATGAGAAAAAATTTTCATATATGATTAAAGAAAAACGTATTTGACTAAACAAACGATCTCATTTGTTTTTGTGTATAAATGTGTATATTCTGTTAGGAACCACCACCACAAGCACCGCCACCACCACCATCCCTCTTACACTCCTACGCTCACTTTCCCATCTAATGCTCGCTAAAGAGGGTGAGGTTACCGAACTCACGCTTGTTTCACACCACAAAAGTATGCGGTCTAATATCCCTCAAACCAACACCTTTTGACCACAAGACCGTAGCCAGGTGTCACCTACAACCCTAATTGACTCAACAAAACGCCCACGCATAACGCCTTCTAACCCAAGTTAGAAGCAACATAGTGATCTGTGTGCAACCATTGCACTCCACAAAATCCTACGCATGACAAAACACCCCTATCACACACGCAAGCCAGGTGTCACCTACAACCCTAATTGACTCAACAAAACGCCCACGCATAACGCGTTCTAACCCAAGTTAGAAGCAACATAGTGACCTGTGTGCAACCATTGCACTCCACAAAATCCCACGCATGACAAAACACCCCTATCACACACGCACCTTTAGCGTGAGAAAAAGACAAGACAAAACAAGACATATCAAAACACCACTCTCTCACACTCCTACACACCACTTTCTAACCTCATTAAGTGAGCTGTGTGCAACCATGCTCATCTAACTAGGGTCAGCAACACCTCCCCTTTTTGACTTAATTATGCTGATTAGGTCATTAGAACACCTGTGTGCAACCATGCGTGACTAATTAGGGTCACCCCCACCTCCTTTTTTGACATCATTTATTACCTAGTGAGCCAGCTCCCGTATTAACTACCTACTTGCCAGTTCAGGGCTAGCGAAGGTCAGGTCGATAGTTGACTCCCGACCTGACTTGCTGAAGGTCGGTCTATTACCTTCGTTGAGTAGGCATACGTTTAGCGAAGCCACTGCCTCAAGGAGGATGGTTCCCCGCTGCGTCGTACTAGTGCTGCCCCATGTTGTGGACCATGCATTGAAATCACCTGCGATGAGGACAGGGGACCTACCGCGTGCGTCGTCAGCGATATCTTGCATTATTGTTCTAAACTCGCTAATGTGTACGCTCGGGGCTATGTAGCAGCTGTAGAATGTTATCCCTTTGATCTGCGCTCTGGTGTATCCCGTCCTGGAGGCCCTTTGCGATAGGTGTCCAGGGGGCTGCCCGCAGCTCCATATTGCTGCTCTGCCGTCCGAACTACGTGGCCATACGCCTTCGTGCATTTCTGTGTGTGTATGTGTGTGTGTGTGTGATCGTGTATGTTTGTTTTATGCCTATTTTGTTTCGATGTCAATCGTATATATATATATATACGAAATATATACTCAAATATTTATAGTATTTTCATTAGTAGTTGCAAAAATTTGTTCAATAAAACAACAACAACAACAACAACAGCTACAACAATAGCAACAACAAAATGCGATTTATAAAACAAACCAGACAAATTAAAGTTCGAAATGTCAATCGAATTTGTGGTGAGGGGGATAGGAGCGGAAAAATTATACATAGCCAATTATTACCGAATTCGATACGCGCTCTAATTGTGGGACCGTCTAATTGTGGAAAGACAAACGTAATGATAAGTTTAAATTTCAAAATATATACATTTATTCAAAATCGCTGTATCAGCCCAAGTATCAATATTTAATGAAATTAATTAAACCAATTAAGGGGATACACATGTTCACGTTTTCAAACAAGGAGAAAGTCGTCAGTCCAGAAAGAGCTAGACCACACTCAATTATGATATTTGATGACGTAATCTGTGATAAGCAAACAGCAATAAGAGATTATTTTTGTATGGGTCGCCACAAACACATAGACTCCTTCTATCTATGTCAAACTTATACAAAAATACCAAAACATTTAATACGTGACAACGCTAATTTGATTATAATTTTTAAACAAGATAAAATGAATATTAAACATATTTACAATGATCATGTTATAGGCGATATGACTTTTAAGGAATTTATAACAATTTGTGAGGAATGCTTGAAGCAAAAATATGAATTTGTTCTCATAAGTAAAGATAATTATATTGATAAAGGACGATATAGAAAAGGATTCGATAGTTTTATACATCTATTAAATCACACACACACACACAGCTCTCGATCAGCTCTGGATCAGCTCGGCATCAGCTTGGGATCAGCTCTGGATCAGCTCAGCATCAGCTTTGGATCAGCTCCGTATCAGCTATATATATATATATATTATGCGATAATATCATATATTTTACTAGTAAATAATTGTATTTTAAACAAACAACAACACAACACCAACAACAACAACAACAATAGCAGCAATGGTGAAATCAAAAAATAAATGTAAAGTGTTGGATGATCTGGTTCAAAGCAGATTGTTGTTGACACAGAAATTGAAGAGCATGAAGTCGAATGAAATGGATCGATTTAATATGCTGGAAAATACCTTTAAACCAATTACAAAACCTTTGAATGTGATTGCGGAAAATTTTCTAAAAAAGAACAAGAAGGCGGATACTAAATGCAACGTTGAGAATCCGACTAACCCGAACAACAACAACAATAAGCGTGAACTGATAAAATATGATGATCAGCATCGAGGTCGTCGTCGAGAAGGACAACAACAACAACAGCAGCAGCAGCAGCAACAACATGTTGAAATGCTTAAACACAAAAGACGATACTCTCCAAAGAGGGTTATGCGAAGAAGACTAGACACCGACGAGCACGACGACGACGACCACGACGACGATTTGGGGATAAAAGTGCGGGAAAAAAGAAGTGTGAAATCCTATAATGCAAACAGAAGGAAGAGAAGACCTTATCAACGAAGAAACATCCAGCATGCTGCTGCTGCTGCTGCTAACAATGGCAATGATGATGTTGATGTGTTTGATATGGAATTTAATCGTCCGCAAATAACGAGTTTTCCAATAACCAACAACAACAACAACAACACCAACCCACCCGACTTGATAGATACTTCCAACGATATCCTATCAAACTATACTTCATTTTTAGATAGTCAAAGAGCAAAATACAATAATTTATTAGAAAACACTCCTGCACACAACGGCAACGACGACGATGACGACAACGCAGTAGTTAGTAGTAGTACATCTGCTGCTCTCCCTCTCCCTCCTGCTCCCCCTGCGCCCCCAGCTCTCCCTGCTGCTACTGCTGTTGATGTTGATGATGATGACTACGATTTAAAATTGAGTCTTTTTAAAAATCTCAAACGTAATGCTAACATTGAGAGTTTATCTTTAGCAGCAGTCCAGTCTAATAACAAGAGATTCAAATTACCTTTTAATCTGCTACAAAGAGATTCTATGCTTGAAAAAAGTCGTAAGGTCAATGGACCCAAATTTCGTAGACTTAAAAAAACACATCGTTGAACACTGTAAATTTTGCGCCAAGACCACACACACTCACACTCCCAAAAAAAAAAAACATAAAAACGAAGTGCTCACACAGAAAATGTATCTCTGCCTCAGTTTTCTTCTTCTTCTTCCTCTAATAAGAGATTAAAATTATTTAAAAAAAGAGATTCTATGCTTGAGAAAAGTTTTTTGATAAATGGACCCAGATATCCCAGATATAACAAGACAAAACAACAACAACAATCACAACAACAACAGAAAAAACCACAATGTTATATCTGGGATATCTGGGTCCATTTATAAAAAAACTTCTCAAGCATAGAATCTCTTTTTTCGATTAATTTTAATCTCTTATTAGAGGAAGAAGAAGAAGAAGAAGACTGAGGCAGAGATAAATTTTCTGTGTGAGCACTTCGTTTTTTTGTTTTTCTTTTGGGGAGTGTGAGTGTGTGTGGTCTTGGCGCAAAATTTACAGTGTTCAACGATGTGTTTTTTTTAAGTCTACGAAATTTGGGTCCATTGACCTTACGACTTTTTTCAAGCATAGAATCTCTTTGTAGCAGATTAAAAGGTAATTTGAATCTCTTGTTATTAGGCTGGACTGCTGCTAAAGATAAACTCTCAATGTTAGCATTACGTTTGAGATTTTTAAGAAGACTCAATTTTAAATCGTAGTCATCATCATCAACATCAACAGCAGCAGCAGCAGGGAGAGCTGGGGGCGCAGGGGGAGCAGGAGGGAGAGGGAGAGCAGCAGATGTACTACTACTAACTACTGCGTTGTCGTCATCGTCGTCGTTGCCGTTGTGTGCAGGAGTGTTTTCTAATAAATTAGTGTATTTTGCTCTTTGACTATCTTAAAATGAAGTATAGTTTGATAGGATATCGTTGGAAGTATCTATCAAGTCGGGTGGGTTGGTGTTGTTGTTGTTGTTGTTGGTTATTGGAAAACTCGTTATTTGCGGACGATTAAATTCCATATCAAACACATCAACATCATCATTGCCATTGTTAGCAGCAGCAGCAGCAGCATGCTGGATGTTTCTTCGTTGATAAGGTCTTCTCTTCCTTCTGTTTGCATTATAGGATTTCACTTTTCTTTTTTCCCCAAATCGTCGTCGTGGTCGTCGTCGTCGTGCTCGTCGGTGTCTAGTCTTCTTCGCATAACCCTCTTTGGAGAGTGTCGTCTTTTGTGTTTAAGCATTTCAACATGTTGTTGCTGCTGCTGCTGCTGTTGTTGTTGTTGTCCTTCTCGACGACGACCTCGATGCTGATGATCATATTTTATCAGTTCACGCTTATTGTTGTTGTTGTTGTTGTTCGGGTTAGTCGGATTCTCAACGTTGCATTTAGTATCCGCCTTCTTGTTCTTTTTTAGAAAATTTTCCGCAATCACATTCAAAGGTTTTGTAATTGGTTTAAAGGTATTTTCCAGCATATTAATTCGATCCATTTCATTCGACTTCATGCTCTTCAATTTCTGTGTCAACAACAATCTGGTTTGAACCAGATCATCCAACACTTTAGATTTATTTTTTGATTTCACCATTGCTGCTATTGTTGTTGTTGTTGTTGGTGTTGTGTTGTTGTTTGTTTAAAATACAATTATTTACTAGTAAAATATATGATATTATCGCATATTATATATATATATATAGCTGATACGGAGCTGATTCAAAGCTGATGCTGAGCTGATCCAGAGCTGATCCGAAACTGATGCCGAGCTTATCCAGAGCTGATCGAGAGCTGTGTGTGTGTGTGTGATTTTATAGATGTATAAAACTATCGAATCCTTTTCTATATCGTCCTTTATCAATATAATTATCTTTACTTATGAGAACAAATTCATATTTTTGCTTCCAGCATTCCTCACAAATTTTTATAAATTGCTTAAAAGTCATATCACCTATAACATGATCATTGTAAATATGTTTAATATTCATTTCATCTTGTTCAAAAATTGTAATCAAATTAGCGTTGTCACGTATTGAATGTTGTGGTATTTTTTGTATAATTTTGACATAGATAGAAAGAGTCTATGTGTTTGTGGCGACCCATACAGAAATAATCTCTTATTGCTGTTTGCTTATCACAGATTACGTCATCAAATATCATAATTGAGTGTGGTCTAGCTCTTTCTGGACTGACGACTTTCTCCTTGTCTGAAAACGTGAACATGTGTATCCCCTTAATTGGTTTAATTAATTTCATTAAATATTGATACTTGGGCTGATACAGCGATTTTGAATAAATGTATATATTTTGAAATTTAAACTTAGCATTACGTTTGTCTTTCCACAATTAGACGGTCCCACAATTAGGGCGCGTATCGAATTCGGTAATAATGGGCTATGTATAATTTTTCCGCTCCTATCCCCCTCACCACAAATTCGATCGACATATCGAACTTTAATTTATCTGGTTTGTTTTATAAATCGCATTTTGTTGTTGCTATTGTTGTAGCTGTTGTTGTTGTTGTTGTTGTTTTATTGAACAAATTTTTGCAACTACTAATGAAAATACTATAAATATTTGAGTATATATTTCGTATATATATATATATACGATTGACATCGAAACAAAATAGGCCTAAAACAAACATACACGAACACACACACAGAAATGCAAATGCATAAATGTAATAATTCAAATAACAAAATATCAATAATGCCTATAAATTATAAACATAAATTAAATTCATATCAGTATCGAATTGGTAGTGGATTCGTTAACAACTTGATTACCAATCTACCAATTGAACTTCATTTGCCAGGATATCAATTTTGTGGACCAGGCACAAAACTTGCAGAGCGTTTGAAACGTGGAGACAAAGGGATTAATCCGCTAGATGCAGCGTGTCGAGAACACGATATTGCATATTCACAATTCAAAGACCTGAAAAATCGTCATCAGGCCGATGATATTTTAGGTGATAGAGCGTGGGAACGTTTTAAAGCAAAATATAGCGGTCTAAAAGAACGTTCTGCTGCTTGGTTTGTGACAAACGCTATGAAAACAAAAGTTAAATTCGACCTAGGTATGACTAAGAACAAATCTCGTCGACGTCAACGTAAGAGGAAACCAGCTAGTAATAAAAAACAACGTCGACGTCATCGACAAACAAAAAAAAATCATTCGTAAGCATTGTGAGCAAAACGAGGCGAATTTTGAAACGAAGAAATCCTACGAGTATCGATGAAGCAATTCAGATATCTCAACAATCAATCGCACCAAGTTTTCAAAGAGGTCAACGACGACGACGACAAGGTCGACTAGGTCTAGCGAACAATATCTCCAATATTCCGAGGGTGATACAATTACCAAAAATTGGTGGATTCCTACCGTTGATACCAATATTGACTGCACTTGGTGGTCTTGCTAGTGGTGGATCTGCTGTTGCTAAAGCAATAAACGCTGTCAAAAATGGTAAAGAACAATTAGCCGAAGCGACACGTCATACCCGCTATATGGAATCAATTGCGATGGGAAAAGGACTTTTCCTGAAACCTTATAAGAAAGGATATGGACTATTTTATAAGCCTTATTCAGCAAAAAACTAATAGATATGCTACCCAAACAAGCACTTACCGATATTGATTTAATTGATTTTGGTAAACAGCATTTTAGACACTTTCGTGGTGTTTTTATGCGTGATCGTCTCCCCAAGAAACCATGGACCAACGAATGTGGGATAATAAATTTAGATAACGAAAGCGGTAGTGGCACGCATTGGGTGGCATATTTCAAAATATAAAGATTACTACGATAGTTTTGGTGATTTGCAACCGCCCCTTGAAATTGTGAAATATTTAAAACCACCCATTGAATATAACTATATAAATGAGCCAAAATTCAATACATACAACTGTGGTCATTTATGCTTAAAATTTTTATTTCGAAAAAATAAAATGTAATATATTTGCATACCAACAACAACAAAAAAAAATACACTTTTTTTTAATTTTAAGCTTAACTTAGTAGGCTATGTCTCTATGACCCCATGCAAGGGTGTCTATATTATTCTCTTTTATATAGCGCTTATCATCTTAATAGTTTTGGGTGACTTTTGTATACTCTTGCGTATAAATTTGATGAATTTTCGATTTAAACAGGTACATTGTTCCAACTTGCTTTATTTTTTTATACAAGCAATCTCGAAAATCGTTAAAAGTTAATTTTGACGTCACACTCGCCTTTACTCCTTTAATTTTTTTTATCTCCGTTGTTTCAGCTCTGAGCCCAATACATTTTTTTATTATATTCCCCCTGCATTCATCTTTCATCATACCTAATTTTTTTTTGTTTATCAATGGTAATTTAAAAACATTATCTTTATCATATTCTGAAGTATCGAAATGCTGATAAATTTCAAAACGAATGTCACCATAAAAATCTATAGTCTTAATATCATAGATAAAAGAATCAGTATCCATATACATTAAATTGATATTTTCTTCATATTTCGGCTTCATATAGTCACAGTGAAAATTTACATTTTAAATTTGGATAATTCTAGAACGGTGAAGCCAATATAGACAGGCTTATCATAGAGAACATGCAATTTTTTCATTTGAATTGCAAAGAAATCATCGGCTAATTGTAATATTTTCTTAAAGTTAAATTTTGAGATAAGTGCCCTAGCTCCCAATTTTTTACCATCACTCTCCCACCTGGACACTAATTTAATTGATTTCCTCTTGTCAACGTTCTCCATTGTCTTGCCATAGACTGCATTGTTTAGCAGTTTGAAAAAATTCTTTTCAAAATCATTAACAGCCAATGTTCTGTGATGATTGTTGCAATCAATATATTTTTTAAGCCAATCAGATTGATCAAATTGTAATATTCGATGAATTTTCTTTAAAATCAGTCCATGCCGAAGACATTGCTGTAGATTTCTATAGTGAATTATATAATTATATTTGTTTGACAAGTCTGCAATCAATTTTGATTGTTGCATATTTTCATTTTTCATGTTTTGCGAACAAAATGGTAAATCATTGTGCTGGCTGTGTAAGTTTTCAGTGTATTCCAAATCTACCTCTAAAATATAACCAATTGATTGATCATCTACGCACGTGTTTAAATCAAAATTTTCAAAATTTTCCTCTTCTGTTTTTCTAGCCATTTAAATTTTTATAGGGAATAGCTTGTGACATAGCATACCCATATAAATTATTAACATCTAAGTATACAATATAATTTGATTCTTTCTCACAGTCGTAATCGTTATTTAGATATTTGTTATTTGCAATAGAATGGCTTTTACTACATTGAACAAGACCGCCTCTAATACCTTTCATTATAAAATTATACATATCAATATCTGCGAGTAGTTCTAGTTTAATTTTAGTTGTCTTCAACATAGCATCCCATGATAGACCAGGAGTTGTTTTGTAATTGTAGATTTTTTGTCATACTTTTCTAAAATTCTTAAAGACATCGCATAGCAACAGCACATCTACCTTCAAATATAACAATAAATAATCTAAATCACTCGAAGGCATTCCAAACGTTTTGAGCGTGCTGATAACTCTCTTCAGAACAGTGTCTATCAGTTAATTGATTATAAAAATTTTCGCGCGACTGTAATTGTGTATCTGACAAGCGTTCAACTGAATTTAAATAGCTATACGGAAATATGCCTTTACGTTTAACCATTTGAAATTTGTTCGAGTCCGTGAAAAATGACTTTATTGTGGTTAGATTTTCTTCTTTTAAATAACTGGCTAGGCTGTCTAAACTGGAAGACATAAATCTAAATGAATCTAAAAATCGAAGTTCTAACATTTCGTTGGGATTTATATAAATTTTCTTTGAGATCGAAATGTAAAACTCTTTGTTTAGCGGAATTATAGAAATTTCACAAGGAATTTTAACTAATTCTTTCACAAATAAATGAGCATCGTATCCGAGAGATTATGGAAAAATATTGGGAAAAATTTTGCTAATTTATAGTTTAAATTGCAATTATTATGAGCTACACCTCTAAGTGACAATGATCTAGAACTCTTTAAGATTTATCAGTGAATAAAATACCGCATATACTACAATTTTGTTCTAAGTCAATTATTTTTTGTTGCTCCATTGATAGCGGATATAACGGTATCGTTACATTTAAGTGATTTTGATATAACATTAAACAATCGCTATATATGCTGTCAACAAAATGTGCTGCACAATCTTCGCCATATACATTCGATATATATCCAAACTATTGTCAAAAGAACACTTTATATAATAACTATATGCATACGGTATATGCTTTTGAATTAACTTTACGTTATCCGAAGTTTTCAGATCCATCCCTTCTAAAATGCACTCAAAATCAGCATATGCTACGAAAGGAACATCTAATTGATTTTTAAAATTTTTAAATCTTAAAATCTGGTTTTCATTTGACGGCATCTCCTTCTCGAGAAGTAGTAGATATATAGTGTGTATGACGTTGCTAGTTTTATTATTAGTTAAATAATATGGGCCGATAATTGTCTTTTCATCGCTGTCTACACCCAACACAGTTACACTAATTTCAGGATTATTTTCTTCAAATATTTTTATGCTGTCGACCGGTGTGGGAAATTTTAACCCACTAAAACTTAACGATTTATTATTTATATTTATTATATCCGATCCAATGTTGTAAATGCCTTTACGTTTATATTGATTGGTTAGATTCTTATTACAAGGTAATTTCACAAAAGCCGATATTAATGCCCATTTAAAACAACATTCGCCTCTATTTTGAACGTTTATGCAGGCTTTTCTGTTTACTATTTCTCTTGGTAAACCAATGAAATTCGAGCCCTTTATTGGCTGATATTTATTTATATTAACTTCTAAATGAACTATTTCAATTAGGGACCAACCACTGTCTCGTTCTTGAAACTCGCTCATTTCACTTTTTATATAGTCATTTAAATTTTTGATTATTTCATTTAGATTTTCAGTCTGACTCATTGTTGGATTTAAGACTTGCATTTTTGTTTGAAATGACTTTAGATTTATTTCACAATGATCTTCACTCTCTTTAATCAAAACATAATTACAGAATTGATCAATGGAGTAGAGTGATCACTTCTTCTTTGATTGATTGTTGAAATAATTTAATATCCAAGCCTTCTTTATTGTCATTTGTGATTATATAAGTTTCAATACGATTGCGAAATGCACTTCTTATACACCGCAAGTTATCACTTATTTGCGTACCAGATAATTGTTTATGCAAGTTCGTGCGTAAGTGATGCGACCAACTAATTTTAGCAACAATTATATTACAGACATCACAATATCGTATTTCACTAGCGACAGGATTGTTACTAGACCCAGGATTGTTATTGTTATGTAAAACACCAGCCATTTTTGTTTTTAAATATTAATTGAAAAAGTTTATTGATTTTTCGTTTTATTATTGTTATTCGTTAGAAAAGTTTAAAGTGTAATTGTCGCCTTCCGATTTTAGTTTGACAAGCTTATGCTCGACAGCTTTCGGTTGCAGAGTAAAAATGGTAAAAATACCACAAACTCTTCGCATGTAAGCATTATTTTGTCGCCGAAGCGTGTCCGCTTTACTTCGGCATTCTGGATGGGGATCGGTGTGTTAAAGGGGACAGCTTTAACACTCTAAATCGGTGGTAGAGATACGGCACCAAGCTCGTTCCATTGGTCTTCGAAGTTGGACGACATGTTGCTGCTGCTGCTGACGATGTTGATGACGGATTTCTTCAAATAGTAGTACGAGTGACTTCTGACTTCTGAATTAGTGTAGTACTCTACATCTCATATTTATACTAGTTTGCGAGACGAAAAAATCTGAGAAAGTTTGCGATAAAATGTATTTAAATTAAAGTAATTACTCTCAGAAAGTTTGCGATAAATACTTATGCATATTTAAATAAAATAAATACGTGGGGGTAAGTGATAACAATATATACAACAATGTTGCACGATAACACGGGAGGACAAGGGGGAGGGGAAGTGGGAGGGGGAGTGAGCGCGGTCGCGAACTCCCCGGACAATCGGTGAGGGGGGAGTTGGAGGGGAAGTTAGCGCGGCCCCCAGAGAGTTCCACAACATTCCAGAACACTCCAGCACACTCCAGAACACCCCCGCCCAGCAGCAACAACAACAACTTCCGCTCGCGATAAGCGCCCACACCAGCGACAACAATTCTGATCCAGAACATACAATAAAAATGTATCCAGAACATACAAATACATCCTACTCTTATAGTACCTTGAGAGATTAAATTTGAACATATAGTTAAATTTGATTGATCAGCAGTTAAGGCAAAGGCTAATATAAAACTGTTTGAATAAAACATTTCCTTGGTAATTTGTAGTCCACGATCGTAATGTTTAATTCCACATGATCTAAAAAGCACATTATAACCTCTTGAGCTTTGAACCTTTTCAGCGTTCGAGTAATCGAACTTCGGAGCCTGGGAAGGAACTTGAACTCGATTAACCAATAGGCAAAAGCGTTGAATTTTAAAATGTTCAAATTGAAATGGCTCGGTTTCCTGAGTATGATTGGTTTTTAACCAAAAGGCCAGAAAATTTGGAATTTGACCAACAACGGCGTTGTCTATCGACAGTGTATTGTTGCCCGGATATATTGTAAATGATTTGCCTTCAACCTTGCTGAATGGGTTTAGAGCATTTTTAGTTTATAAAACATGATGATGAGCCAATAAAATGATTGGGTTAACTGTTATATGGCTCATGAAAAATTGTGCTTCTAGTATCTTTAAATTTGATTCAGTACCAGTTTCCATTAAATAAAACGCTGTTTTCTTAAAATTTAAATTAATTCTTAAATCAACATTGTTAACGAGCAGTTTGGTTTGATTAAAAATATCTCAATGAACTTTTCCGAATAACTATTTTGAAACATGTTTTTAAGGGTCTCATTCGTGTCCGGATAAACATATTTCCCTGCTGTTATTCTTATTAAATTTGGAAAATATCCTTGGGAGGCCAAGTGACTTTCAGAGGCATCACTCCCACAGTTTAAAATTGTTTCCATAGTGATAATTATTATCACTTTGCGATACCAGTATATTATTTAAATAAACTGACGAACTTCCAAATATTGAATGTAGATATCGTTTACAACACCAACAGCATTTTCTTCAATGCTGTTACTATTATTTTTTTTAAGTTGCACGAAAAGTCGTAAGTAAACACTTGATAAATCTTGATACGTTTCACCATTTCCCAAGCAAAAAAATTCGATTGAAGTGGCGCCGAGCAAAGAAGCAATTGCATTGTATGAGACTTCTTCAGTTCTTAGAATAGAACTTTGCGTGGGGTGTGCCGCAAACAAATCTAAATCACTTTTCGATATGCGTACTCCTTTTGCTTTATGATGCGTTTGGGTATGTTTACGATGTCGTTTAGATGTATAATGAAGTCGTTTTTTCCTATTACCTAGCCTTTTATTTCTTTTTCCACTTCCACTTTGAAAGTAATTTTATCAATTGCTTTATTTGAAAGATTTTGTAAAGCAATTTTACTTAGTTCTTGAATTATATTTCTTAAATGCTTTCTGCCAAATTCATTGATTACAGCCTTACCAGTCTCAGTAGCCTGATTTTTTATAGCAGTTATGCCCGAAAGGAAAAGTGGTTTTATGTAATTAAAAAGACCTCAAACAAAATTTCCGATTGCTCGTCCTTGTTGCACTATATGCGGAGATATGTAAAGACTTCCGATGTTGCTTAAGCCCCCACCACACTGATTAACATAACAATCCTGATAAGATTTCACCAAGATGACTATTTTAATTCTAGATAAATAATATTTGGGTGTGCATTATTTATAGTCCTGACCTTCTCCATCTTCTAAAGTGAAGAGTGACGAAAATCGAAACAGCTGAAGTTTCAAATGGTACCTTATATCCATTGGAATCAGTAATTAGTATTGAGATTTCATTTGGTGACCATATGTCCAAAGGATAATATTCAATATTTTTAAATTGAATACTTTTTTCCTTTCCATTAAAATGCAATACACGAATTATTGACCTTGGTGTTATTATGTCAGTGTAAACAAAAGTCAATCTATTTTCAGGTATAATCGTTTGATTGGATACATTTTTATTTCTAAATGGTATACAAGACTAACAAATTCGGGTTCTTCAACGACAATTTTATCTTTGTTAGGTGTATATTTAATGTAATTATTCAAATATATATCGGTAATACCGACTTCCCAATCATCATTCATGTCTTCTGGAATGTTTACAATGTTTGTAAATGCACACTTTACGTTGTCAGGAAAAACATTCATTGAGTCATTACTTAACAATATGATAAAAATCTCATTTAAATAACCCATATTGGATTCTTTATGGAAGTTAATGATACGAAATCCAATTTAATTTATGCTTGTACTGAATTTTTTTGTTTTAACCGATCGCATTAACCTTTCACGTCCTGTTTCATATTTAAAATTTTGATAGTTTAGTATATGATTTATTTTTTATCCATTTTTTTATTATAAAATATATACATAATGTTGAGTCCCTCCTCTTTATAATCCGAAATTCGATGATATACACAAGTATCGACTCCCCAGTGCCTGCATCATTTCTCCACACGCAGGGATGTACATGATTTCCATGAATAGATGTTTTTATATTATCTGCATCACATTAGAAGAGTTTCGAGTTTGTATCAAATCAAACGTATTATCACTTCTCATTTGCAACATTTATGTTCCTCGCTCATATCACCGTGTCAGCATGGTTTTGTTAAGCGAAGCTTGACAACCACCAACGTTCTTGAATTGTCGTCTATTGTAATAAATGGATTTAAGAAAAAAATGCAGACTGACTTTATATATACAGATTTTAGTAAGGCCTTTGACTCTGTCAACCACTCTCTTCTCTTATTGAAATTAAATCATCTTGGGTTTCCATATAATCTATTAACATGGATTTGAATGGTAGGACTCAGAGGGTTATATTCAAGAACGCCGCTTAAAAATTGATCTACGTAACATCTGGAGTGCCTCAGGGTAGTCATTTGGGCCCTATGCTGTTTACTTTGTTTATTAACGCATTCTCTTGTACTAATGTATGCTGATGATGTTAAGCTTTGTTTATCATATAATGATATAGCGTCGGATTTCTACTAACAGTATCATTGGAAAGCATTTTTAAAGCCCTTTCCAATGGTATCATTTTCTCTGCTGTAAAATAAAAACTGCACATTTTGAACAAAACTCACACAATTAAAATTTCACACCTTCGCGCACAAGCATTCATGAGTAAGGACTCGAGGGTAGGGGGTGAGATTCGGGTTCGTGGGTACGCACGTTCACTTTATCCTGCTCATTCTCAGAAGAAAACGAGGGGTCACAATATTTGAAATGCAATAAAACGTGAGAAATACGTGGGATACCAAACGCACTGATTATGGGATGTGTATATGCTTGCAATTAAAAACAACTCATACAAAATACATTTAAAAGCGCCGAAAAAAACATCCGCAACCGCTTTTAATAGCTACTCTTAGCTTAAGCTTTAGGAAATTCGAATGGTTGCATCGCGACATCTTATGCCAATGCTGGCCCAACCTTAACTGACTTTTGTTTGTATCTTGCTAACACAGAAATTGCCTTTTCTTAACCAGTGTCAAAGTTGCACACCTTCGATATTTACCTACATCCTTACCCCTCCTTCACCACGTTCACCTCCTTGTGTTCGTTTTCCTTTTATAACCCTTCGACTGGGGTATTGGGCTGCTCCCTATATCCGAGAACCAATCGGATTTGTTCTAGGAGTATAACATGCCTGTATGCTCTCTCTGTAGATGTCAACCTGTTAAGTGAACATTCTAGACTATAACAAAGAAGAACGCTATAGTCGAGTACCTCGACTATTAGATACCCGTTACTCAGCTAAAGGGAAAAAAGGGAAATGGAGATATGCAAGCAGCAAAGGGAGAGTGAAATGCGCCTCCTACCCCTGATCTCAATATATGGTTATGTGGGCGTTAGACAGATTTAAACATTATGAGCGTTAAATGGGCGTGTCAAACTTTTTTCTTGAATCAGTCGATAGGTATTGAATTTTTTGTCTAGCATGAAAATTGTGGGCGCCACAGGTTTGGGCGGTTTTGGGCGTTAGAGTGGGCATTATTTTTGATATTTTCCGAGATATCCGCGTTCATACTTACGATTTTTTGAAGTTGTGTGGGCGGTTTGTGTGCGTTAAAGTGGGCGTGGCAAACTTTTTTTTGAGTCAATCGATAGGTATTGATGAGAACAATTAATTTCAGTTAAAATTTTTATTTATAGCATCAAAACTGTGGGAGCCACAGTTTTGGGCGGTTTGTGGGCGTTAAAGTGGGCGTGGCACGCTGCTGAAACAAACTTGCGCTGCGTAAGAAGCTCAGGAATGCATGCTAAATCCAAATAGCCTAGCACTTATAGTTTCTGAGATCTCCTACAAACATATTTCAACGGGCTGCATCATCGACCCAAAATATGGACCCAGGATTGGAGTCTCTTGAGTGGAGCCAGTTTCCATTAGGGACTACTACGCAGGCTTTTTTGTAATCCCTTATCACACACGATAAAAGCGAAGATGAATATCAGTGTGCACAGGAATTACAATTGGACGACGACCTATCCAGGCCAGAAGATTATGTTTTTCCTAACGACGACCACATCTTTGAAGAACTTATGGGACCTCAACCGCCACCGACTAACCATTATTTAACTTTGCTGGATGATGGAGATGACAACGCTGTTCAGAGCAGATCGCCAGCGCCTAGTCATGCGGGCATAGGTGTACGACGGCACCTGCAGCGCTCTTTGCTTATCTTTGTCGCCTTCGTTCTTATACCACTATAGCTGTCGCTTATCTATTCAGCAACTACTTTGTAAGCCTGCATATGTCTATATGAAGATCTTGGAGACGAGCTCTTACACAGTTCGTCTGCCGCTCCGAATAAACGCTATACATTTTAATATAACCTATTCGTGCGTTATTAACTATAAATATAAGGGTGGCATATTTGTTGTCTTCCTTACAAACAAAGGCATTACTAGATGTTTTATTTGATCTAGATTCTTATTTTTATACCCGTTACTCGTAGAGTAAAAGAGTATACTAGATTCGTCGGAAAGTATGTAACAGGCAGAAGGAAGCGTTTCCGACCCCATAAAGTATATATATTCTTGATCAGGATCACTAGCCGAGTCGATCTAGCCATGTCCGTCTGTCCGTCTGTCTGTCCGGATGAACGCTGAGATCTCAGAAACTATGGGAGCTAGGCTATTGAGATTTGGCGTGCAGATTCCTGAGCTTCTTACGCAGCGCAAGTTTGTTTCAGTAGAGTGCCACGCCCACTCTAACGCCCACAAACCGCCCAAAACTGTGGCTCCTACAGTTTTGATGCTAGAATGAAATATAATGTTCTCATCAATACCAATCGATTGAACCAAAAAAAAAATTGCCACGCCCACCCTAACGCCCATAAACCGCCCACAAACTTCAAAAAATCGTAAATATGAACGTGGATATCTCGGAAACTATCAAAGATAGAGAATTGAGATTTCAGATTTAGATTCCGTAGCCTTATACGCAGCGCAAGTTTGTCACGCAAATATGCCACGCCCACTCTAACGCCCACAAGCCGCGAAAACCTGTGACGCCCACAATTTTTATGCTAGATAAAAAATTTTAGCTGAAATGTATTGGTCTCGACAAAACCTATCGATTGGTCCAAAAAAAATTTGGCACGCCCACTCTAACGCCCATAACGCTTAAATCTTTATACCGCCGGTAGGTGGCGCATTTTAATCTCGCTTTGCTACTTGCATATCTCTATTTAGCTGAGTAACGGGTATCTGATAGTCGAGGTACTCGACTATAGCGTTCTTCCTTGTTTAAGTTATAAATACACATTACATAAAGAAAAATAAAGTAAAAACTATTTTTAAAACTAAGATCTTATAGTTGTTTTTTATTTATTGGACAACTTTTCTTTGCTTTACAAATACTTTTTAGCTCTGCGTTGTGAACCATCAGACGATGCATTTTAAAGTCGTATCGCAATCAAATTTTCCGTACTTCAGGACAGAAATAACAATAATAAAAGCAAGATCTAGATTTCTGATAGATTTTTACATTTTTATTATTAATTGGTCATTAAATAACTAGTCGTTTTTCTTGAATTTTCTTTAAAAAATTCTACCATACAATAATGTCCGCAAATGTTAGAAAAGTATCCCCGTAGTTGTTGCTTATTAAAAAACATTTATAAGCGTCTTCCTTCGATTCTTATAGTACCTTGAGAGATTAAATTTGAACATATTGTTAAATTTGATTGATCAGCAGTTAAGCCAAAGGCTAATATAAAACTGTTTGAATAAAACATTTCCTTGGTAATTTGTGGTCCACGATCGTAATGTTTAATTCCACATGATCTAAAAAGCACATTATAACCTCTTGAGCTTTGAACCTTTTCAGCGTTCGAGTAATCGAACTTCGGAGCCTGGGAAGGAACTTGAACTCGATTAACCAATAGGGAAAAGCGTTGAATTTTAAAATGTTCAAATTGAAATGGCTCGGTTTCCTGAGTATGACAGAAAATTTGGTATTTGACCAACAACGGCGTTGTCTATCGACAGTGTATTGTTGCCCGGATATATTGTAAATGATTTGACTTCAACCTTGCTGAATGGGTTTAGAGCATTTTTAGTTTGTAAAACACGATGATGAGCCGTGTGAGGAGTTGAATAACTCCCCACAAATAGAAACAGCAGCAGATGGCCGGCCGCTTGCCAGATACGCGGCGAATTCGCGTAGTAAATGCGCGGCGAGGAGAGCGAGAGAGTTTGGAGACCAACGAAGGAGAGCGAGAGAGTTTGGAGACCAACGAAGGAGAGCGAGAGAGTTTGGAGACCAATGAAGGAGAGCGAGAGAGTTTGGAGACCAAGGATGGAGATCGAGAGAGAGTGGAGACTTCGCGGGCAAGGCAAGAGTGCCGTGTGCAAAAGCGGGTAACGGGACTCCTCCGGACTTTGGACTCTCCCGTGAACTTTGGACCGGGAGAGGAAGTGCCACATCTCGGCGGTGGAGCGGCACACAGGCGTGCCACAAGCATCACGGGAATCAGCGGGATGGCAGCAGTGGGCGGAGCATCGATTGGAAGCGGTACGGGAACGACAAGTGGGTCATCCAGGAGGCACGGACTTTGGACCCAGAGTGGAGAGATCCAGCGGGCCGTGCGCAAAAGGGAAATAACGGTTCCCGGAGGCCCTATATAAGGCCGCAGAGCGCTGGCAGCTGGATCAGTCGATCACAAGGAGTCAAACCGTCAAGATCACTCAGATACCAAAGTGAACAATCAAACAACCAGATAATCTACAAGGGAGCAGCAGCAAGTCGAGTCGCCAGAGAAGCAGCGCCGTGGGAGCCTACAAGGAGCGAGATTGCTACGTCGAGACGTTCGGGATTGGGATACCAGGAATCGCCGAATTGAGACGCAGGTAGCTGAGATCCAGAGGGCATCACACGGCTAGGTCAAGGCGGTCGATTAACCCTGTCCACAAAGTCCTGGCGTTACGCCTGGAAAGAGTATAACAAGCCAGAAGGGAGAGCGGTCGATCAGTAAGGTCTCGAGTGGAATTGTCCAGGAGAGCCCTACGGATTCGACTTGCGAGGTCCCGGAGCGGCGTGCCCGAACCACGAGTATAACAAGCCAGAAGGGAGAGCGGTCGATCGGTACGGTCTCGAGTGGAATTATCCAGGAGAGCCCTACGGATTCGACTTGCGAGGTCCCGGAGCGGCGTGCCCGAACCCCGAGTACCAAAAGCCACACGGAAACGTCCCAGACAAAAGGCAAAAGGGTGAGGCTAGGGTGGAACGTTCGTTTACACTAGGCGTGGAAGCGAACTAAGGCGCGAGGCAGCTTCCTGGCGTTCCGCCTTGACTGTCCGCGCGGGCTGAGCAGAAACCCAGTGGGACCATCCGGGACAGAGCAAGGGACAGGCGGCGGTGTGTCGAAAGGAGCGATCCTGGAGAGCGCAGCTTCTGTTCACCCTAGTCTGAGAACGGTGACGCTTCCCTAAGCCCGTACGGCCGATACCCCTCGCGATTCCGAGTCGTTACCAGCAGTCGCCAAGTCACGCGTGACAAGTGAGCAGCGAGCGAGCGTCTTCAGGGAGCTGCGAGGATCTTCAGGGAGCGGCGAGGATCTTCAGGGAGCTGCGAGTATCTTCAGGGAGCTACAGGACTGGAGCACCGAGTCGTCAAGGCGAGAGGTCGTCGAGTCAATCAGGGCCGTCGGAAGCACCGAGAGTCACAAGCAACGAGTCAAGGCCAACCAAGCGACTAAGACACTTGTAATAATATACCCGCAATAAAACCCAATACGAACCCGTGAATTCTATGCTTTCTCACTGAGCTACTGGGCGGTCACGTTAATATAAATTTGGTGGGACGAACACACAATATACTGAGCTAGCCGCACGAATCTCGTAGCGAGCAGACCATAAAAATCAGTTCGTTACAGCCGATAAAATGCTTGGGTTAACTGTTATATGGCTTTGATTCAGTACCAGTTTCCATTAAATAAAACGTTTTTTTTTTAATATTGAAATTAATTCTTAAATCAACATTGTTAACGAGCAGTTTGGTTTGATTAAAAATATCTCAATGAACTTTTCCGAATAACTCAAGCTTGTTACCATTTTGAAACATATTTTTTTGGGTCTCATTCGTGTCCGGATAAACATATTTCCCTGCTGTTATTCTTATTAAATTTGGAAAATATCCTTGGGAGGCCAAGTGACTTTCAGAGGCATCACTCCCACAGTTTAAAATTGTTTGTTTGTTTGTTTCAGTATATTATTTAAATAAACTGACGAACTTCCAAATATTGAATGTAGAATATTGTTTACAACACCAACAGCATTATTATTTATTAAGCTATTATTGTAATTATTTTTTTTAAGTTGCACGAAAAGTCGTAAATAAACACTTGATAAATCTTGATACGTTTCACCATTTCCCAAGCAAACAAATTCGATTGAAGTGGTGCCGTCCAAAGAAGCAATTGCGTTGTATGAGACTTCTTCAGTTCTTAGAATAGAACTTTGCGTTGGGTGTGCCGCAAACAAATCTAAATCACTTTTCGATATGCGTACTCATTTTGCTTTATGATGCGTTTGGGTATGTTTACGATGTCGTTTAGATGTACTACTTGGAACACGGAAGTTTAGTATAATGATTAGTTAAGTAAGCTATATTCTAAAATAGGTCAGGAAATTTTGATTAATGTAGCAGTTGCGTAGTTTGCTCGGCTGACACTGCAAAATGTGCTGACTGCATTGGTGGGTCAGTGTACCGTTGAGACGGTAAGACGGTGAGTTAGTAAGACATAATATGCTGATCAGCTATTCTCATCTGCAGTGGGTGCTACTGAGCGCCTGGTACTGTTTCCAACTTGGCTTCTGCTTGATTTGTTGGGTGTGGTCATGCTGAGCACTCTTGGGTACGAACATCAATTTCTGATAGTTGTTAGGATGCATTAAAATTACTTTGCTTAAAATATGTTTACTTTTAATAATTTTTTAAAAGTTTTCTTAAAGTTTCAGAAAGCAATGAAGTTATTAGAATCGGTAGAAATTCCCCTTTATTGAATAAGGACTTTTCTCTTAAAGTTTAATGTACGCTTTGGGCACGAATGCAATGCATTTTTATACTTGCTTAGAGCATTTAGATGGTATTTAGTGCCCTTATGGTTTCCCAATAATGTGCTCTACTATTGTTTTTACCAGGTCACTATTACTATTGCTTATAATTGCCTTACGTAGTATATTGTCGGCCTTTTTGAGCACACACAATAAATGTTTGTTCGCTTTAAAGCGATTTAGGCTCTTTTTGTAAACCATTTTCATTTGAATAGGGCACAGAATATTTTAAATTTAAAATGTCAGATCTAAATCTTAAGAGATCGTTAATGCCCTGAGATCAATAAGTAAATTTCCGTGAGGTTGCTCCGTTACTTCTTTATATATTCTAAATAGCTCCGTTGGGTTTTCTGGGTAAATTTGTCTTGCTAAACATTGAAATTGAAGCTTATCACGGGGATTTTTAAACAACAACAATGTATTTGGTATTTTGTGAAATATCTCTGGTGTGCGAAGATTCGTTTCATTTTCAACTGTTTCAGGGACTCCTTTAAAATATTCAACCTTTTCGAAATTAGGCTTGGCACTCTTCTCTCCATAACACCAAATAATTCGACCTATAGAAATATTAAAAAGATCATTCTTTTTGGCGATTAGATTTTCTAAAAAGGTTGCTTTTCCCGATCCTGAGGTTCCACAAAAGGATGTATAAATTGTGAAAGCATTTTTTATTAAAAAAATTTATTTAATTCGGATTTAATTTTAATGCATTATGTTATTACTAATTGCTTGTATAATGATTTTAAGATACACTAGGTTTTATTAATATTCTCTTGATCGCGTTTCTTGGAGCAGTTCTTCTCGAAATGAGTATCAGATCCGCAATAATTACAAAAAAGAAGTTGCGTGTATCCATTTTTGCGGGGATCATTTCCAAAAAATGGCTTAAAAGAATCCATAATAAGAGACAACCTGATGGAACCATGAATTTCTTTTTACTAAATTTTAAACACATTTGTCACCATTGCTATATATTTCATAATTGGTGTTTTTTAAGAATACAAAGAGCTAAATAAAATATTTAATGAACATCGAAGTGGAAGTTTTTCTTGTGTATTCTACAATTCGTAAAAAAAATTGAGTAGTTGAGTTAAACTTCTTCCAATATCTATATCGATAAAGTTTGTTGATAAATACTTGATTAAACAAGGAAGAACGCTATAGTCGAGTACCTCGACTATCAGATACCCGTTACTCAGCTAAAGGGACCACAGGGAAATGGAGATATGCAAGCAGCAAAGCGAGGTTGAAATGAGCCACCGGGGGTAGACAGATTTAAGCGTTATGCGCGTAAGAGTGGGCGTGGCAAACTTTTGAATCAGTCTATAGGTATTGACGAGACTAATACATTTCAGGTAACATTTTTTATCTAGCATGAAAATTGTGGGCGCAGCAGTTTTGTACGGTTTGTGGGCGTTCGAGTGGGCGTGGCATATTCGCGTAACAAACATGCGCTGCATACAAAGCTACGAAATTTAAATCTGAGATCCCATTTCTCTATCTTTGATAGTTTCCGAGATATCCGCGTTCAATTTTTGAAGTTTGTGGGCGGTTTGTGGGCGTTGAAGTGGGCGTGGCAAACTTTTTTTTGGGTTAATCGATAGGTATTGATGAGAACAATACCAATGCAATCCGTTTACGTTCTGCTGGTTAAGGTGCTGCTGCTTAAGAGCTCCATTATCCAATTTTATTATGTTATATTCGTATGGCGGTTTGAAATGGAAAAAATTAGGTATAACAGTTCTAGCAGGCATGAACGCCAGCACTTTAACAAAAACTTGTTTGTTGTTTCCAAGTACATATTGAAGATCTACTTTAATGCTTGAATTACGATCGACTGTGTTCATCATTGGTTAAGAATTTTAATCAACTGAGGGTGTGCTGGCTAGGGCTTTATCCTTTATATACCGGTAAGACTAGAACATATTTACAGTTTATTTAAAGTAGTCTTACCTGATGGACATGTGTGTAACTCAAAGAAATAAAACTTCTCGAAAGAATCAGGACCATGAAGTCATTTTTCGATTCGAGTATTATGTTGTTCATAACTTAAAATTGAAATGTGGTCTGTCAACTACTCGAAAATTTTTTCCGATGCAGCAAAGTAAAAATAATTTCATTGGATTTGACAAAGACGAATGGATGCAACTGCTTACGTATAAGGAATTTATTTAGTTGAAACTGGACCAGTATGACTTCTTGATGCCTGATACAATTATTGATCATCCGCGCTTGCATTCCATAAAATGTAACTTTAGATTTAGGAAATCAGATAATCAGTACGTTTTTGTGATTAATCAGTATGGTAACAAAATTGAGTTTGATTCTGAGTCCTGGAGATCAATACTAAGATTAGGCATATTTTCACTACATTTTTATGTTGGAACTCCATATTACGACAGCAAGTAATATATCTTTACAATAGTCATATTATTCCTAAGTGTGTATCTTTACAAAAATTGTATATTCAACTATCTGAATTAGAAGGTTTCTATGATAAAGATGTCCAAATAGATTTACCACGATTATGTTTTGAAATTTCAAAAAAGATGCGTACAAAAATAAAAAGAGATGTTCTTGTATATAAGCAAGCATTATTGACACCGTCATCAAATAAAAAATAACACTAACAAATCATCTCCTTAAGATTAGCAAACAACAAGTTGTCGATGAAATTCATAAGGCAGCGCGAAAAAACTTTATACGGCGAAAGTTCGTTCACAAAAGGATAAACGAAATATGGCAAATTGATACCGTTTAGGAAAGAAAATAAGGGTTTTAGATATTTACCGTTATTGACACGTTCTCAAAGTAGGCATAAGCCGAGTCAGTTAAGACAAAGTCTGCCCTGGATGTAGCAGGGGCAATGAAATCTGTTTTTAAAAAGAGTAAAAGTACACCCAAGAATATTTTGTCAGATCAAGGGGAAGAATTTTTGAATTCCACTTTTAGGAAATTAATGGATAAATTTGATGACGATGGCTTATATATGTGAACGCTTTAATCGAACATTAAAAAATCGTATGTTGAAAATGTTTAGTATGCAGGGTAAATATAAGTGGATTCATAACATAAATTATCTCGTAACTCAATACAATAATTCTTATCACCGAACAATTAATATGAATGACGTCTGCACGAAAAATGAAGAGTTAAATCAGTATATAATATACCAAAAATATTTCCAAAACATAAATTTTTAGTAGATGATTTTTTTTAGTAGGTGAATAAGTAAATACAAGGGATTGTTTATGAAGGGATGCGAACCTAATTGGACCAAAGAAGTTCTTAAAGTTATAAAAGTTTTTTTCCTCGTAGAGAAAATACTAAAAAGGAAAAATAATCAAGTGCTTGTAAAATGGAGCGGTTTCGGTTCCTTCCACAACTCATGGATATCTGTAAATGACCTGCTAAAGTCTTATACCGCAACAATAACAACAACAATAACAAATTAATTTTTAATTTTTCTTACGCAGCGCAAGTTTGTTTTAGCGAAGTGCCACGCCCACTCCAACGCCCACAAACCGCCCAAAACTGTGGATCCTAAAGTTTTGATGCTACAATAAAAATTTTAACTGAAAAGTATTGTTCTTATTAACACCTATCGATTGACCCAAAAAAAAGTTTGCCACGCCCCCTTTAACGCCCACAAACCGCCCAAACCTGTGACGGTGCTGTAACATAGTTAATAGGGTCAAACTTGTAAATTTTCTGACAAATTTTTCAAAAATTTTCGGAAACATCTGTCAAAATTAATACATCACTTTCTAAATAAAGTTTTATATAATCTTTTATGTTATTATAATTAAAAGTTTTCCAAACCATGTGGGCAAAATTGTAATCATCTGTCGGGTCACGCAGCCGCAGCAGCTAATTAACTTATTTCGATCTCTTATATTAATTGCATCGCGAAAGGTAGCTCTCTCTATCTAGCTCTCTCGTCTTTTTTGTACTTGCATTTTTGTCCCTGTGTAAAATCAGTACGAATTCTGATCTCGACATTAAATGCATTCTCGTCTCGCCTGCTGTACTCTCTCTCGCTAATACATTGTTAACAAGCCTAAAGCAACCTGAATTTCGTATTTTAATTTAGCAATAACTAATAAAAAAGCTTATTAGTTCAACATTAGTGACCCCGACGTGATTTGTGCATAAATAATACTAAGTGCAAATCATATACATAAGTCTATTTATTGACTTTTTCATTCTTGCTGCTGCGGTGCATTGGAGGAGCAACAATCATAAGGCCTTAAATGCAGTGAGCGCTATAAATAAATAGCAGTTGGTGATTGCGGAAATTTACACATAAGGCGCAAAATCAGCTGTACATAGAAGCGTACATAGCCAAGTAACGGGCTGTTATTCCCTGGTTTGATTTGCGCTCATCTTCCGAGCCGAATTTCGTGCATTTCGTCTGCTGGGTTTGTTGTTGTTACCGCTGATGCAAATAGGGCCATTTTTTTTAAAGCGCAAGGCAACGTTCTTATTTAACAGAGTGGAGCGTTTAGTGGATTCCGTTAACTTCTTAGACGACTCGGGTCTTCATGTAAGGTTGGAGTTGATTGATGGGCTAAAAAGCTATAAAAAGGTGCTCGGAGAGCTCGAAGAATTGGATTTCAAGGAAATTGAAAGTAATTTAAGTGAGAAATTTGATGGCATTCTCGTAACTCTGAAGTCACCGGTTCGATCCGAAATTTCAAAGCGCGCCTTACAGCTTATTTTGCATTCAACTTTTGCTGACGGCATCACTCCGGGAGTTTTCGGCCCCCAGCAGCGTCAGCCTCGACATAGGGCAGCATTGCTGCCCCCACTGGAGCTTCCAAAGTTCGCTGGAGGTTATGCAAATTGGTCTGACTTTTATTCTATGTTTACCACGATCATAGATAGTCATCCGGACCTCACCAACGTAGAAAAGCTGCAGCATCTACGATCATGCCTGAGGGACGCAGCGTTGGAAACTATTCGCTCATTGGATATTTCGGATGGCAACTACGCAATTGCTTTAGATTTGCTGAAAAATAGATTTGATAATCGACGTTTGGTTTTTCAGGCACACATTACTGATATCCTCGGACTAAAGGCGGTGCAGAGTGGTTCCTTCTCGACACTTCGGGAGCTGTCCGATAAAATCAACGCTCATATTCGTGCTCTCAAAGGACTGGGCACGACGGAACAAATCGCAGGATGCATCATCGTCCAAGTCCTGTTCCAAAAGTTGGATCCGGCAAGTCAGGCAAAGTGGGAAGAGCGTTTAGAGGACCTTGCCTTCGTCAATTTAATTCCTACGTGGGAGTCAATGGCATCATTTCTGGAGAAGCGATGCAGGACGTTGGAGACTATGGATTTCGATATGGCAAACTATGCGCCGGGCAATCAGGTGGGAAGTAACAGAATACCCAATGCCCGTAGATCAGCATTTGTTGCCTCGAATTCTAACCCTTGGATTTGTATATTCTGTAATGATACGGGGCATTCCATTTCTTATTGTCAGAATTTTAAAATCCTGTCTCCTGCGAATAGGCTTCAAGAAACGAAACGGCTCGGTCTTTGCATAAATTGTCTTAAGGCTGGTCATCAAGTTCGGCAATGCAACTCCAGTAGTTGTCGTGCATGCGGATCTAAGCACCACACCCTGCTTCACCTGGGAGACTCACATTCCTTTCCTTTACAAAGAGGAGCACAGCTTCAAGAAGCACTCCCCTCTGCCTCACCCTCTGCACTGCCTTCCACTTCGTCTGCTCTTATTGCACAGGAGTTTAGTAATGTATTGTGCTCTTAGCAACGGCTAGCATTTTAGTAAAAAACCGTTCTGGTGTTTTCGTTCCCTGTCGAGCTCTACTCGATTCGGGCTCCCAACTGCATCTAATAACGTCCCTATTTGCAAATCAGCTTCAAGTAAAGAAAATAAAATCTTCAGCATCTGTAACTGGAATAGGAGATTCCAGTTTTGTGACGGACGGTCACTCGGTCAATATTACGATTCAGTCCCGAACTTCTGAATACTCAGCCAGCATTACCGCGGTGATTGCTCCGAACATAACAGAGCGACAGCCTAGCTTCAACGTCGACATTGGCAGCTGGAACATACCCAAAAATATACAGTTAGCTGACCCAAGGTTTTATGCTCCCCAGCGGGTGGATCTTTTAATCGGAGCCAGCCTCTTTTTCGAGATGTCGTGCGTTGGCCAAATCAAGTTCCGACCTGGATTACCCCTAATTCAAAAGACTCGTCTGGGTTGAGTGGTTTCTGGAGGTTATGGCCTTTTCAATGGCTCGGCTTCAATGTCGTCTCAAGATGTACTTCTCGCTAGTAGAGAGGATAGTTTCGATCGGTTAGATGATCTTCTTCCACGATTTTGGGAAGTGGAAAGCTGCACCAAGCCAATTATACGCGCTACTAAGGAAGAATTAGACTGTGAAGCACATTTCGTAAGACACGAGGTTCGTTTGCCAGCTGGTGATTATTCTGTTCGGCTGCCTGCCAAGTTCAATCTAGATCTTTTGGGAGAGTCCTACCAGCAAGCTTATCGAACATTATTGTCCCTAGAGAGAAAGTTGAATCGTCAGCCAGCCTTGAAGGCTCAATATGCAGCATTTATAAAGGAATACCTCGATCTAGGACATATGTCATCAGTTTCTGCCGCTGACATCGGATTGTGCCGATACTTCTTGCCTCATCATTGCGTCATAAAGGAAGCTAGCTCTACTACAAAGCTTCGCGTAGTTTTCGATGGATCGGCGACCAGTTCCTCAGGCTATTCTCTCAACGATGTTTTTATGGCAGGCCCTGTTATTCAGCCAAAGCTGTTCCAGATTCTTCTTCGGTTTCGTTCACACCCAGTAGCAATCACAGGAGACATTTGCAAAATGTACCGTTGTGTTAGGGTTCAGCCTTAGGACAGCCATTTGCAATGCATTTTGTGGAGGGATTCCCCCCAGGACCAATTGCGGGTGTTTAAGCTACACATCGTTACTTATGGCACGAAGCCAGCATCATTTCTGGCTGTGCGAGCTATGCATCACACTGGGCCACGGGCATTACTCGGCATAATTCGATCCCAGTATTGGCCTATTGGGGGGAGGAAGACGGTTATGAAGGCGGTAAACAAATGTATTAGATGCTTTCGAATGAAGCCTCGAGTAGTGGAGCATATCATGGCGGATCTTCCAAAGGAGCGACTTGATGGATCTCATGCGTTCGAAGTCACTGGCATTGATTTCTGCGGGCCATTTTTCTACAAGTCAGAGGTGCGAAGCAAGCCTCCAGTAAAATGCTACGTTTGTGTCTTTATGTGTTTCGCCACGAAGGCTATTCATTTGACCTGGCCTCAAACGACTTATATGCACCAGAAGAAGGCCGCGGCAGATTTGGTCTGATAATGCAACCAACTTTGTTGGCGCTCGTAATGAGCTGGTCGAACTAAGGCGTCTATTCCTCAGCAGTGATCACCAGAGAGCTACGTTGGATTTTTGCCTAGCGGAGGCTATTGATTGGTGTTTCATTCCTCCTAGGTCGCCACACTTTGGCGGCCTTTGGGAAGCGGCTGTGAAGATCGCTAAGCATCATTTCTACCGCGCTGCTGTTTTAGCCTTTGAGGAGTTGCGGACCCTGGTGTGTCACATTTCGGCGGTTGTTAATTCTCGACCATTAGTCTCGATTTCAGAAAACCCAGCTGATCTAGATGTATTAACCCCAGCACATTTTTTGAATGGTGGTCCGCCTTCCTCTTTCGTCGAGCCGGATGTGACCAGTCTTAACTTCAATCGCTTGGATGGATGGCAACGCGTGGCTTACTTGCAGCAGATCTTTTGGTCCCGATGGAAGGAAGAATACCTAACATTACTGCAGCAGCGCTCCAAATGGCGCTCCCCAAAACCTGGCCTGGTTGTCGATGACTTAGTTCTGGTCAAGGACGAAAACTTGCCTCCCATGAAGTGGCTCCTCGCCAGAGTGATCGAACTTCTGTCCGGTGGAGATGGGGTTGCTCGAGTTGCCGTTCTGAAGACAGCGTCAGGAGTGATAAAGCGAGCAGTAAACAAGCTGTGTCTGCTTTCCCTTAAGGATGATGTTGAAACCCAGGCTTCCAACGGGGGGAGTATGTCGTGTCACGCAGCCGCAGCAGCTAATTAACTTATTTCGATCTCTTATATTAATTGCATCGCGAAAGGTAGCTCTCTCTATCTAGCTCTCTCGTTTTTTGTGTACTTGCATTTTTGGGCCCAGCATTCGGCTGGCTGTCCCTTTGTAAAATCAGTACGAATTCTGATCTCGACATTAAATGCATTCTCGTCTCGCCTGCTGTACTCTATCACGCTAATAAATTGTTAACAAGCCTAAAGCAACCTGAATTTCGTATTTTAATTTAGCAATAACTAATAAAAAAGCTTATTAGTTCAACATTAGTGACCCCGACGTGATTTGTGCATAAATAATACTAAGTGCAAATCATATACATAAGTCTATTTATTGACTTTTTCATTCTTGCTGCTGCGGTGCATTGGAGGAGCAACAATCATAAGGCCTTAAATGCAGTGAGCGCTATAAATAAATAGCAGTTGGTGATTGCGGAAATTTACACATAAGGCGCAAAATCAGCTGTACATAGAAGCGTACATAGCCAAGTAACGGGCTGTTATTCCCTGGTTTGATTTGCGCTCATCTTCCGAGCCGAATTTCGTGCATTTCGTCTGCTGGGTTTGTTGTTGTTACCGCTGATGCAAATAGGGCCATTTTTTTTAAAGCGCAAGGCAACGTTCTTATTTAACAGAGTGGAGCGTTTAGTGGATTCCGTTAACTTCTTAGACGACTCGGGTCTTCATGTAAGGTTGGAGTTGATTGATGGGCTAAAAAGCTATAAAAAGGTGCTCGGAGAGCTCGAAGAATTGGATTTCAAGGAAATTGAAAGTAATTTAAGTGAGAAATTTGATGGCATTCTCGTAACTCTGAAGTCACCGGTTCGATCCGAAATTTCAAAGCGCGCCTTACAGCTTATTTTGCATTCAACTTTTGCTGACGGCATCACTCCGGGAGTTTTCGGCCCCCAGCAGCGTCAGCCTCGACATAGGGCAGCATTGCTGCCCCCACTGGAGCTTCCAAAGTTCGCTGGAGGTTATGCAAATTGGTCTGACTTTTATTCTATGTTTACCACGATCATAGATAGTCATCCGGACCTCACCAACGTAGAAAAGCTGCAGCATCTACGATCATGCCTGAGGGACGCAGCGTTGGAAACTATTCGCTCATTGGATATTTCGGATGGCAACTACGCAATTGCTTTAGATTTGCTGAAAAATAGATTTGATAATCGACGTTTGGTTTTTCAGGCACACATTACTGATATCCTCGGACTAAAGGCGGTGCAGAGTGGTTCCTTCTCGACACTTCGGGAGCTGTCCGATAAAATCAACGCTCATATTCGTGCTCTCAAAGGACTGGGCACGACGGAACAAATCGCAGGATGCATCATCGTCCAAGTCCTGTTCCAAAAGTTGGATCCGGCAAGTCAGGCAAAGTGGGAAGAGCGTTTAGAGGACCTTGCCTTCGTCAATTTAATTCCTACGTGGGAGTCAATGGCATCATTTCTGGAGAAGCGATGCAGGACGTTGGAGACTATGGATTTCGATATGGCAAACTATGCGCCGGGCAATCAGGTGGGAAGTAACAGAATACCCAATGCCCGTAGATCAGCATTTGTTGCCTCGAATTCTAACCCTTGGATTTGTATATTCTGTAATGATACGGGGCATTCCATTTCTTATTGTCAGAATTTTAAAATCCTGTCTCCTGCGAATAGGCTTCAAGAAACGAAACGGCTCGGTCTTTGCATAAATTGTCTTAAGGCTGGTCATCAAGTTCGGCAATGCAACTCCAGTAGTTGTCGTGCATGCGGATCTAAGCACCACACCCTGCTTCACCTGGGAGACTCACATTCCTTTCCTTTACAAAGAGGAGCACAGCTTCAAGAAGCACTCCCCTCTGCCTCACCCTCTGCACTGCCTTCCACTTCGTCTGCTCTTATTGCACAGGAGTTTAGTAATGTATTGTGCTCTTAGCAACGGCTAGCATTTTAGTAAAAAACCGTTCTGGTGTTTTCGTTCCCTGTCGAGCTCTACTCGATTCGGGCTCCCAACTGCATCTAATAACGTCCCTATTTGCAAATCAGCTTCAAGTAAAGAAAATAAAATCTTCAGCATCTGTAACTGGAATAGGAGATTCCAGTTTTGTGACGGACGGTCACTCGGTCAATATTACGATTCAGTCCCGAACTTCTGAATACTCAGCCAGCATTACCGCGGTGATTGCTCCGAACATAACAGAGCGACAGCCTAGCTTCAACGTCGACATTGGCAGCTGGAACATACCCAAAAATATACAGTTAGCTGACCCAAGGTTTTATGCTCCCCAGCGGGTGGATCTTTTAATCGGAGCCAGCCTCTTTTTCGAGATGTCGTGCGTTGGCCAAATCAAGTTCCGACCTGGATTACCCCTAATTCAAAAGACTCGTCTGGGTTGAGTGGTTTCTGGAGGTTATGGCCTTTTCAATGGCTCGGCTTCAATGTCGTCTCAAGATGTACTTCTCGCTAGTAGAGAGGATAGTTTCGATCGGTTAGATGATCTTCTTCCACGATTTTGGGAAGTGGAAAGCTGCACCAAGCCAATTATACGCGCTACTAAGGAAGAATTAGACTGTGAAGCACATTTCGTAAGACACGAGGTTCGTTTGCCAGCTGGTGATTATTCTGTTCGGCTGCCTGCCAAGTTCAATCTAGATCTTTTGGGAGAGTCCTACCAGCAAGCTTATCGAAAATTATTGTCCCTAGAGAGAAAGTTGAATCGTCAGCCAGCCTTGAAGGCTCAATATGCAGCATTTATAAAGGAATACCTTGATCTAGGACATATGTCATCAGTTTCTGCCGCTGACATCGGATTGTGCCGATACTTCTTGCCTCATCATTGCGTCATAAAGGAAGCTAGCTCTACTACAAAGCTTCGCGTAGTTTTCGATGGATCGGCGACCAGTTCCTCAGGCTATTCTCTCAACGATGTTTTTATGGCAGGCCCTGTTATTCAGCCAAAGCTGTTCCAGATTCTTCTTCGGTTTCGTTCACACCCAGTAGCAATCACAGGAGACATTTGCAAAATGTACCGTTGTGTTAGGGTTCAGCCTGAGGACAGCCATTTGCAATGCATTTTGTGGAGGGATTCCCCCCAGGACCAATTGCGGGTGTTTAAGCTACACATCGTTACTTATGGCACGAAGCCAGCATCATTTCTGGCTGTGCGAGCTATGCATCACACTGGGCCACGGGCATTACTCGGCATAATTCGATCCCAGTATTGGCCTATTGGGGGGAGGAAGACGGTTATGAAGGCGGTAAACAAATGTATTAGATGCTTTCGAATGAAGCCTCGAGTAGTGGAGCATATCATGGCGGATCTTCCAAAGGAGCGACTTGATGGATCTCATGCGTTCGAAGTCACTGGCATTGATTTCTGCGGGCCATTTTTCTACAAGTCAGAGGTGCGAAGCAAGCCTCCAGTAAAATGCTACGTTTGTGTCTTTATGTGTTTCGCCACGAAGGCTATTCATTTGACCTGGCCTCAAACGACTTATATGCACCAGAAGAAGGCCGCGGCAGATTTGGTCTGATAATGCAACCAACTTTGTTGGCGCTCGTAATGAGCTGGTCGAACTAAGGCGTCTATTCCTCAGCAGTGATCACCAGAGAGCTACGTTGGATTTTTGCCTAGCGGAGGCTATTGATTGGTGTTTCATTCCTCCTAGGTCGCCACACTTTGGCGGCCTTTGGGAAGCGGCTGTGAAGATCGCTAAGCATCATTTCTACCGCGCTGCTGTTTTAGCCTTTGAGGAGTTGCGGACCCTGGTGTGTCACATTTCGGCGGTTGTTAATTCTCGACCATTAGTCTCGATTTCAGAAAACCCAGCTGATCTAGATGTATTAACCCCAGCACATTTTTTGAATGGTGGTCCGCCTTCCTCTTTCGTCGAGCCGGATGTGACCAGTCTTAACTTCAATCGCTTGGATGGATGGCAACGCGTGGCTTACTTGCAGCAGATCTTTTGGTCCCGATGGAAGGAAGAATACCTAACATTACTGCAGCAGCGCTCCAAATGGCGCTCCCCAAAACCTGGCCTGGTTGTCGATGACTTAGTTCTGGTCAAGGACGAAAACTTGCCTCCCATGAAGTGGCTCCTCGCCAGAGTGATCGAACTTCTGTCCGGTGGAGATGGGGTTGCTCGAGTTGCCGTTCTGAAGACAGCGTCAGGAGTGATAAAGCGAGCAGTAAACAAGCTGTGTCTGCTTTCCCTTAAGGATGATGTTGAAACCCAGGCTTCCAACGGGGGGAGTATGTCGTGTCACGCAGCCGCAGCAGCTAATTAACTTATTTCGATCTCTTATATTAATTGCATCGCGAAAGGTAGCTCTCTCTATCTAGCTCTCTCGTTTTTTGTGTACTTGCATTTTTGGGCCCAGCATTCGGCTGGCTGTCCCTTTGTAAAATCAGTACGAATTCTGATCTCGACATTAAATGCATTCTCGTCTCGCCTGCTGTACTCTATCACGCTAATAAATTGTTAACAAGCCTAAAGCAACCTGAATTTCGTATTTTAATTTCGCAATAACTAATAAAAAAGCTTATTAGTTCAACATCATCTATACTACAATTTTCTTCACTGAGAGAAGTATAAAAACTATCAATGTCAGGAAGCTCGGTATCCTTAAATTTTTCAAAGTGCAGATTCCTGAGCGTCTTACGCAGCGCAAGTTTGTTTCAGCAGAGTGCCACGCCCACTCTAACGCCTACAAACCGTCCAAAACTGTGGCTCATACAGTTTTGATGCTAGAATAAAAATTTGAACTTAAATGTATTGTTCTCATCAATACCTATCGATTGACCCAAAAAAAGTGTGCCACGCCCACTCTTACGCCCACAAACCGCCCATACCTGTGACGCCCACAATGTTCATTCTATTACCTGTAAAATGAGTCTTTGATGACCGAATTCGGTTTATCACAACTTCAGTTAGCAAATAAAAAAGTGCGAAAAACTTTTTTTACACTTTAAAAAAAATTGGTACCATAGAAAAAATTTTAAGTGCCCTTTTCTTAATCAGGGAGATGTATCTTACCGGAAAACAAAGGTTTTCTGAAAGGCGTATTTCATCAATTTCTTTTTGTAAAGTGGTGTTATTGAAGGCTTTGGATATATCTTTTTTTTGTTATCGCGGAAAGAGTTCTTCTATTAAATAAATAGAAAATCTCTTTCCGCGAAAAAAAAAAAAATACTCTGTATCTCACATCACTTTCTCTGCATTTCGGTTTTTTTTTTTTTTTTTTTTGAAGGCTTTAAAAATATATTTTTTTCCTGATCGCGTAAAAAGATCTATTAAATATAGCAGATCTTCCTCATCGATACAGAAAAAATATACTCTTCAACTTACGTTACACACACACACACACACACACGGTCGTTGATTTTGATATTGTTTCTGTTCAACGTTCTAGTGCCATATTTTGTGAATATTAATATAATCAATAGGTCGTTGAACAGAAACAATATAATATTGTTTTTTTGTTTTTGCGACTGTAAGCTGAAATGAGAACGTTGTATATTAAGAGATTCTATTTTCAGGAGTAAATAAGTTTTTTATTAATGTTGATAGGTTATTATATATATAGGTTATTGTTATATATGTGTATATTATTAATATCGCCTTTCAATTCTCTCAGCCAAATCCTGGTAGCGTTGTATTATAATATAAACTCCTACTTTAAAACGTTTTCTAATGTTACGTGAAAACTTCAATTCGCTGTCTGATATGTGTGCCCCTATCGTCATCAATTTCCTCAAATTACGTAAGGTCTGTAGTTCAAAATCAGGGAAATTGTCTTCATACTCAATGCAAAATTCATCGATTTCTTTTTTTAGCTCATCAACTTCGTCTGTATTAACGAATCTCATAACTGCTTAGTTCTTTCCTATTTCTGTATCCCGCACCGAAAACGTCATCATCATCTTCAATAATAATTTTAGGATTTTTTTGATAGGTTTTCACGCAAAAAGCGATAGCGTTGCATTAAATTAAACGCTCCCCACATGAATTGCCCCCTGATTGGGCGTAAGGCTCTGTAGTCCCCTGGAGTAAGTACTGTTCTTACTGACAAAAGTTTTTTTATAGTGCGTAAGTTCTCAGATCGGCGCTAGATATTACATCATCGTATAACGTACGAAACTCTTCAATTTCATCCTTTAGCTCTCGAATTTCTCGATCAGCAACACCAACAGCGTCTTCACTGTTGATAGATCTTCGTTTAGCAAGAGAGTTAACAGTGGTGGATTTAACCAACTTATTGGGTCGAGGCTCTTCCTTTTCAGCAACACCAGCAGCAGCAGCAGCAGCATCAGCATCAGCAACACCAGCAGCAGCAGCATCATCAGTAGTACCATCATCAGTACTAGCAGCATCACCATCACCATCAATGATAGATTTAGAAACTTGTGTTTTGGAACCCTTTATTTTTTTTTTTAATTGAAAAAATATAAATAAAAAAAAGAGATGAAGAATAAATTATAATTTTACATTCTTTTTTTATGTTTTTTTTTGTTTTGTCTAGGCGCAGCAGGTATGGTTATGGTGGAGACCTACGTTATTATCCTCAATGGTGTCCTCAGGAATTTGATTTAAGATCTTGTAATCGTGGACTGTATAGTCTTCTTCTTCTTCGTCTTCTTCTGAGGTTGCGTAACTGGGTTGTCTGTGGGTACACACCACACAATTGCAATTGGGGCATCGAAGCGCTTTCGGTGGTCTACTCAATTTGCTTAACCAATTTGAACCGGATGCTTCTTCTGCTCCTACTACCACTTTCTTGAATTTGATCGTTTGTGACTCCATGTTAACTTCTGCTTGCTTGCTTAGTTTTGGTTATATATATATTGTTCACGTACTTAATTCAATTATGAACTGACTTTGAATTTGACTGTCTCAGCGCTATTTATTGGAAATTTTTCGCTGATTGAGTGTGTGTATGTGGACGCTACATTTTCTCGCAATCACTTGCAAATACAAAGTAAGTGTTTTTGGTTTGAAATCCCTTTTGAACACCGGATGTGCGATAACTGCATCCATTGCAAAAAAAAATTATTAATTTGTTTATTTCTACCCCCACGCTCAATTTTTTTATTTGAGTAGGTGGCTTGCTGGATTTTTTTCGTTTTTTTTTTAAAGTTATGTGAAAGATAACGAAAAAAAGGACATTACAATTTATTGGCTGAGTGGATGATAAGAGCATGTTTTGAGAAAAAAAAATGTGATTTAAATTCACAACTGCGCAATAAGTGCACACACACACACACACACAATCACTTGCAATACAAAGTATGTATTTTTATTTTTTTATTTTTTTCTTGTGATAACGAAGAAATAAAGTGTTTTAAATTTATTGGCTGAGTGGGTGATTTAAATTCCTCAACTGCACAACAAGTGATTGATAAAAAAATCCCGCTCTCGCCCTCCCTCCCGCTCTCGCTCTCCCTCTCGCTCTCCCTCTCGCTCTCCCTCCCGCTCTCCCTCCCGCTCACCACAATATTAAATACGATTTTTTTTTTTAGTTTCACCACAATATGAAATATTAGTATTTTAATTTATTTCTAATTTTTTTTTGTTTTTTAAATATTTTGAGGACAATAAACATTATTAAGTTCGTGATTATTATTATTATTTCGAACTGCTGATGCTGTATCTTCAGTCATCGCAACTTTGATGCAGTCTATATAACAAGAAAAGATTATTTGAAATATTACAATTGCAAGATAGACTAACAAAAGCAATAATAAAAATATAATAGTAATGTTAATATGATAGACATATTTTGGTACAAGTGATGTTTTTGAAACGTCATCGTTGTCTGCTGCTGCTGCTGCTGATGATGAGTCTGGTTCTTTGATGCTGGTTGTTGTTTGTGTTGCTGCTGTTGTGTTGTCTGCTGGTGCTGATGATGATGATGAGTCTGGTTCTTTGATGCTGGTTGTTGTTTGTGTTGTTGTTGTTGTTGTTGTTGCTGTTTCTGTTGTTGTCGGGGGTTGTGGTGTTGTTGTTGTTGTTTGATTTGAAGTGATTTTAGCGACTGCGCATACTAACAGTAATAGGAATACGCGAAAATGCATTTTTTTTTGTTCGAAATGCTTGAGAGAGAGACTCGAGAATAATTTTCAACATACTTAATCTACTGACCAACATACATTCAATTTTATAGCTGAATCTATATACTATATATCACATTCTATCTTGCCTTAATTTTCCCCCATTTTCTTTGTTTTCCTTTTTACAATCTCTCGCTCTATAATACACACACACACACACAAACAACACAGGAAGCCTCCCACTTATTATTCGGATATACTAGATGATGACGATGATGATGATGATGATCTGAAATATATATAACAAATAAAATAACTGATATATATATATATTTATTAGTAGTATACTTACAAAATTTGATAGGAAGTCATAATTTGTAATGCGTCATGTTCATCAACCAATTTTTGTTGTATGTACTTGAAATGTTGTTCTTTTTCACAATCTACTACATCATCAGCAGCAGCAGCAGCAGCATAAGTTGTACTCATCTCTTTATTCGTTTCCATTTGATTAAAGGTAATTTTTAAATTTTTAATATGTTCTAATCGCATATGTATACTTTGGAGAGTTTCTTTATCCTCGGGCGACAGAATGTGTAGAATGAATAATTTTTTTTGTAAATGTCATTATTTTTTTTTTGTGTTGTTATTATTGAATATTCATATGCAAAACCTGTAGATAATCATTGATGTTATACGTTCCGATGTGTCTCTCTAACTGAAGGTTGGTGGGGTTGGCTTCATCGTAATAATCATCTCCCTCATCGTTGGTAAAGTCTCGTTCAAAAAAATAATTTTTCTCTATCAGGTTTCGCTCATTGGTATTGCTTACAGCATTATAGTGATGACAAAAAATTCGTAATGTTTTATTTGTTAAATCGCTATGATAATTGCATCGAATATTGACAATACTTCTCAAGTATCTTAATTTGAAATATCTACAAATTACAGCGGGTGCGCCAATTATTCCACCAATATCCTCTTCTTTTCTAATTAACTCTCGGCGGAAATTTTCAACTACCTCATCGATCGTGGGGAAAGTAAGAGGCATATGTTCGAATAGTACCAAATCTCGTTTAAATCTAATATCATTTTGATTTTTGTTGTTGCTGCTGCTGCTGCTGCTCTCTCGAATCACTTCCACAAATGCGGTATTAAGTTCAAAAATTAAATTTACTTTGACAGTCAATGTTTCGTTTACAACGAGATCAAAACTATAGTATTTAATTTCCGTTTGGTAGGGAATTTTTTTGATATCATATTCGCTTTTTACTGGCGCTATTCCAACGAGGATTCCAAGTACAAATAATAATATCAAAACCAAAATTATTTTCATTTTGTGCATTTATTATTAATTTTTTATTATGCGATTATATACTTTCCCTGTGGGTGAATGCTTAGAGACTAGTTTAACAGAATTGTGATTAAAGTAAAAAAATGCATGAATGCATGTATAGTATATAGGCTGCGTCTGTTTGTTTGTGTTGTAATCGACTTCTAGCGCGTGCCCCTCTCTCTCTCTCTCAAGTGATTGTCATCGTCTCAGTTTGTATATAGTTGTTGATGTCTTCGTTGAGGATAATGTTCTTCAGGGTGTTGGGGTTTTTTTCGACAAATGTTTGTTCTACCTCACCGTTTGCTAATAAACGTTCAATAATGATTGTCTCAATATATTGATTGCATTTTATATTTAGTGTTCTCTTCTCATAATTGCTTTTATACAAACAACGAATTGATATAGCCGACTCTTTATATTGGAGATTAAAGTGCCTATAGAATGGTACTGTTGCATTCAGTATTCCTCCAATATTTTTCTCCTTTTCTATTAGGTTTGCTTGAAACAATTCGATTACTTGATCAACCGTAACTTTAATATTATCCTCGGCATTGTCCTCATCGTTAGCTGTTGATGTTGGTGGTGGTGGTGGTGGTGGTGGTGGTGGTGGTGGTGTTGATGATGGTTGTCTCAAAAATTCTAATGAGAGGTTTACTTTTAACACCTCGTTGTTCGATAATGTTATATTAAATTCTACACTTTTTGTATTTGTATTGATACTATTGGTGATATTCAGAATAGAAGCAAATTCAGGATTCGGAATAGGATTACAGTTTCCCTCCCCGAAATTGCAACCGAATAGTAAAATAATTACAATGATTATTATTCGCAACATTTTTATTTTATTTTTTATATTTTTTTTTGGTTTTTATTCTCGTTTTGATTGTAGTTTCTAGCTTGCAGTTCGACTTGCTACTAATGCTTGCTTGCTTGCATTCTCACAGAGAACGCAATAGAAACAAGGAAGAACGCTATAGTCGAGTACCTCGACTATCAGATACCCGTTACTCAGCTAAATAGAGATAAACAAGTTGCAAAGCGAGATTAAAATGCGCCACCTACCGGCGGTATACAGATTTAAGCGTTATGAGCGTTAGAGTGGGCGTGGCAAATTTTTTTTTTTTTTTTGGACCAATCGATAGGTATTGACGAGACCAATACATTTCAGTTAAAATTTTTTATCTAGCATAAAAATTGTGGGCGTCACAGGTTTTTGCGGTTTGTGGGCGTTAGAGTGGGCGTGGCATATTCGCGTAACAAACTTGCGCTGCGTATAAGGCTACGGAATCTAAATCTGAAGTCCCAATTCTCTATCTTTGATAGTTTCCGAGATATCCACGTTCATATTTACGATTTTTTGAAGTTTGTGGGTGGTTTATGGGCGTTAGGGTGGGCGTGGCAAACTTTTTTTTGGGTCAATCGATAGGTATTGATAAGAACATTACATTTCAGTTAAAATTTTTATTCTAGCATCAAAACTGTAGGAGCCACAGTTTTGGGCGGTTTGTGGGCGTTACAGTGGGCGTGGCACTCTACTGAAATAAACTTGCGCTGCGTAAGAAGCTCAGGAATCTGCACGCCAAATCTCAATAGCCTAGCTCCCATAGTTTCCGAGATCTCAGCGTTCATCCGGACAGACAGACGGACAGACGGACAGACGGACATGGCTAGATCGACTCGGCTAGTGATCCTGATCAAGAATATATATACTTTATGGGGTCGGAAACGCTTCCTTCTGCCTGTTACATACTTTCCGACGAATCTAGTATACCCTTTTACTCTACGAGTAACGGGTATAAAAATATTCACATATACGTACATTGTATATATATATATATATATATATTTATAATATTTTTCTAACCTCGTTTGATAGCGGTGTATATTCGAATAATTTATCATGAATTATGAGACAGTATGCAGATGTTTTTGAAGGGATATTACTTTGTGTTTTAATCTCAATTCGTATATCAATGGGTCCACTTTTTACTGCTTCATTTTGATGCGTTACATCTAAGACAATAATGGGAGCCTTATTTTTATAAGTCTCTAGCGATAATAACGGTTGTGACTCACAGCCGTAGTAACTTTTTTGAAAATTGATATACATATCGTATAATAGTGCATATCTATTATAAGAAAAATTTTGATTTAATCCGTCATACGGATATACTTCAGAATTGAGATATACTTTCACATCGACTAAATCACAATGAACATACTTCTTATTGTTTTTAAATGCGATAATAACATAGCGAGGGCGTTCAGTTTCTGCAGCTAATTTAACACTCCAAATAAATGTAGTAGTCTGTGGAACTACTGGGTTATAGTATATATCCCAACTCCTGAAGGGAATCAATAATGGCGTTTGTTTGTTTATCACATTAAACATGTACAATTTATAAGCATCAGACAATTGTACATGGGGCATTTTTCAAACAATGCTCGAAATAGTCATTTTCAATTGACTCATTGTTAAAGCTACAGCAGTGCTTTTATAAACATCATCGTTATCTTTTCCTCTTAATAGAACTAGCTCGTGTTTCCCATTCAGCAGTATTTTATTGTAGTCCTCAGCAAATCCAAGTAACAGATTCAACGGCACGCAAAAATTAAAGTTTCCTTTTTCAAGTTTTAAATTGTCTGTGATGGACCATCCACAATTTTCGAGCAAGTGTTCTTGATTTCGTTTAATTGATAAATAATTTTTTAAGTCGCTTGTTACACCCAAATGTCGTGTTCGATCAATTTCAATACCATTCAATTCATATCGTATTTCACTAAATAGATACGCCATACAATTATTCAATAAAGCTATTGTGGTTTCGATTTGATCATCAACTTTTGTGATATGCCTTTGAATGTGAAGAAAACTTTCGCTCGGCAACACATACAAATCTTGATTTTGTATGGCAATCCGAATTTCGTCATTGTTCTCATACGATCGCAAATAGGGTGAATAACTATGATAATCTTTCTTTATTATTGAATTATCAATAGTCGGTTTCTCGAGCACGTTAATTATATGTGACATTTTTTTTTTTTTAATTTGAATCCTCAACTTAATAAAAAATTTTTATTGCACTCCGTTAATGGGATTTGTTTTTGTTGTCGTCGCCGTCGTTGTTGTTGTCGAGTAGCTAATCTGGTCAGCGTTGGTGAAGCGAGTGAGGGAGAATTGAGTGATAATGCCTTTTTATAGACGTTGTTGTTGTTGTTGTTGTATATAATCACTTTTTTTATATTGGTTTTAAATGTAATCTTATTGTAATTCTTTCACCGCGAAAATTAATCAGATTACCGTCTTGATCACAGATTTTTAAAGTTATTGAATGTATTTCTTTTGTGTTTACTGGTAGATATATAACATTTTGTGGTACCTCAGTTATTTTATATCCAGGACTAACGACAAGCGCAAACTGATGTAGTGTGTGTGTTGTTTCGTTGTTTATATATGTACCATTTATAATATTGCATTGTACACAAATGGTATTAATTTTTGTGATATCAATTGCCTTATCAGAAGTATGTATTATATTAGGGCTTATTATACTCGAAGTGAATCCCAATAAAGAGCCGATTGACTTTTCCTTATTGAAATATATTTCATCAGTTGCAGAGAAAATTTCTGATTGCAAAGTGTTATAGTTTGGAACTAGATAGAATTTGGGACTTCCGTCGGTCTCATCCTGTGTTAACTTTCTATATTTTCGTGTCAATAGATCATTAATATCGCTGATTTCATAGGAACCTACGGGGATTTTTATCAAATGTTTACCAATATGAAATAAATTATTGTCTACGTCAACGTTTGGAATCGAATTATAAGTGTCCAGACTGATTAACGCACACTGATAGTTCTGTTCAAGTTCAATTGGAGGAAAATAATCTGCAACAAGTACTGACGTATTGCCTGTTAGTGTTAATGTTATCGATATCTTAACGGTTCGGGAGGGAATGAAATGTTTATAGGCTTTACACATACACATATACAGTATGCCGCGTGTGTGTGTGTGTGTGTGTTTTTACAAATCAATCCAGGAATTATGCTCTGATGACAATCCTAACCATTTAACGAATGCTCTACCATTTCGACGTCTAATAACCTTCTCCACTAGATATGTATCGGGAAATTTAGTTTTCATCAGCTCATATTCGTAAAATCCTCCCTTAATATCATTTCCCTGATAATCTTTCAATATATACGTAATGGGATTGGTATTTTGTATCCGGTTGATTTGGAATATCTCAGTTGTCCAGTTTGGAGTATAACCTTTTTCGAACACATGTTTATATTTATATTCGCACATAATCGTCAACTTTGAATTTTGGTTTATGAGTGATTTTCAGATGATTGTAAACGGTTTGGAGGAGTAATTCTTCATTTAGAAAACTTACATCGTTTGGCGCCATCAGAATTGTTTTATGGTATGTGTTATTCTATTTAGCAATCAATGCTTTATAGATATTAATCCATTTGTAGCTACCTTGATAGCTGAACTCTTTCCACATCATATTTTTGATGGTTCTATTAAATCGTTCAACGATGCTGGCTTTTAAAATACTATACGTTGAATAATGATTAATATGATTTAATTTCATCAGATTTTGAAATGTCTTATTGAAAAATTCTTTACCATCATCTGTTTGTAAGTTTTTCGGTTTTCTTTGTGCATCATCGAAAATGCTTTTCATACTCTTTGTGACGCTGTCTCCTGTTTTGTTTTTAATAGCAACAGCCCATGCTTGCTTCGAAAACGTGTCAATAACAGTTAAAAGATAACGATATCCCTTATTATATAATTGATAGGGTATCATTTCAACTAAATCGGCTTGCCATAAATCATCTATCCCCTTCATTATCACACGTCGTCTGATAAAATTGTTTCGTCCTTGTCTATGCAACTCTTCGGTGAGTTGTCTTTTATCCGCATTCAAGTTATTGTTGTTGTTGTTGTTGTCACTCATTTTGTTTTATTTTATTGTCAATATATTTACCAACAATGGGGAACTGTACTTTAATTTTTTTCACCTCATCCGTAGGTAGCTGTGTAGAGAGTTATTTAAAGAGAACGTCCTCAAGCCGTTGAATATTTTCTTCTAATTGCTCTATATACTTAGTATAAATATCTTGAGAGTAGTCCTCTAGAGCTAATTTTATAAGATTCGCACTTTCACTGACCTCTGATTGAAGATTTGTTTCCAATGTAATTATTTTGCTTTTTAAAATATTTATGCTCTGTCTCAAGCTGTTTAAATCAATATCTGTTTTCTCTTGTCGATTTAAAATATATTTTTTTAGACTTGCTCCTCCTACTCCTCCTCCCCCTCCTCCTCCTACTCCTCCGGACGACAAGCTTTCACCAAATTTATTAATCTGATTCATTTTATTATATTTGCCTCTCTAAGCTCTTCAATAATGGATATAATTTCGTTTTTGTGATTGGTATTTCCAGCACTCTCGGATGCTAATAGTAATCGTAATCTCTCGATTAATTCATTCGGATCATCCCAATACTTGTATCCTCTATCCTCTTTGGAGTAAGATTTTGTTGTTGCTGCTGCTGCTGCTGTTTGTGTTGTAAGCAAACCTTTAGCAATAAGTTGTGTTTTCGGTTTGAATAGATTTTTTATAATATGCTGATACTTAAATGATTTAGACCCCTTAACTTGTGAACTATTCTGATATTTTCGTTTGTGTGCGTTTGTTCTTAACAGAATATCTCGATAATTTTTCAAGTCCAGATTTGAATAATGCGCGAATAACAATTGAAATAGACCAGGAGTCAATTTCCATTTTTCCTTATCAATAATAATTGTATTATTATTATATTTCAATTTACTATTGGCAAAATACCATTCACCATTTTCTTTTATATTCAGACCATACAACATGTCCTATTGTTTTTGACTTTTTAAGAGCTGAATATTATGCAAAAACGGTGATTTCTTGATCGAAACTTTTCTCTTGATTGCAATTTGTTTTTCCTTTTTGATCACATTGTTGTTGTTTTGTTGCTGTTGTTGTTGTTGTTGTTGTTGTTGTTGTTGTTGTGGCTGTTGTTTTGTTATATCTTGGATATCTGGGTCCATTTATCAAAAAACTTTTCTCAAGCATAGAATCTCTTTTTTCGATTAATTTTAATCTTTTATTAGAGGAAGAAGAAGAAGAAGAAGACTGAGGCAGAGGTAAATTTTCTGTGTGAGCACTTCGTTTTTTTTTTGTGTGTGTGTATGATCTCGGTATAAAATTTATAATGTTCGATGACGATGCCTGTGCTGTTTTTTTAAATCTATTAGATTTGGGACCATTGACCTTACGAATTTTTTCAAGCATAGAATCTCTTTGTAGCAGATTAAATGGTAATTTGAATCTCTTGTTATTAGGCTGGACTGCTGCTAAAGATAAATTCTCAATGTTAGCATTACGTTTGAGATTTTTAAAAAGACTTAATTTTAAATCATAATCATCATCATCATCATCAACAGCAGCAGCAGCAAAGAGAGCTGGGTGGGGCAGGGGGAGCAGGAGGGAGAGGGAGAGGGAGAGCAGCAGATGTACTACTACTAACTACTGCATTGTGGTCATCATCGTTCCCCCGTTTTAATGTGTGTGCAGGACTGTTTTTTTCTAATAAATTAGAGTATTTTGCTCTTTGACTATCTAAAAATGAAGTATAGTCTGATAGGATATCGTTGGAAGTATCTATCAAGTCGGGTGGGTTGTTGTTGGTTATTGGAAAACTCGTTATTTGCGGACGATTAAATTCCATATCAAACACATTAGCATCATCATCATTAGCAGCAGCAGCAGCAGCAGCATCCTCATGCTGGATGTTTCTTCGTTGATAAGGTCTTCTTTTCCTTCTGTTTGCATTATAGGATTTAAATTTTCTCACTTTTATCTCCAAATCGTTGTTTGTGTTGTCGGTGTTGTCTAGTCTTTTTCGCATAACCCTCTTTGGAGAGTATCGTCTTTTGCGTTTAAGCATTTCAACATGTTGTTGTTGTTGTTGTTGTTGTTGCTGCTGCTGCTGCTGTTGTTCTCCTTCTCGAAGACCTCGATGCTGATGATCATCATATTTTATCAGTTCACGCTTATTATTGTTGTTGTTGTTGTTCGAGTTAGTCGGATTCTCAACGTTGTATTTATTTGCCTTCTTTTCTTTTTTAGAAAATTTTCCACAATCACATTCAGGGGTTTTGTAATTGGTTTAAAGGTATTTTCCAGCATATTAATTCGATCCATTTCATTCGACTTCATGCTCTTCAATTTCTGTGTCAACAACAATCTGGTTTGAATCAGATCATCCAACACTTTAGTCTTATTTTTTGATTTCACCATTGCTGCTGTGGTTGTTGTTGTTGTTGTTTGTTTAAAAAACAATTATTTACTAGTAAAATATATGATATTATATATATATATATATATAGCTGATCCAAAGCTGATCCAAAGCTGTACCGAAGCTGATTCAGAGCTGATCCAGAGCTGATCCAAGGCTGATTCCGAGCTGATCCAGAGCTGATCGAGAGATGATGATGATTATAGATGTATAAAACTATCGAATCCTTTTCTATATCGTCCTTTATCAATATCATTATCTTTACTTATGAGAACAAATTCATATTTTTGCTTCCAGCATTCCTCACAAACTTTTATAAATTGCTTAAAAGTCATATCGCCTATAACATGATCATTGTAAATATGTTTAATATTCATTTCATCTTGTTTAAAAATTATAATCAAATTAGCGTTGTCACGTATTAAATGTTTTGGTATTTTTGTATAAGTTTGACATACATAGAAGGAGTCTATGTGTTTGTGGCGACCCATACAGAAATAATCTCTTATTGCTGTTTGCTTATCACAGATTACGTCATCAAATATCATTATTGAGTGTGGTCTAGCCCTTTCTGGACTGACGACTTTTTCCTTGTCTGAAAACGTGAACATGTGTATCCCCTTAATTGGTTTAATCAATTTCATTAAATATTGATATTTTGGCTGATACAACGATTTTGAATAAATGTATATATTTTGAAATTTAAGTCCATTGGGACTTTCGATCAAACTTATCATTACGTTTGTCTTTCCACAATTAGATGGCCCCACAATAAGAGCGCGTATCGAATTCGGTAACAATTTGCTATGTGTAATTTTTCCACTCCTATCCCCCTCACCACAAATTTGATCGACATTTCGAACTTTAATTTGTCTGGTTTGTTTTATAAATCTCATTTTGTTGTTGTTGTTGTTGTGGTTGTTTTATTGGACAAATTTTTACAACTACTAATGAAAATACTATAAATATTTGAGTATATATTTCGTTTTTGTTTAATATACGATTGTCATTGAAACAGAATAGTCATAAACAAAAACCAAAAAAAAAAAAAAGGAAATGCAATAATGCGTATAAATTATAAACATAAATTAAATTCATATCAGTATCGAATTGGTAGTGGACTCGTTAACAACTTGATTAACAAACTACCAATTGAACTTCATTTGCCAGGATATCAATTTTGTGGACCAGGCACACAACTTGCAGAGCGTTTGAAACGTGGAGACAAAGGGATTAATCCGCTAGATGCAGCGTGTCGAGAGCACGATATTGCATATTCACAATTCAAAGACCTGAAAAATCGTCATCAGGCCGATGATATATTAGGTGATAGAGCGTGGGAACGTTGTAAAGCAAAAGATAGCGGTCTAAAAGAACGTTCTGCTGCTTGGTTTGTGACTAACGCTATGAAAACAAAAGTTAAATTCGGTCTAGGTATGTCTAAAAACAAATCTCATCGACGTCAACGTAAGAGGAAACCAGCTAGTAATAAAAAAAAACAACGTGGACGTCATCGACAAACAAGAAAAAAATCATTCGCAAGCATTGTGAGTCAAACGAAGCGAATTTTGTAACGAAGAAATCCTACGAGTATCGATGAAGCAATTGAGATATCTCAACAATCAATCCCACCTAGTTTTCATCGAGGACAACGAGGACGAAGACGAGGTCGACTAGGTCTAGCGAATAATATCTCCAATATTCCGAGGGTGATACCATTACCAAAAATTGGGGGACTCCTACCATTGATACCAATATTGACTGCACTTGGTGCAGTTGGTGGTCTTGCTAGTGGTGGATCTGCTGTTGCTAAAGCAATAAACGCTGTCAAAAATGGTAAAGAACAATTAGCCGAAGCGACACGTCATACCCGCTATATGGAATCAATTGCGATGGGAAAAGGACTTTTCCTGAAACCTTATAAGAAAGGATATGGACTATTTTATAAGCCATATTCACCAAAAAGCTAATAAATATGCTACCCAAACAAGCACTTGCCGATATTGATTTAATTGATTTTGGTAAACAGCATTTTATACACTTTCGTGGTGTTTTTATGCGTGATCGTCTCCCCAAGAAACCATGGACCAACGAATGTGGGATAATTAATTTAGATAACGAAAGCGGTAGTGGCACGCATTGGGTAGCATATTTCAAGAATAGAAATTATAAAGAATACTATGATAGTTTTGGTGATTTGCAACCGCCCATTGAAATTGTGAAATATTTAAAACCACTCATTGAATATAACTATAGAAATGAACAAAAATTCAATACATATAACTGTGGTCATTTATGTTTAAAATTTTTATTTCGAAAAAATAAAATGTAATATATTTGTATAAAGAAAAAAAAAGACAATTTTTTTTATTTTTAGCTTAACTTAGTAGGCTATATCTTTGTGACCCCATGCAAGTGTGTCTATATTATTCTCTTTTATATAGCGCTTATCATCTAAATAGTTTAGGGTAACTTTTGTATACTCTTTCGTATAAATTTGATGTAATTTCGGTTTAAATAAGTACATTGTTCCAACTTGCTTATTTTTTTTATACAAGCAATCTCGAAAATCGTTAATAGTTAATTTTGAGGTCACACTCGCCTTTACTCCTTTAATTTTTTTGATCTCCTATGTTTCAGCATTATTTATATTAGAGACTTGTATTGAATACATTTTAGCTCTGAGTCCAATAAATTCTTTTATTATATCCCCCCTGCACTCATCTTTCATCACACCAAATTTTTTTTTGTTTATCAATGGTAATTTAAAAACATTATCCTTATCATATTCTGAAGTATCGAAATGCTGATCAATTTCAAAACGAATGTCATCATAAAAATCTATAGTCTTAATATCATAGATAAAAGAATCAGTATCCATATACATTAAATTTATATTTTCTTGATATTTCGGCTTCATATAGTAATAGTGAAAATTTACATTTTAAATTTGGATAATTCTAGAACGGTGAAGCCAATATAGACAGGCTTATCATAGACAACATGCACTTTTTTCATTTGAATTGCAAAGAAATCATCGGCCAATTGCAATATATTCTTAAAATGAAATTTTGAGATAAGTGCTCTAGCTCCCAATTTTTTACCATCACTCTCCCACCTGGACACTAATTTAATTGATTTTCTCTTGTCAACGTTCTCCATTGTCTTGCCATAGACTGCATTGTTTAGCAGTTTGAAAAAATTCTTTTCAAAATCATTAACAGCCAATGTTCTGTGATGATTGTTACAATCAATATATTTTTTAAGCCAATCAGATTGATCAAATTGTAATATTCGATGAATTTTCTTTAAAATCAGTCCATGTCGAAGACATTGCTGCAAATTTCTATAGTGAATTATATAATTATATTTGTTTGTCAAGTCTGCAATCAATTTTGATTGTTGCATATTTTCATTTTTTTTGTTTTGCGAACAAAATGGTAAATCATTGTGCTGGCTGTGTAAGTTTTCAGTGTATTCCAAATCGACCTCTAAAATATAACCAATTGGTTGATCATCTACGCACGTGTTTAAATCAAAATTTTCAAAATTTCCCTCTTCTGTTTCTTCTAGCCATTTAAAATTTTTATACGGAATAGCTTGTGACATAGCATACCCATATAAATTATTAACATCTAAGTATACAATATAATTTGATTCTTTCTCACAGTCGTAATCGTTATTTAGATATTTGTTATTTGCAATAGAATGACGTTTACTACATTGAACAAGACCACCTCTAATACCTCTCATTATAAAATTATACATATCAATATCTGTGAGTAGTTCTAATTCAATTTTAGTTGTCTTCAACATAGCATCCCACGATAGAACAGGAGTTGTATAATATTGACAAGGATCTAAATTATAGATTTTTTTACATACTGTTCTAAAATTCTCAAAAACATCGCATAGCAACAGCACATCTACCTTCAAATATAATAATAAATAATCTAATAAATTTGTGCACTCGAAGGCATTCCAAACGTTTTGAGCGTGCTGATAACTCTCTTCAGAACAGTGTCTATCAGTTAATTGGTTATAAAAATTTTCGCGCAACGGTAATTGTGTATCAGACAAGCGTTCAACTGAATTTAAATAGCTATACGGAAATATGCCTTTACGTTTAACCATTTGAAATTTGTTCGGGTCCGTGAAAAATGACTTTATTGTGGTTAGATTTTCTTCTTTTAAATAACTGGCTAAGCTGTCTAAACTGGAAGGCATAAATCTAAATGAATCTAAAAATCGAAGTTCTAACGTTTCATTGGGATTTATATAAATTTTCTTTGAGATCGAAATATAAAACTCTTTGTTTAGCGGAATTATAGAAATATCACCAGGAATTTTAATTAATTCTTTTACAAATAAATGAGCATCGTATGCCGAGAGATTATGGAAAAATATTGGGAAAAATTGTGCTAATTTATAGTTTAAATTGCAATTATTATGTGCTACACCTCTATATTTGCCTGTTAAGTGACAATGGACTAGAACTCTTTTAGATTGATCAGTGAATAAATTACCGCATATACTACAATTTTGTTCTAAGTCAATTATTTTTTGTTGCTCCATTGATAGCGGATATAAGGGTATCGTTACATTTAAGTGATTTTGATATAACACTAAACAATCATTATATATGCTCTCAACAAAATGTGTTGCACAATCTTCACCATAATATATTCGATATATATCCAAACTATTGTCAAGTGAACACTTTATATAATAACTATATGCATACGGTATGTGCTTTTGAATCAAATTTATGTTATCCGAAGTTTTCAGATTCATCCCTTCTAAAATACACTCAAAATCAGCATATGCTACAAAAGGAACATCTAATTGATTTTTTAAATTTTTAAATCTTAAAGTCGCCGTTTCATTTGTGGGCATCTCAGTTATAATTCTATTACACGGCATAATATGTCGTTCCAGTTTTTCGCTATCGTAGAAATGTAGAAAACAGCCATTGCATAGATGAATCTTCCTCGTACTTTTCGTTATTTGTTTGCGAAGTAATCTAATGGAGAAGCAAAGAAATATATATGTAATTTTTTTTTTTTTAATTTTCTAATTTAATACTTACTTGGAAATATTTTTAATCCAAGCATAGTGATATTTGTCATCCTTCTCGAGAAGTAGTAGATATATAGTGTGTAAGACGTTGCTAGTTTTATTATAAGTTAAATAATATGGGCCGATAATTGTCTTTTCATTGCTGTCTACACCCAACACAGTTACACTAATTTCAGGATTATTTTCTTCAAATATTTTTATGCTGTCGACCGGTGTGGGAAATTTTAACCCACTAAAATTTAACGATTTATTTCTTATATTTTTTATATCCGATCCAATGTTGTAAATGCCTTTACGTTTATATTGATTGGGTAGATTCTTATTACAAGGTAATTTCACAAAAGCCGATATTAATGCCCATTTAAAACAATATTCGTCTCTATTTTGCACGTTGATGCAGGCTTTTCTATTTACTATTTCTCTTGGTAAACCAATGAAATTCGAGCCCTTTATTGGCTGATATTTATTTATATTAACTTCTAAATGAACTATTTCAATTAGGGACCAACCACTGTCTCGTTCTTGAAACTCGCCCATTTCACTTTTTATATAGTCATTTAAATTTTTGATTATTTCATTTAGATTTTCAGTCTGACTCATTGTTGGATTTAAGACTTGCATTTTTGTTTGAAATGACTTTAGATTTATTTCACAATGATCTTCACTCTCTTTAATCAAAACATAATTACAGAATTGTTCAAAATTAAATTTGATATTGACGTGATTTTTTTGAGCTTCTTGAAGTAGAGTGATCACTTCTTCTTTGATTGATTGTTGAAATAAATTGATATCCAAGCATTCTTTATTTGGATTTGTGATTATATAAGTTTCAATACGATTCCGAAATGCACTTCTTATACACCGCAAGTTATCACTTATTTGCGCACCAGATAATTGTTTATGCAAGTTGGTGCGTAAGTGATGCGACCAACTAATTTTAGCAACATTTAGATTACAGACACCACAATATCGTATTTCACTAGCGACAGGATTTGTGTTACTCATCACACATCACCCATTTTTGTTTTTGTTTTAAATATTAATTAAAAAAGTTTATTTTATTTTTTTTCTTATTCGTTACAAAAATTTAAAATATAATTATCCCCTTCTGATTTAAGTTTGACTAGCTTGTAGCCCCCCGTCGCCATGTGCTCCACAGCTTTCGATGACAGAGTACTAAAGCGTTCTGGTAAGAACAGCACAAAATCTTCAAATGTGAGCATAATTTTAGCGCCGAAGCGTTTCTGCTGAGTTTACGGAAGCCTTAGAATTGTGTAAAACCTTATTGTGTAATGATCCAATTCTTCGTTACCCTGATTTCACCAAACCCTTCATACTCACAACGGATGCTAGTAACGTAGCCATTGGTGCGGTATTATCACAGGGGAACGAAAACTCGGACAGGCCCTTTTCATTCGCAAGCAGAACCCTGTCCGACACGGAGCTAAATTATCTGGGCTACATTATCTGGGCTACTAAATATTTTAGACCATACCTATTCGGACAAAGATTTAAGATACGGACAGATCACAAACCACTGAAGAGGGTAATGAACTTCAAAGAACCAAACTCAAAATTGGTCCGCTGGAAGTTTCAACTCAATGAATATGACTACGAGGTCGAATATAAGAAAGGATCTCAAAATCTAGTAGCAGACGCATTAAGTCGAGCTAACTTGGAAGCTAACACCCATAGTGTAGACGTAGGGAAATACGAGATAAAGAACTCAGAAACTCCACTAAATGAATTTAACATCCAAATTGTCGTTTTAATGAACCCCAATTCAACAACAAAAGACGAGACCTTGTTTGAAAATAAAACACGAAAAACCTATGCAGACCCAAATTTTACCACCGAAAAGCTATCAGAAATTCTCAACGACACGTTAAGACCACAAAAAGCTTGTGCAATCTTAACTTCGGACGAAATTTTCGAATTAATTCGACCTATTTTTAAAGAACATTTCACCAAAACAAACAAATATAACGTGGTCCGCTGTAAAGAAATTCTTAGGGATATTCTAACAGAAGAAGAACAGGAAGCAGAAATTAAAAATTATCACATTAAATCCAATCACAGAGGAACTGAAGAGACCTTTAATCATCTTAGAAGATCTATCTACTTTCCAAAAATGCGCCAAGCAATATCAAAGTTTACTAATAATTGCGATATCTGCCAAACGCTAAAATACGCTAGACAACCTCAAAAACTAAAGTATGCAATTACCGAATCACCACCTAAACCCCTTTCGATAGTCCACATAGACCTATATACGAGACAATCTTAACCGCATTTTATAAATTTTCAAGATTCGCAGCGGGATATACAATCCCTACAAGAGACTGCCTTAACACAACCAGGTCACTTCGAAATTTCATTAACACATATGGTATTCCTCAAAAACTTATTTTTGATCAAGGTGCTGAATTTTCGGGAAAATTATTCAGGGATTTCTGTTATCAATATAACATGGAAATCCATGTAACATCCTTCCAGCAATCTTCAAGTAACTCTCCAGTACAGAGACTTAATTCCTCCTTAACGGAAATTTATAGAATAATCCTTAACAAGAAAAAACTCGAGAACCTATCTGTCGATCATGATGACATACTAACGGAAACATTTATAACGTACAACAATTCTATACATTCAGCAACCAAGCACACCCCACACGAACTTTTCACTGGTAGAACACACACATTCAATAAGGAAATACAATTTAACATCGAACACGACTACTTACAACAGCTTAACGCCTTTAGGGAAAATTATACGCTCAAGTGCAGAGAGACACAATTGAGCAGAAAACATCAAGAACACAAAACCCAAATTTGAACCGAGCCGAACCCGTAGAAACAAAGCCGGACGACATTATTTTTAGAAAAGGAAATCGCCGAAACAAATTAACGGCCCGATTTACAAAACATACTGCTTTGGAAGATCTGGGAGACATTCTTATTACTAAGAAACGTCAAAAATTACATAAGTCCAAAATTAAAAAACGAATACACAATGAATATAATGACTATTTTTAACAATTACCTTGTCCTATAACTCTTACAGCCTCTCCCTATGCTACGTGACGACACAGTCATATAAAATGATAAAATTCCAACCCGATACGCCACTTGTTAACATCAACTTAGGGGAAGCTACACTTGTCAAGACATCAAAAACACTGTCACATGTGGTAGACTTAAAAGACTATCAGGAACCATAACCTTTTCAGGGGAAACAGTACACATCCTAAACTCTAAGGTACAACAGGTACGGGAGAAACTGGGAGCTTTGATTCCAAAAAATAGAGCAAGGAGATGGTTAATTAATGGCCTAGGAAGTATAGTTAAAATAATTACAGGAAATATGGATGCCACAGATGATAGAGAAATAAAAAACCAGTTAAATGGATTAGACAAGACCAACTTAGAAGTATCCGAAAGATTAAGCCGTCAGATTGAAATAAATGACGAAGTTTTCATTAGATTCAAAAACATTACTGAGCACATAAATAGGGAACAAGAAACAATTAACGAATATATCAACAATCATAATAAAGACGTTTATAAAAAGCTGTCACAAGAACATAAAGAAATCCACCTGTTACAATATATAAATCGTATAAGTTTTAATATTGACATTCTTACTAATCATGTTAACAATATTGCGGAAAGTTTGCTTCTATCAAAATTAAATATCATACCCAAATACATATTATCAAAACTAGAAATTGAAGTAATCAAAAATATAATAGAAAAGCAAAATTTCAAAATACAGACGGACGAACAATTATACCGATTATTAAATCTAGACACCCTAGCGGACAAACATAATAGATTGATTTTTAATATTAAGATACCAATTATTGATCCACACAAATTTGTACTTTCCCACATAATCCCCTTACTTATAAGAAACACAACAATCCTACATTTACCCAAATACATTATACACAACGAACATAACATATTCAACATGGACGAAAAATGCACCAAAATTTATAATCAATACGTCTGCCACAACGTCGAAGTTTTCCAAAAATTCAGTAAGGGATGTTTAAAAAGCATTCTCAACGGGATAGCAGCTACCTGCGAGGCCAAGGAGACAGGAACGGACGAGATAATTATAGAAGCCGAAGACGGGAACGTTGTTCTAATCAACGCCGTGAACATATCTGTCATTCCCTCTTGTAAACAACAGTTTATGTTCAGCGGATGTGCATTGATCAATACCAAAAACTGCACAACTCAAATTAATAATTTAACATATGGCGAAAACATAGGTGAATTCACCGAGGACCTTGAGATATTTATACCTACAAGAGCATCAATTTTTATCAACAAAACTACCCAAGAACTAAGCCTACAGACTTTACACCTTATGGGTACAAGAAATTTTGGAAAAATTTAAAAAATAGGAAATTCAACGTCTTCACATCTAATATACACATATGTTTGGCTGGGGATTACAACAATTGTGGTAATCCTAATAATAGTCCTGAGGCGGAATAAAACGTACATCATTCCCGCATCACCACCCATCAGTCTCGTTCCGATCATCCCTTCACTCTGGCCGTCACTTCAATCCAGGGGGGGAGGAGTTACCTACCCTACGGACCCCCCAACCAAACCACCTCGTGCTACCCTGGACGGCGGCCAACGATCGGTCAGTGGCCGCCCATTCCAACCAGAAAGTGCAGCGTCAACAAAAAGCAGGATGTAGCTCTGTCGCAAAATCGGTTGCCGACACCAAAGACCTACACACATACTTACACATATACTTACACTTAAAATTACGAACATTGTATTTAGCTGAATAAGACATTTTCGTGCAGCGAGGGTATACATAAACCCAAGCTGAGTAATAAACTTTAATCTGGATTTCAAACTCAAACTGAGCTGCAGCGTTCTTATTTTCTGCCGGAAAACAACCAAACACTTGGCATTACGCTCATCAATACTTAACTCACGCCAGATCTCAATAGCCTAGCTCTTATAGTTTCCGAGATCGCAGCGTTCATCCGGACAGACAAACGGACAGACGGACAGGCGGACATGGCTAGATCGACTCGGCTAGTGATCCTAGTGCTCAAGAATATATATACTTCATGGGGTCGGAAACGCTTCCTTCTGCCTGTTACATACTTTCCGACGAATCTAGTATATCCTTTTACTCTACGAGTAACGGGTATAACAAACTAGTTTAGCTTAGTTTTTAAAAAAGTAATAAATTAGTTTTTTGTTGTTCTGTACTTACCTTCATACGAGGGTGGTCCGATATGTACTTAGCCTCCAAAAGAAAAACGAAAATTTTGGAAAAGTGGCGATTTATTTCTCAACATAATCTCCTTTTAGCTCGATACACTTGACCCAGCGATGCTCCAATTTCTTTAACCCGTCTGAAAAATACGTTTTCTCGAGGTCTGAAAAATAGGACTCTGTGGCGGCGACGACCTCTCCACTAAACGCAAATTTATCAAGTTTGGAAACAAAAAGAAGTCACACGGGGCCAAATCTGGAGAATATGGGGGATGGGGTAGCAGTTCGTAGCCCAATTCGACCAATTTGGCCTTGGCGAGGGCGGAAGTGTGAGCCGGTGCGTTTTCATAATGGAAGAGCACTTTTTTCTTCGCCAAATGGGGTCGTATTTTCTGCAATTCGGCGGCGAATCGGCCCAATAATTCGGCATAGTACACCCCTGTCTACGTTTTGCCCTTCTCCAGATAGTCGATGTAGACCGCACCTTCTGAATCCCGAAAAACGGTAGCCATCACCTTTCCGGCCGATGGGACAGTCTTCGCCTTCTTCGGAGCAGGTTCGCCGGGTGAAGTCCACTGTTTCGACTGTTCCTTGGTCTCTGGTGTGTACCAGTGGATCCATGTTTCGTCGACGGTCACGAAACGACGCAGAAACTCCTTCGGATTGCGCTTAAACAGCGGCAAACACTGTTATGAAGTGGTCTCACGGTTGCGTTTGTTGTCCGGTGTGAGCATGCCTAAAATTGCATGCAGGATATGACCCATGCGGTCTTTTGACATGCATACTGTCTCAGCTATCTTGCGTATCTTCAATCGGCGGTTTGCCAATACAAGGATCGTGGATTTTTGACACGTTGTCCTCCGTGGTAGCCGTTTTTGGGGCATGCGACCACGTTGAAACTCGTTAAACAAATTTTTGACGGTCGCCATCGAAGGAGAAGAATCACCGTGCACAGCATCCAAGCGCTCTTTGATTTCGCTGCGCTATTTCCCTTCCGAAAACAAGAATCGAATCACAGACCGATATTGCTCTTTCTGCATTTTTCTAAAATCCGCGGAAACGTCCGATTCCACACGCAGTCAAAACAAAACTACGAGACCGATTCGGCTGAAATTTCGACAGGCAAGTACCTATCGGACTGCTTGCCCGACAAGTAAGTAATCGAATTGCTACTGGGGTGGTTGCTATGTACATAGCTATAGCTTCTTGTCCAGGGCGTTGGTCTGGCGCTTAACCTAGACCCGTGCATTATATACACACTTGTGGGTATATTAGAATGCCGTGGCAGTAATCCCTTCAGTGCGGAACACGTCACGTTAAATAAGTTCGGAGGGATCCGAGCCACACCTGCCCTCGTATGTTCACAATTCGTTAAGATCAGGAATATATTTATGTGCTATATAAAATGATACGGCACATGCAGTATGCTTCGGCACTTTCGTTGTTGACGAAGTTGAAGACGTATTTAGGCATGTTCTATAGTCAGGAACAGCCTCAATATCGGCATATATCATCACCGGAGGACATAATTTTTTGTGAAAGCCTTTAAAGGAAGTGGTAGTATTACTTTCCCGTTCAAGTTGGTTGTGGGTAGTATTGTTGACTGTGAAAAACTTTAGACAGTTATCACAAAAATATCCTCCTGATTTGGCCTTGGAATGCTGTGAGTAGCATAATCCTTTTACACTTGTAATGTAAGCGTAATGCGTACTTTCTTGGCTTACATTATTTATTCCCAATATATTTATGTGGTTAGTGCGAATACATTTAGTTCTAAACGTTGGACCGATAATTTTGTCACCATCAGCATCGATCTCATAAATATTTGTACTAAAACCTTTATTATTTTTCTTGAAATGAATAGTCCCTTTATTCGTGATTGGAAACTCGATTCCTGAAAAATCCAATTTAATTCCGCCATATACAAATATTTCGTTATTAATATTAACGTGGTAAGTTGTGGGCTTTGCCATTTTCTCTAATGAATACTTTTTGTACCCGTTACTCGTAGAATAAAAGGGGTATACTAGATTTCGTCGCAAAGTATGTTACAGGCAGAAGGAAGCGTTTCCGACCCCATAAAGTATTGTGAGGAGTTGAATAACTCCTGAAGCAGCAGCAGATGGCCGGCCGCTTACCAGATACGCGGCGAGTTCGCGTAGTAACGGCGCGGCGAGGAGAGTTTGGAGACTTGGATGGAGAACGAGGAGACCAAGGGTGGAGAGCGAGAGAGTTTGGAGACCAAGGATGGACATCGAAAAAGTTTGGAGACCAAGGACGGAGAGCGAGAGAGTTTGGAGACCAAGCATGGAGATATAGAGAGAATGGAGACTTCGCGGGCAAGACAAGAGTGCCGTGTGCAAAAACAGGATAACGGAACTCCACCGGACTTTGGACTCTACCGTGAACTTTGGACCGGGAGAGGAAGTGCCACATCTCGGAAGTGAAGCGGCACACAGGCGTGCCACAAGCATCACGGGAATCAGCGGGATGGCAGCAGTGGGTGGAGCATCGATTGGAAGCGGTACGTGAAGGACAAGTGGGTCAACCAGGAGTCACGGACTTTGGACCCGGGGTGGAGAGATCCAGCGGGCCATGCGCAAAAGGTATATATCGGTTCCCAGAGGCCCTATATAAGGCCGCAGAGCGCTGGCAGCTAGATCAGTCGATCACGAGGAGTCAAACCTTCAAGATCAGTTAAAGTACCAAGTGAACAGTTAGTCAAGCAAGTTATCTACGAGGGAGCCACAACCAAGCGAGTCGTCGGCAGCAGCGCCGTGGGAAGCACACAAGGAGCAAGATCGCCACGTCGAGACGTTCGGGATTGGGACATCAGGAATCTCCGAATTGAGACACAAGTGGCTGAGTTCTGGAAGGCATCACGCGGCTAAGTCAAGGCGTTTGTTTTCCAACTTTGTCACGACCACACCCTGGCGAGTCGCCCGGCGGGTCTGTCAGAGACAAGCAAAAGAGTCCTAAGACGAAGAGCCGTCAGCTTGGGGAGGAAAGTTGTCTGCGACCCAGCGTACCTTGCCCGACCAAGCAGGACCTGGCGTGACGGACGAGCGGTAGATCGATTTGCGGTTTCAAGAGCCGGCCGCCTGGAGAGCCCTGCGATTACCGGCGAAGTTCCCGAACAGCAACCGCCCAACTCCCCGAGTGCCAGAACGACGAGATACTGGTCAGAAGACAGCGCAGAGGACATCGACAGCGACGCCAGCAGACATTTTCGGCAGCCACGTTACCATCGCCGCGCGGAGCTCATTGGGGAGCGCAGGAGGTGAAGCCGGGTGGAACGTTCGTCTGCGCTAGGCGTAAAGCAAAGTGAACTGCTAGACAGCTTCCTGGCGGCAGCCTTGACTGTCAGCGCGAGCTGATCAAGAACCTAGCGGGACCGTCCGGGACAGAGCAAGGGACAGGTATTGCCTCGAAAGGCGTCGGGCTGGAGAGCAAGGCTTGTTCACCCTAGTCTGAGAACGGTGACGCTTCCCTAAGCACACAATGCCGAACTCTCTGCGTGTCTAAGGCGCAACAAGCGACCCCGAGGCAGCGCGTCGGCAAGCAAGCAGAGGCGGCCACTACGAGCGTCCCGAAACCCAGGATCCAGTGGAAGCCGAGTCAACGCGTCGAGGAGCCAGAAAGAGGAGCGCCAGCAGCCGGCGGAACCAGAGCCAGGAGATACCGAAGCCAGCCCAGCCCCACACCCGCTGTACTAATACCACGAGAATAAATCCCACTGTTACCTGTTTTCTCACTGATCAACGGGGCAATCATGACATATAAATTTGGTGGGACGAACACACAATCTTCTGAGCTAGCCGCACGAATCTCGTAGCGAGCAGACACAAAATCAGTTCGTTACATCTGGCGCCCAACGTGATTGTCCCAACAGTGAGAACAGCACAATAAAAATGGCAAAGAAGTGGATTTACCGCCTCAAGAAGGAGGACTTCGCCCATGTCGCACAGAGGCTTAATGTCGCCCTGGAGGGCAGGCTAGACGACATGAGGAAGGCACTGTCGGAATACTATTCAGAAACAGAGAACGACCCACAACTTGTCGACATCTGGGCCGAGCTGGAAGCAGCATACCACGACAGAGCCGGCCCAAGCATTACGTTAACAAACGCTGAAGGGGACAACCTGGTGGCAAGCCTGAGCTTTGACAACATGCAAAAAGAGGCCCACAGGAGAGAGTCAATCCAGGATAAGAAAACAACAGCGCTGACCCCGAGACCAAGCCAGTCGGACTATGCAAAAGTCGCTAAATGGACGCGAATGGTCGTTCAGGTTCGACGGGGCGGAAAACCCATTTGAGTTCCTGGAGCAGGTAGAATGGTCCGCCAACACGTACGGCTTGGACCTTGATATGATCCCTCGAGCGATGCTGGAGTTGCTTAAAGGAAGGGCGTTGAAATGGTTCATCGCCAACAACAAGCAATGGAGAGCCTGGGCAGAGTTCATAGAAAGCTTCCACACCTATTTTCTGCCAAAAGATTTCTTCACCAGGCTAGCAGACCAGGTCCGGCAACGGAAGCATGGCTTCAGCGAGTCGTTCAAGGACTACATGATCGACATGCAGACGATGGTTAGGCCACTTAACTTTTCTACGAAAGAGACGTTAAGGGTCATTAAAGAGAACTGCACACCAAGCCTACGGAGTTTCTTAAGAGCATACAAAGTGTCGGACGCTAATGATCCTAGCCGATGCGTACGAAGAACTTGAAAAGGAACGGAAAGTTTTCGCACAGGAGAACAAGTTCTCAAAGACCAAGTCAGCGTCACCAACGCAGGTGACATGCAGAAGATGCGAGGAGACAGATAACCCGGACACACGAGGAAATAACCAATGGTCACCACCACACCAAGCCAGACGACAGCAAGCAGCAGACGCACTACGCGGAGGTCATTGGACACCACCCCTACAGCAACAGCGACAGCCAAACAATACCGTGTGGAGGCCGCCAAGCAACACACAGAGGCCACAAGATGCCACCCATATCACAGACCCGCAGGAGGCCTGTCGAAAATGCGGTGGGAACGGACACTGGGCTAGAGGATGTCGAAACCAGTGGTTGTTATTTTGCTGGATATGCGGCAAAGTGGGTGTCAGGAGCGTCGATTGCTGCCAACGATCGGGGAATGGCCAGCGATCTCAGCCGCAGAGAGGCGAGCGGGGATCGCACAATGCCACCTCTCCAAACTAACGAGCAAGCTAATTGAGGAGGAGCAGCAGTTGTCCGCAGCTGTGATGATTGGTGGGAACAGCTACAAAACCACAATCGACACCGGAGCAAGGGCAAGCTTCGTTTGCGAAGAAATGGCGGACAATATTGCTGCTCTAGGAAGGACTACAAAGACGAGACGTCAAGTTAGGTTGGCAGATGGAAGGTGCAGCTTAATTGATGCGCAGCTCGAGGTGGAGGTCAAATTCGGCAACAAACAAGTGACCATGAGCCTGTTGATTTTACCCGGAGTAGTGGATCCACTAGTGTTGGGATGGAACTTCCTGAAACAAGTCGGAACCGAGATAAGGTGTGCTGGATACGAGATAATAATACCAGCCAGGAACCGACACAATGGATGGCTCGAGGAGAAGCTATCAGTTGCAGTCGTTCAACAAGTAAACGAGTTGGACGATACTACAGCGTTCCTTGAAGCAGAGCTGGCAGACCTCAGCACAATGACGGGAACATCGAATATGGCAGAACACCAGATCAAAATGAAGGATGACAAGCCAATCAAGCAGAAATACTACCCCAAGAACCCGAAAAATCAAGGGGAAAGCAACGCAAAGGTGGACGAGCTTCTCCAAATGGGGCTCATAGAGCATTCAAAAAGCCCATACAGCTCCCCCATCGTGATGGTGAAAAAGAAGACAGGTAAGTGGAGACTGTGTGTCGACTTCAGGCAGATCAACGCGAAGTCAGTGAAGGATGCCCCGCATAAACTACATTCTGGATCAACTAAGCGCGGTACATCAGCAGCTTGGACCTGAAGGATGGATACTGGCAAAGGATGGATACTGGAAGAGAGTAGCAGGCAATATACGGCGTTCTCGGTACCAGGCAAAGGTCTGTTTCAGTGGAGGGTAATGCCGTTCGGACTTCATTCGGCGTCGGCAACGTTTCAGCGACTTTTGGACCAAGTAATTGGCCCCGAGATGTCACCTTACGCATTCGCATACCAGGATGGCATAATAGTGATCGGTCACACGCTGGAAGAACACAAAAGAAACCTGAGAGAAGTGTTCCGGCGTCTAAAGGAGGCAAACCTGAGACTGAATCCAGAAAAATGCCAATTCTTTAAAAAGGAACTGCTGTACGTGGGACATCGAGTGACAAGCGAGGGAATAGGAACAGATAGAGAAAAAGTAGCCGCCTCGACCGTCAAAGAACTCCGGCAATACCTAGAAGTAGCGTCGTGGTATCGCCGATTTGTACCACATTTTCATCAGAATCGTCAAACCCCAGAATGACCTGCTGCGCAAAGGCAGTAAGTGGGAGTGGACACCAGAGCACCAGATGGCGTTTGAGGAAGTAAAGGCAAGACTCGTGGCAGATCCGGCGCTAGCATGCCCGCACTTTAGTAGAAGTTTCATCCTGCAAACAGGCGAAAGCGACTACGGCATCGGAGCAATACTGACCCAGGACACCGAAAAGGGCGAAAGAGTAATCTCCTATTCGAGCCGAACACTGAACGGCGCGGAGTAGAACTATTCAACAACGAAGAAGGAGTGCTTGGCGATCGTCTGGGCGATCCGGAAGCTCAGGCCATATCTGGAAGGTTACCACTTTAAGGAAGTAACCGACCACATGGCCCTGAAGAGGCTCAACAGCATCGAAAGCCCTTCAGGAAAGATCGCCAGATGGGCCCTGGAGCTACAACAGTACGACTTTGAGATAGCGTACAGAAAGGGTCAGCTAAACGTGGTGGCCGACGCGCTATCAAGACAACCACTACCAGAGTAGCAATACTGACCCAGGACACCGAAAAGGGCGAAAGAGTAATCTCCTATTCGAGCCGAACACTGAACGGCGCGGAAAAGAACTATTCAACAACGGAGAAGGAGTGCTTGGCGATCGTCTGGGCGACTGGATCAAGGACATGGGCGAAAAGATAAGGACCCAACCGCAGAAATACCCGGCCTATGTTATGGATGGTGAGACACTGTACAGAAACATACCTCACCGAGCAGGCAGTGAAGACGTCGCGTCATGGAAGATGTGCGTCCCAAAGTCGCTACGAGAAACAGTGTTGAGGGAAAACCACGACGCACCGTCTGCGGGACACGTAGGAAGCCGGAGGACAATTGCACGGTTGGCAGCCCGATACTACTGGCCAGGCATGCATAGAGACGCCCGAGACCACGTAAGAAAATGCGAGATTTGCATGCGGTTTAAGCCCAATTAGATGCAGGCGGCCGGGAAGATGTTGACCCAAGTGCCGGAGGAACCATGGGCCACGGTATGTGCAGACTTCGTTGGACCCCTACCAAGATCTAAGCACGGGAACCAAATGCTGCTGGTCATGATAGACAGATTTTCGAAATGGACGGAACTGGTGCCCCTGCGCAGTGCGACAGCAGAGTCGCTCAAGAAGGCGTTTAGGGAGCGCATAATCGCAAGGTACGTGGTCCCGAAGGTGGTCATAACGGACAATGGAGTACATTTGGCAAGCCGCATCTTTAAAAGTTTCCTGGCTGAGATGGGTATCAGTCAACAATTCACCGCACCATACACACCACAAGAAAATCCAACCGAACGAGCAAACAGAACGGTCAAGACCATGGGGACGAGAAGTGGCCGGAGATTATGCTAGCAGTGAACGCGAGCACATCGAAATCCACCGGCCATACACCGGCGTTTCTTACCCAGGGCAGGGAACCACGTCTACCCAGCAGCCTATATGATAAGGAAACCCTAGGCACTGGACGAGCAACGGAGACCCCTGAGGAAAATGCCAACAAACTGAGAGAGGTATTTGAGATCGTGCGGCGAAATATGGAAAAGGCGTCCCAGGACCAAGCCAGACACTACAATCTGAGAAGGAGGCAATGGTCACCAGCGGTGGGCGACATAGTGTGGGCCAAGGAACATCACCTGTCCAAAGCGGCTGAAGGATTCGCTGCAAAACTAGCCCCGAGGTACGATGGCCCTTACCAGGTCGTAGATTTCGCCTCACCAGTGATCTGCAAAATTCGCCACATACAGTAGAAGAAAGAAAGGACATTCCAGGTTGGCGAGCTCAAGCAACAACAAAACGAGCAGACAGCAGAAACGTCAGATTTTCTAACGACAGGTACGAGGCGACAGGATTAGGCGTCAGGCCAAAGCGAGAGTCATCCATACGCCACACGGAAAGGACAATCAGGATAGAACAAGGACATGGATAAGGATCTCACGTTGATCCAGACTGCGAGGCCACAGGATTATGCGTCAGGCCTAAGCGAGAGTCATCCACACGCCACGCAGAAAGGTCAACCATAAGGGTAGGGCACAAGGACGTGGATAAGGATGGATGGTGATCCCGACCGCAAGGCAACAGGATTCAGCGTCGAGCAGTTGCCAGAGTCATCCGCGATTACACCAGGCGAAAGGGACACTTACAAAATGGCACAAGGATACGGGTAACGTGTAGGGATCCAACCGCAAGGCAACAGGTTTCAGCGTCGGGCGCGAGCCAGAGTCAACCGATTACGCCACGTAGAAGAGAGAATGCGCGGAGGGAGACAAGTCCAGACATACACCGCAGCATCCGGAGATTCTTTACGGAATGCGCCGGACGAGCTCGTCTAGTTGTTACCCGAGGAAAAGGGGAGGACGGTGCAGAATCAGATCTACACCGTAGCCAGCTGGTCACAAAAGACAGAAACACGCACCACACCAACAGTTAACTAAATACAAGAACAAGAACGGGGCATGCATGGGCCGCACCAGCAACCTGAAATTCAAAGGGGGCTTAATGCAGGAAGCAGAAACGGACATCATAATACTTACCTGCTGTCCTGGTTGCAAAGTGAATGCGAAGTCCTCTCCGCACCCGCTCTCGAAAGCTGCCAATATGGAGTCAGATGCTGCCAACAGAGGACGAGTGAAGGGCGAGAGATTACGAAAGGATGAGATGAAAAGGAGTGAAAGAAATGCAAGAGAAACTTACCTATGAAAGTTGCAAAATCACCACGAGCCAGGGAAGGGGGCGCCTCGGTAGGCGATCGATTGGCACTGGACGATAGTGCGATCGATGGGCACTCGAAAATGGAAATATCGGCCAAGGTGGAAATATCGCAACGAGCAGGTGTCAACGCCGCACCGTCGGTATCGATATTCGCAGAAACATCGATCAAGCACGAATGGTGTGACCAGGCGGAGGAAGCATGGAAAGGAGTGGAACGCAGCAATGAGCAGCAAGCTGGGGATCGATAGCCCATGAGTATCGATGTCCCAGTGGAAACACGGGAAATATCGGCGCGGGAAATTTAAAGTTGCTACGAGGAGGATGACCAGCGCTGTAGGAACTCAGTACAGTTAAGAGCGTCGAGGGAGCATCGAGGGAGCATCGAGAGAGCAACGAGGGAGCGCCGCGGGAATCACAAGGACTCGAAGGCTTGGATATGCAAGGAAACGCCGGAGAGTAGAAACAAGTTTTAAATGTTTCCCGAAGTAGGGGGGGAATGAGAGGAGTTGAATAACTCCCCACAAATAGAAGCAGCAGCAGATGGCCGGCCGCTTACCAGATACACGGCGAATTCGCGTAGTAACGGCGCGGCGAGGAGAGTTTGGAGACTTGGATGGAGAACGAGAGAGTTTGGAGACCAAGGATGGAGAGCGAGAGAGTTTGGAGACCAAGGAAGGAGATCGAGAGAGTTTGGAGACCAAGGACGGAGAGCGAGAGAGTTTGGAGACCAAGCATGGAGATCAAGAGAGAATGGACACTTCGCGGGCAAGGCAAGAGTGCCGTGTGCAAAAACAGGATAAGTCCATAAGTCTAAGAACTCCACCGGACTTTGGACTCTCCCGTGAACTTTGGACCGGGAGAGGAAGTGCCACATCTCGGCAGTGGAGCGGCACACAGGCGTGCCACAAGCATCACGGGAATCATCGGGACGGCAGCAGTGGGCGGAGCATCGATTGGATGCGGTACGTGAAGGACAAGTGGGTCAACCAGGAGTCACGGACTTTGGACCCGGAGTGGAGAGATCCAGCGGGCCGGGCGCAAAAGGGAAATAACGGTTCCCGGAGACCCAATATAAGGCCGCAGAGCGCTGGCAGCTGGATCAGTCGATCACGAGGAGTCAAGCCTTCAAGATCAGTTAAAGTACCAAGTAAACAGTCAGACAAGCAAGTAATCTACGAGGGAGCTACATCCAAGCGAGAGCAAGATCGCCACGTCGAGACGTTCGGGATTGGGACATCAGGAATCTCCGAATTGAGACACAAGTGGCTGAGTTCTGGAAGGCATCACGCGGCTAAGTCAAGGCGTTTGTTTTCCAACTTTGTCACGACCACACCCTGGCGAGTCGCCCGGCGGGTCTGTCAGAGACAAGCAAAAGAGTCCTAAGACGAAGAGCCGTCAGCTTGGGGAGGAAAGTTGTCTGCGACCCAGCGTACCTTGCCCGACCAAGCAGGACCTGGCGTGACGGACGAGCGGTAGATCGATTTGCGGTTTCAAGAGCCGGCCGCCTGGAGAGCCCTGCGATTACCGGCGAAGTTCCCGAACAGCAACCGACCAACTCCCCGAGTGCCAGAACGACGAGATACTGGTCAGAAGACAGCGCAGAGGACATCGACAGCGACGCCAGCAGACATTTCCGGCAGCCACGTTACCATCGCCGCGCGGAGCTCATTGGGTAGCGGACGCGCTAGGCGTAAAGCAAAGTGAACTGCTAGACAGCTCCTGGCCTTGACTGTCAGCGCGATCTGATCAAGAACCTAGCGGGACCGTCCGGGACAGAGCAAGGGACAGGTATTGCCTCGAAAGGCGTCGGCCTGGAGAGCAAGGCTTGTTCACCCTAGTCTGAGAACGGTGACGCTTCCCTAAGCACACAATGCCGAACTCTCTGCGGGTCTAAGGCGCAACAAGCGACCCCGAGGCAGCGCGTCGGCAAGCAAGCAGAGGCGGCCACTACGAGCGTCACGAAACCCAGGATCCAGTGGAAGCCGAGTCAACGCGTCGAGGAGCCAGAAAGAGGAGCGCCAGCAGCCGGCGGAACCAGAGCCAGGAGATACCGAAGCCAGCCCAGCCACACACCCGCTGTACTTATACCACGAGAATAAATCCCACTGTTACCTGTTTTCTCACTGATCAACGGGGCAATCATGACATATAAATTTGGTGGGACGAACACACAATCTTCTGAGCTAGCCGCACGAATCTCGTAGCGAGCAGACACAAAACCAGTTCGTTACAGTATATATATTCTTGGTCAGGATCACTGGCCGAGTCGATCTAGCCATGTCCGTCTGTCCGTGTGAACGCTGAGATCTCGGAAACTATACAAGCTACAATACTGGGATTAGGCATGCAGATTCCTGAGATTCCTGCGCAGCAGAGTGCCACTCCCACTCTCACGCGCACAAACCGCCCAAGACTGTGGCTCCTACAGTTTTAATGCTAGAATAAAAATTTTAACTGAAATATATTGTTCTCATCAATACCTATCGATTGGCTCAAAAAAAATTGCCACGCCCACTCTAACGCCCACAAACCGCCCAAGCCAGTGACGCCCACAATTGTCATGCTAGAATAAAAATTTTAACTGAAATATATTGTTATGATCAATACCTATCGATTGACTAAAAAAAAATTTTGCCACTCCCACTCTAACGCCCACAAACCGCCCAAACCTGTGACGCCCACAGTTTTCATGCTAGATAAAAAATTTTAACTGAAATGTATTGGTGTCGTCCAAAAAAAATTTGCCACGCCCAATCTGTCTACCGCCGGTAGGTGGCGTATTTTAATCTCGCTTTGCTGCTCGCATATCTCAATTTGCCTTTGGTCCCTTTAGCTGAGTAACGGGTATCTGATAGTCGAGGTACTCGACTACAGCGTTCTTCCTTGTTTCTAGCTTGATTATAGTAATTTCAAAATAATTTAAAGTTTTTATTGCCCAACCAGAATTTTTTTTTCTTTGGACTCACTGCTGGATGCTAATAAGCTATCTACTGCCATATTTAGTTCATCGATAATGTTTTCATTTTGGTATACAGATTTCGTACTATTGTACTATTGATTCGATATGATTTTACAGGAAAAACAGTTTGTGAGTTAGGAAGAATTATATTTTCATTATTTTTGACTTCTCTCTGGCTGATGCATTTTTATGCTTATCGGTCAATATGTGTTGTCGTTCCCTTGATGCAATATATTTATCACCACAAGTAGGGCATAAATGATCTAATTTTAAATCCTTTTTATTTTCGCTAATCTTAGCTTTTTTTTCTTAACCCTCGTCCATTTTCATCCGATTGAGAGCATTTGATGATGCTGTGGGATTATCGTCCAGATGATTTTGCTTTCTGTTTTGTGGTTGCCGTTTTACAACATTCATTAAAATGTTGAATGTATTTTCAGGTCCATTACAATTTTGATAGTGCTCGTAAAATTCATAATTATGAACTCAGGTAGAGCATAAGTCACACCTTATTTTTGATTTACACATTAAAACCTCGAAGGCATTTCGAGGCGTTGAGCACTGAGCATAATGAGCTTCAAACTCACTCATCTCCACATTTTTGGTGCACAAATCACAAGCAATGAATGATTTAATTTTTATGGTTTTAGTTTTAATTTTGTTATTCAAAAAAATATATTTTTATATGTTGTAATGTTGTTTAAAGTTTTCGCCCACACGTTAAAAACGTAAAAAGCACGATTCGAATTGTTAGGCGCGATTACAAGGACCGATGTGGATCTAATTATTTTATTAGAATAGAGTACTGAGCATTTAAAAAATTTGAGTGGTGTCATTTGTATAGTCTAGAATGTTCACTTAACAGGTTGACATATACAGGGAGTGCATACAGGCATGTTGTACTCCCAGAACCAATCCGATTGGTTCTCGAATATAGGGAGCTGCCCAATACCCCAGTCGAATGGTTATTAGAGGTAAAACGAACAAGGATTGATAACAAATTACCGGTGTTGAACGTGGTGTAGGAGGAGTTGATACAGGTTAAGGAAGGCAATCTCTGTGTAAGCAAGATTCGAATAAATGGTCAGTTAAGGTTGGGCCAGCATTGGAATTTCCTAAGCCTTAAGCTAAGAGTAGCTATTAAAAGCGGTTGCGGAGGTTATTTTCGGCGGTTTTAAATATGTTTTGTATGAGTTATTTTTAATTGCAAGCATATACACATGCCATAATCAGTGTGTTTGGTATCCCACGGAATCCTCCCGTTTTATTGCATTTCAAATATAATGACCCCTCGTTATCTTCTAAGAATGAGCAGGAGAAAGTTAACGTGCGTACCCACGAACCCGAATCTCACCCCCTACCCTCGAGTCCTTACTCATGACTGCTTGTGCGGGAAGGAGTGAAATTTTAATTGTGTGAGTTTTGTTCAAAATGTGCAGTTTTTATTTTACAGCAGAGAAAATGATACCATTGGAAAGGGCTTTAAAAATGCTTTCCAATGATACCAAACTTTTTTTTTTGTGAGGGGGTATACTAATTACGGTATCGGCGGTCATCGTCGTTTTTTGCCTTTTTCAGTCGAGTAGTGGGAATGTACGGGAGGAGGCCGAATTTGAAATTCGTTACAATTTTTCGCTTCAGTGCATCGTTTTCAAAGGATCTTAAAACAAAACTTCTTGTCCTGTACCTAAATACTATTGGGTGGTCCCTAGATATAAACCCTGAAAAGTATTCCCAATAAGAAATTTAAAACATGAACCTTAATGTGATCCCACTAGCTTGTTTTTCTATACACACCCGTCTAACTTTATCGTAGACACAAACATTATTGTATATTCTCAGAGCTAAAAAATGATCCTATAAGTCTTATACAACTTGAACATTAAAGTGATTCTTTAGCTCATTTTTCCTAGGCACTCTCCTTAAAAGGAATCGTATAAAGTATAAGAAAAACTAGAGTATAAGACTGCAGCGGCGGTCATCGCAGCGGCAGTCTCGGCAGCGTCCAAACCGCCGCTGCGTAAACCGCGCTCCCGTATATGACCACTTCTCGACTGAAAAAGGCAAGAAAATACGATGACCGCCGATACCGCAATTAGTTTACCCCCTCACTAAAAAAAAACAAGGGAGAACGCTATAGTCGAGTACCTCGACTATCAGATACCCGTTACTCAGCTAAATGGAGATATGCAAGCAGCAAGACGAGATTAAAATGCGCCACCTACCGGCGGTATACAGATTTAAGCGTTATGGGCGTTAGAGTGGGCGTGGCAAATTTTTTTTTGGATCAATCGATAGGTATTGACGAGACCAATACATTTCAGTTAAAATTTTTTATCTAGCATGAAAATTGTGGGCGTCACAGGGTTTTGCGGTTTGTGGGCGTTAAAGTGGGCGTGGCAATTTTTTTTTGGATCAATCGATAGGTATTGACGAGACCAATACATTTCAGTTAAAATTTTTTATCTAGCATGAAAATTGTGGGCGTCACAGGGTTTTGCGGTTTGTGGGCGTTAAAGTGGGCGTGGCAAATTTTTTTTTGGGTCAATCGATAGGTATTGATGAGAACATTACATTTCAGTTAAAATTTTCTATCTAGCATCAAAACTGTAGGAGCCACAGTTTTGGGCGGTTTGTGGGCGTTAGAGTGGGCGTGGCACTCTACTGAAACAAACTTGCGCTGCGCAGGAATCTCAGGAATCTGCGTGCCTAATCCCAGTATTGTAACTCTCATAGTTTCCGAGATCTCAGCGTTCATACGGACAGACGGACAGACGGACATGGCTAGATCGACTCGGCTAGTGATCCTGATCAAGAATATATATACTTTATGGGGTCGGAAACGCTTCCTTCTGCCTGTTACATACTTTCCGACGAATCTAGTATACCCTTTTACTCTTCGAGTAACGGGTATAAACAGTTTGGTATCATTGGAAAGGGCTTAAAAAATGCTTATTCTCTGCTGTAAAATAAAAACGGAACATTTTAAACAATACCCACAAATTTAAAATTTCACATCTTCTCGCCCAAGCAGTCACTCTTTTAGAATAATTTGATGGTGCTGAAGTACGGTAAAGTCTATGGATTCAGTCACTGATGTTGATGAAGCAGTTCATTATCCGGTTGAATTTCTCAGCCAACCAAATCCATCACGAATTCCTTTACATATTCTTAGACTTTATATTGGTTAAAAAATTTAAGACATCCAAAACTGTGTAACAGTACAAGATTGCAAGTTAAAGCACTTCATAAAAATTTACTGGTTGTTTGTTTTTATATCACGAATATCCCTAGTACCATCGAATCTACTCTTTCGGTTTAAAAGACTACAATTCCCTGTAAAAGATAACTTTGCAATAACAATCAGACCTTAAAGTTTACTTGACTAGACTTAAGGACGTTTGCTTTTCTCATAGTAAGTTTTATTTGGCCTGTTCAACAGTTAGCTCTTCTGGTTTATCAAAGATAAAGAATTGGGATTTCAGATTTAAATTCCGTAGCCTTGTACGCATCGCAAGTTTTTCACGCGAATGTGCCACGCCTACTTCAACGCCCACAAACCGCCCAAACCTGTGGCGCCCACAATTTGTATGCTAGATAAGAAATTTTAACTGAAATGTATTAGTCTTGTCAATACCTATCGATTGACCCAAAAAACAAGCCTGTAGCTTCAGTAGTTTACAAGTAACGGGTGTACAAAGTTTAGGTATTTATAGCTGTTTTCTCGCCAAACTAACGAGTGTTTGCAAAAAAGGTAAAACTAAAGATTTTTATATTAAGCTGTTTAGCATCATCTTAAATTTCCAGGCAGTGTTCGATGTTCTGAACAGATAAATGTGGCCATTTTTATACCCTTGCAGAGGGTATATTGATTTCTGTGAGAAGTTTGCAAAGCAGTCAAGGAGACGTTTCCGACCGAAGTATGTATATTCTTGATCAGTATCACTAGACAAGTCGATCTAGCCATGTCCGTCTCCGCCTTGGCAACCAAATATCAACTTATTTTACCCGTTACGTTAGCAATAAGGGTAGCAAGACTCGTCGGAAAGTATGTTACAAATAGAAGGAAGCATTTCCGCCCCATAAAGTATATATTATTGATCAGGATCACTAGCCGAGTCGATCTAGCCATGTCCGTCTGTCCTTATGAACGCTGTGATCTCGGAAACAATAAAAGCTGCAATACTGGGAAGTAGGTAGGATATGCGGGTTCTGGAACACTTTTTTACCGGAAGCGGATTCTGGCACACTTATTTATGCGGGTTCTGAAACACTTTTTTACCGGAAGGGGATTCTGGGACAAATTTTATACGGATTCTGGCACACTTTCTTATCGTGAGCGGATTCTGAAACAAATTTTTATGGTGAGCGTACTGAGTCACAGTGGATTCGTAGTCACAGCGGATTCTGACTCACGATTACGCATGTTCTGGGGGCACGTGTTGTGTGAGTCAAGATCGTTCGTGTAATTTTTTAGAAGCAAGGTCGTTGGCATATTTTTCCAGTGTTGTAGAACATTCTCCACTGTGAAATACTTTGTAGAACATATTTCCTATTGCAAAATATTTCCTGGAAGTGTGAATTATTTTTTTTCTAGAACATTCTAGAACATGCACAGTGAAATATTTTTTCCCCTTCACCTCCCACCACTCTACCACCACTCTCCCTTCCGCTTCCCCTCCCTCCTGCTACCCGTCCACTCTACCTCCCGCTTCCCATCGAATCTCCCTCACGCTTCCCTTCGACTCACCCTCGAGCTTCCCCTCCACTCTCCCTCCCGCTTCCCATCCTCCCTGCCACCATTTCCAGCCACGCGCAACATCATAATGCGGAAGGAGGCAGTTATCACAAAGCTCAGTTCCGCCACCGCCACATAGTTTGCACGCTTTGTTTTTCTCTCGTTTTGAAAAGAACCGGTTATCGCAAAGCTCAGTTCTGAGCTCACAACAATCCCTCCACTCCCCCTCTCGCTTCCGCCGCATGAACACGATCGTTGAAGACTTTCAATATTCTTTATTTTTAGTTCAAATTTGAAAATATTATACAAATATTAAAATATCCTCATGTATGCTGAAAACGGTCAATATTTTTTTTGTCAATATGTAGATAAAACCCTTCACTTCCCTATGCAAATTAATTATTTCACTTGCGAATAATTTAAAAAGATTTATTTTTATTTTTTATTCACTGAGTTACAACTTTACAACTTTTCCTTAATACCGACTTTTATTCTACTATTCACAATGTTTCTTCTATTAAACCGATCTTCTCGGATGCAAAAACGGACTGCCTGGCCAAAGGCCGATTATCTGATAAACAAACCTCGGTTTAAGAGAATTGGGGAACTCATTAAGAGTTGGACAAGGGTTGGACTCAAGAGAGTCGGGAAATCGGATGATCAAATGCTCTGCTGCGGTGCTGACCGGATGCTTGTGTTTACATTAGCTGGACCCAGCTTAGTATATGTTAGGAGGACTGCGGCGCAATTGAATCTTAATAATGAACTTTGATTGAAGTAAGGGAGCTAATTGGGATTCTGTGGGAACGCTGAGTAAGGGGATCCCAGCTAAGAATTGTTTATAATAAATTGTTTACGACTTGGGTAAGGCGGCTGGGCGCTCGAGCTGGAAAGCGTTCTCAGCTAAGAATTGTTTCTGAAGAGTTTGTTTATAAATCGGGTAAGGAGGCTGGGATCATGAGCTGGATAACTTGCACACGATCGTTAAAGGCTTTAGATATATACTTAGTATACATGGGGAATTTAAACAAATATTAAAATATCCTCATGTACACAAAAAAAAACAATATTATTTTTCCATGCACGCGATTGGTGAAGGCTTTAAATTTTTTTTTTTGTTTAGTGTACATAGAAATATTATACAAATATTTAAATGTTCCCATGTACACTGAAAAGAAACAATATTTTTTTTCAGAGTTTAGCTATCGCAAACTGCTCAATATGAGTATGAGCATGTAGTTATTACAAACTGTAAGCTGAAATAATGAAAACAATGAAGCGACAAAGTTAAAAAGAGTCTTTATTGTTATATAGTATATAGATGTTTATATATTTTAGTTTTTTAGTTTTTTTTAGAGGTTTAATCATTCTCTCACTCAGATTGCGATAAAATCGCATTTTATTATGTGCTCCCTTTATTATATTTTGTGTTCCAATCGTAGGAATTTTTCTGATGGTGTGTAAGGTCCTCAAATCACTGTCACAAACTACATGCTCAAACTCCTTACAAAATTCATCAATTTGTTTTTTTTGTTCGCCATCCTACAATGTAAAAAAAAAAGAGATGAATAATTAATTGTAATTTAACATGTAAATATATATAAATATATTTATATAAAAGGTGAGTTCCAAAGTAAACTGAACTTTTTTAATATAGCGCCCTCTAGTGGCGACATCTTTACGTCAACTGGTGCAGAATCTGCTATCGTTTAGTAAACGTTCAGTAAAAATTTCATGACATTTCATCCATTGGAAGTGAGGTTATTGCGTCTTAAGTGTCAGTATGTTTTTGTCATCGGTGCGAAAATGAGCTTCGAACAAAGAGCCAACATTAAATTTTGTTTTAAAATTGGTAAAACTTTTACCGAAACGTTTCAATTGATGAAACAAGTTTATGGCGATGATTGCCTATCCCGTAGCAGAGTGCACGAGTGGTTTCAACGTTTTCAAAGTGGTCGTGAGAACATAAATGACGATGAACATGTGGGCCAACCAAAATCCGTGATCACCGAAAATTCAATCGAAACTGTGCGTGAATTCATAAAAAATCAGCCGAAATCATCATTGAAAATCATGGAAATCGAATTGAACATCTCCAGAACATCGATTTATCGCATTTTGACCGAAAATTTGGGCTTACAAAAGGTGTGTTTTTGACTGACGTCCAAAAATTGCTCAGATTTCAATATTCGAAGGACATCATTAAAGAGGCTAAAAAATGACCCGAACTTCCTTTACAAGATTGTGACTGGTGGCGAAACGTGGTGTTTTCAATATGATTCCGAAACGAACCGCCAGAGTGCTGAATGGAAGGCGCCGGACGAGCCGAAACCCAAAAAATCGCGCCTGAAGAAGTCAAAAGTGAAGACAATGCTGGTTTGTTTTTATGATTCCAAGGGTATTGACCACAAAGAATTTGTTCCACCCGGCCAAAACGTTAATGCGGTATTCTACCTTGGAGTTTTGAAGCGCATGGTGCGCCGTATTCGACGTGTTCGGCCCGAATATCGCGAAGATGGAAGTTGACGTTTGTTGCACGATAATGCGCCGTCTCATCAAAATTCACATTTTAACCATCAACCACTCCCCGTATTCACCTGATATGGCACCGTGCGACTTCTACCTTTTCGGAAAAATGCATTTGCCGATGAAACGAAAGCGTTATGCAGACGTAGAGGCCATTCAAAAGGCTTGCACCGGCATACTGGCGGCCTACCGGGCAACGAGCTAAAACACTAGTTCGACATGCTTTTGGACCGTGCAAAACGCTGTAAGTAGTAGGGAAACGCGGATTCTGGGAAAATTAGCATATTAATGGCCCCCAAAACATCTAAAGCTGGTTGCCTTAGAGGGACATGTCCGATCATGTTGGGGAATAACGTTTCCTATGATTGTAAAACTAATTTAGAAATCAAAAGAACCCCAATAAAATAAATCCCACAAGTTAATGATTCTCAAATGTCAAATATTTTCAAACAGACTTTTTTTTTCGCCCCAGAATGTTTAACTGGTAAATTTTTTCAAGATCTCTCCTTTCTACAAACGGGTCATAAACATGTCATAAAAGGTATTCAAGCAAGAGCTACCCGAACATGCGCACCTGTCAATTACCTGACCGCAATAAAGGGCGCACGTTCATTGACAAGATCATGGACCTCACGCCAACGACCTCATGGCTGACTGCTAGCTCTAATACGTTCCTATAATAGGGGTTGAAATCACGACTCACGACCAACAACTCGCAAGTAGCCGACATATCTCAGTCAAGGAAATATTTTCCATTCTCCGTACCTGTAATTTTAACTCGAAATAAAAAGTCAGAAGTTTATTTTGTAGCATAATAATACATTTATTCATTTATTTTGGTATTGCGAACATTTTTGTTATATATATATTGTTGAACGTTGATGCACTAAGAGCAGTACAAACAAGTGGCCCAAACGACACCAAGCACGTGCTTGTTACGCGCGGGCCAATTTTTGTTTCGGGTTCGAGAGGATGGTACATAGAACAAATAAAGATAGGACAAAACATAGAACAACAAGATTAAAGCAAATGAGCTAAGATTTAAGTTTTTAGTACAGGGATAGAAGAAATTAATTTTCTGATTTGATTCCGGCGATTTGCATAGAAAAAGCAGGCGCACGTTTCCGTGTAAAGTGTTCACCATAATTCGTAGTTTTGAGATCATGTCCACCTGGATTCATGAACATAGATTTTGTGTTTAGAAGGTATTGAAAATACTGACCAATTATCTCTTCTTTAAATTGTTCAATAAATTGGTCAGTTTCCTCATGAAACTTCAGTTGGTTAATTTAATTTTCTTGGAGGTCTTTACACATCTAGTCTCAACTTTAAAATGATGTATAACAATTATTTTATTGTTTTGGAGCTACTTTGAAAAAATGTCAAAATAATGTATGCATTGTTTAGAGCCCTTAAAGTGTGTTTCACAATAGGGAAACCGGTTTCCTTTAAACCTGTTTAATGACGGACAGCCCATTTCCTCGATATTAATGAGCTGACGACTCCCAAAAAACTTCTGTAGAAATCGTTTCTTTTCCACACCTTTACAAATAATTTGTTTTTCGCTTGTAATTGTCCTTAGATACTTTCGAGTTTGTGAAAACTGTTCTCTCCATCTTTCCAAAAAATTTTGTGATGTGTATTGGTTAACCAAATTGCAGTCTTTCGAGATTTTGTATTTAGCAAAGTAAAATCATATGGTGGTTCTATTAAAATACTATTATTCAAGTTTGGATCTTTTTCGAATACAATTCCAATTTTCTTTAGAATAAAATTATTATTATTATCAAAGAAACCTTGAACATCAATCGAAACAGTATCTTTCAACCTTTTTCTAATGTTAAACAACTCGTTGTATTGTACTAGTCCGTTTAATGGGTTATATTCAACTAAACGGTCTTGTATGAGGAGACAGTAAGCTTGGGTATTTTCATGACTTGGTGTCTTCAGTTCTACTGAAATTCTCACATCAATAGGACCAGTTTTCACTGATTCGTTTTGATATGAAAGATCAACCACAATAATAGGGGCCTTCAATTTAAATTCATTTGGGGTCAAAAATGGTTGTGATTCACGATTATAGTAACTAGATTGAGATCTTGTATACATTTCATATAGGTGAGCATACTGATTCTTACTAAAATCAACATTCAGTTTATCATATGGTTATGAATTCAAATGAACTTTCAAGTTTGATAAATTATTTGTGATAACTTCTCCTTTTAGTGTAAATCCAATTATTACAAATCTTGGTTTTTTCGCGGTTAGCCGACAATTTCTCATTGCAGCTGTGTTGACTCCCATACCCCTATTTTGGGTTAGCATATGAATACCAACTCCGAAATGCGATTGGTAGGCTTACACCACTTTTAATAATATCATACATCTTAAAACTCGCAAAATCGGTCGGAGTTGCATGGAAAATTTTCCAGGATATGTTCGTCATTTCCAGTTTTAAAGTTTGTTCATTTCTGCTTTGTTCTAACACATCGCCAAGATTCTTAGTTAGCATCAACACTAGTTCCTGTTTACATTTTAACAAAACTTTTTTATAATCCTCAGCAAATCTCAACAAAATGGGGTCCCGTAGAAATTTCGTCTCCACTGCTCCATCCAGAATTAAATAGATTTTGACTTCGAAGAGTATCCAGAGATATAAAATATTTTAGGGTAGTACACGTTGTATTTAGTTGTTACCTAGCAGTATTTCGATGCTTACTTTCTTGTTTTTGGGATGGTTACTTTGTGTATGGTACCTGTAAAGTACTTGCTTTTGGATGATTACTTTTTGTATAGTATTTGTAAAGTACTTGGTTTTAGATGGTAACTAACTGTTAACAAGTTTTATGAGTTGTTATAGTTTCTGGTTAAGAATTATCAAAGCATACAAACCAACTTACCGTGAACTATAATTACCTGACCATCATTAAAGTCACATGCCCAAGACCTAAGGAGCAGGCCGTCTGATAAGATCATACATCTCAAGACCATTGACAAGGGATGATGTTCCGACCGTGCACCAACTCGCAAATAGCCGACGACCTCATTGAACAAAATACTTTCCCTTCATCCGTACTTGTAGTTTTAATTACAGTCAGAAAGAAATTTTGTAGGATCATTTAATATTATTTTATTTATTTTATTATTGTAAACATATTTCATTTAATTCAAAATTAAATATATAATATATACATTTTTATATAATTAATTTTCTGACTCCTCCTTCTGTAAGAAATATATGGGTTGTTAACTTTCGATCCAAACGCATATTTTCGCTTGGTTCCCATAGATAGATGTAAAATTGTTCTCACAATTTAATATTTCTCAGATGTTGAATTATTTTTAAGGCATTCATTTGTTCAGTCATCAATTTTATATTATTTTGTTTATTTTATTATTGTAAACATAATTCTTTTAATTCATAAATAAATATATATTATTGTATATAAGTTTTAAATATTTAATTTTCTGACTCCTCCCTCTGTAAGAAATATATGGGTTGTTAACCTTCGTTCCAAACGCATATTTTCGCTTGGTTCCCATAGATAGATGTAATAATAATTCTTACAATTTAATGTTTCTCAGATGTTGGATTATTCTTAAACCATTCATTTGTTCAGTCAGAAACAAAAGTTATAGGATCTGTACGCCGGGGGGTAGCGGGGTACCGTGGTGGCGCTGATGGAATGGCGTGGGAGGCGACGGCGGGAAACTGGCGGCGTCGGCGGGCTGCTGCGCTGGGCCTCGGCGGTTTGCTGCTGGTGCTGCGGAAGCTGTAGGGGAGAAACCACTCGAACGCGTATTGCCCGTTGATCGAAAAGAAGTACTCGAGAAAAAGTTAACTTGGAAAGTAGGCGGGGGTGCGACCGCGGTTTATGTCAGTTGAACTCCAGAATCGAACTAACTAAGTCTAAGCTCCGCTCTGCGCTCCAAAGCGCAGCGGAGACTTCATGGAGGGAGCTAGGAACGGCGCAGGATAGCGGGAGCGCGAGAGAGCGGGAAAGCGGGAGAGCGGTAGAGCGGAGCAGCTGGATAGCGGGGCCGATCCATATTCGCCGAACACTTAGCCTGAACAGGATCATTTAATATTATTTGATTAGTGTAAACATATTTCATTTAATTCATAATTAAATATATATTATATATATTTTTATATAATTAATTTTCTGACTCCTCCCTCTGTAAGAAATATATGTGTTGTTAACCTTCGTTTCAAACGTATATTTTCGCTTGGTTCCCATAGATAGATGTAAAATAATTCTTACAATTTATTGTTTCTCAGATGTTGGGTTATTCTTAAACCATTCATTTGTTCAGTCAGAAACAAATTTTATAGGATCATTTAATATTGTTTTATTATTGTAATCATAATTCATTTAATTCATAAATAAATATATATTATATAAGTTTTAAATATTTAATTTTCTGACTCCTCCTTCTGTAAGAAATATATGGGTTGTTAACCTTCGTTCCAAACGCATATTTTCGCTTGGTTCCCATAGATAGATGTAAAATAATTCTTACAATTTAATGTTTCTCAGATGTTGGATTATTCTTAAACCATTCATTTGTTCAGTCAGAAAACAATGTTATAGGATCATTTAATATTATTTTATTATTGTAAACATATTTTATTTAATTCATAATTAAATATATATTATATATATTTTTATATAATTAATTCTCTGACTCCTCCCTCTGTAAGAAATATATGGGTTGTTAACCTTCGTTCCAAACGTATATTTTCGCTTGGTTCCCATAGATAGATGTAAAATGTAAGAAATATATGGGTTGTTAAAATAGTTCTCACAGTGTAATCTTTCTCAAATGCTGAATTATTGTTAAAACATTCATTTGTTCCATCCCATAATAATATTGTATTTTATTCGAAAGCATCATTAGTTAGCATAGGAGCGTCTTTCAATTTAATTTATGATTCAAGTTTATGACAGAGGTGTTGGGACCTGGTAATATCGGTTTTAGTTGTCAACTATTTTTCTAGTTCTAGTTTTCTAATTCTATTCTATTTGTATACTATTTGTATGAGTAAGGCATAATTGTCTAAGATTCTGAATAAGTTTAATAAACTCCTTAATTACAATACTGATTACCTGGTTACTATATATTTAGCAGATGTATACAAGTTGTTTAGTATCTGGTTTCTATATGTTTAATAGATGTATACAAGTTGTTTACTAGATGTATACAAGTTGTTTACTAGCTCTTTAGTATCTATATATTTAGTAGATCAATTTTGAAGCAGCGTTCTTGAATATAACCCTCTGAGTCCCACCATTCAAATAACTTGAAATCCATGTTTATAGATTACATGGAAACCCAAGCTGATTTTATTTGAACAAGAGAAGAGAATGGTTCACAGAGTCAAAGGCCTTACTAAAATCTGTGTATATAACGTCATTCTGCATTTTATTCTTAAGTCCATATATTACAATAGATGACAATTCAAGATGGTTGGTTGTGGTCGATCTTCGCTTAACAAAACCATGCTGACACGGTGATATTAGCGAGGAATATTGCAAATGAGGAGTTATAATAAGTTCAAATGCTTTAGGAATTGCCGACAATTTATAAATACCTCTGTAGTTCTGAGCATCCGCCTTCGCACCCTTTTTGTGAAGTGGAATGATAAAACAGTTCTTCCAGATAGTAGGAAAAACTGATGATGAAAAAGACGAATTAAAAAGTTTAAGAATCGGTTTACATATGGTTGACGCACAAAACTTAAGCACACACCCGGGGAGTCCATCTGGACCGGGAGAATAAGTTGACGTTGTTGTTGCTAAGTCTCTTAAGAGAGAACTTTCCGTAATTGCAGGGGTAAAAATACAATTTGCCCTATTTAAGGGATAAGGGTAGTTAGAATTTAACCAAGCAGCCGAACTATAAGTAGTTTGGAAAATCTCGGCAAATAAATCAGCAATTTCAGAATCCGTCGATGCCCCAATTAAGTTAAAATGTACCGATGAAGGCAATGCTGACGACTTACGCTTGGCATTGACAAAGTTATAAAACTGCTTCGGATCATTTAAAAATTCAAATTTACATCGACTTACATACATAGTATAGAAATGACCCGATTTTTTATACTTTTTATAAGTGTTTGTCCTAAGGTTTTTAAGTCTTTGAAGCGCATTGGTAAGCCGATTAGGCCTTTTTAGCTTTGAGTAAAGTATTTAACACTATATAAAATAGTTCAGTGGCACTTTCAATATCCATACAATTGTACAAGTCTGTCCAATTAAATTGAGAAATCATATCGTTAAGTTTTTTAAAGTCTCATTTTGGGAAACATCTCACTTTAGTTTGAGAAAGTAAAGGAGAGAGCGTATCAACGCATGGGAGGCAGATTGTCAATTCCATAGTTGGATGGTATCGGTCTTCAGGTACAACAAGAGCGTCAATTCTAGATACCGTAACTTCAGACGGGTCTGAAACAAACACAAGATCTAGTTGTCTGTTTAAAGAATTCCGTATAAAGCTTACTTGCTATAACGATAATTCTAAAAGGAGTATAGCGACAAGTGAGTCAGTAGGAGGAGACCAAGAAATATCAAAAGGTCTCTGTTAGAAAGAAGAGATAAAACAGATTTTATCACAGACAGATGGTGCTCATAAATTATTAAATCAGAGCTGTTGTGTGAAACTCCTTGTGTTGGAAATGTTAATAATCTTTATCCATTTTTATTGATAACGCATCTCTTTGGTAGTTTTGTTACATTCTTTATTTATTTGGTTTGCTTGGCAGGAGCAGCGTTAATGCCGCTTCCAACGTCAAGTTGTTTCTGATTTTACAATTTGCCTTAGGATCTAAGTAAGCCTAATTCTCGTAGCTGCGCTGCTTACAGTTGGGCGGCAGAGAGATGGCTATGTATACCTTATGTATATAAAGTGTATTTAATTATGCTCTCTTTGGCTGGAGCGCGAGGGCATGTGTATGTACTTGAGTTTGGCTGAGCGGCCGGCGTGTGCAACAGAATGCTGACACTTGCACTTTCTTTGAGCGCGCCGATCGACTCATGTTTCGGCCACTTAGGGTTTTTGACCGAGCCTTTTGTTTATATAAACACTGCAACAAAGTGTTACAGTGTGTTTGTTTCAAGTACTCTTGGTACAGTAGATATTCGATATAAGTGCATACTACATCTCCCTCCTTTTGAAAAATAACGTTATATTATGAAGTTATTTTGTTAATATATTTTACTTAAAGAAATATTTATTTTTGTTTAAAAAAATTTCTTTTTTTTTTTTTTAAAGAGAATGGAATTGGTAATAATATATGTATTAAAAGAAAAAGTATTTTTTAACATGGAGTGTAAAAGAATTTCTAAGCATGGTTACACTCATAAGTATTTCTGAACATGGCTATGTTAAATGCAATTATGAAATAAACATTTTTAATCTATCTTTATGTACTATTTGTTTTTTATTTTTGTTATTTATTATAGTTATGTTATCTCTATCTCCTATTTGTTCTACCCTATAAGGACCTGTATATTTCGAATCTAACTTATGTCCTGTTTCATTTTTCAATAAAACCTGATCTCCTATTTTTAAATCGAAATCTAAACTAGTTTTGTCGTAACTAATTTTCTGTTTCAGCTTATGAGATTCTAGCATTAGTCTAGCTCTCTTAATTGCCTGTTCTAATCTAAATTTGGATTCCTTAGCATAATCTTCTATATTATAAAGGGGTTTTATTTTATCTATGCTATTAAAGTGTTTTGGTAGATTTGAAGTTTTACCGAAAACTAGCTCATATGGACAATAGTCATGTGCCATGGATGGGGTTGTATTAAAAGAATATACGAAGTATCGTAGCCATACATCCCAATCTGTTTTGTCAACTGAGATGTATGAACGAATGAACTCATTTAGTGTTCTGTGGCTTCGCTCCACGGTACCTACTGTCTGGTGGTGGTGTGCAGTTGAAGTTATGTTTTTAATATGTAAATATTTACATAGATCTTCAATAATTGAATTTTTATATTCTGTTCCCATGTCCGTAATGAACGTCTTCATTGGACCGTACTTTAGAATAAAATCTTCAAATATAGCTTTTGCTACTGTATTTGCGCTTTTATTTGGTATAGGTATAGCTACTAGGTATTTAGTTAAATCGGAGATGAGTGTTACTGCGTATTCGTTTCCATTATTCGATTTTGGAAGTGGACCAATAGTATCTACAATTACTCTATCAAAAGCTCGTTGTGGAGTTTCGGTTATAGTTAGTGGGGTCTTTGTATGTTTAGTCGTTTTCGACTTTTGGCATTTAGAACATTTCTTTATGTACTCTTTTATGTCTTTGGACATATTTTTCCAGTAATAGTGTCTCTGGACCTTGGCCAAGGTTTTTGTAATGCCTGTATGACCACCTTGTATTGGATCATCATGGAATGTAGACAATATAGCTTCTTTTTCTTTATTATGTTTTATTACGGTCACCGGGTTGAGTAGCGCTACTCTCAATGATTTCAATATTTTTTTGCCCATAATTTTAAAATTATCAATTGAAACAAGTTCAAAGATATTTTCCCACGGTGCCACTTTGAGTTGGCTGACTTTGTGAATACCGGCCTGCTTTTCAAGCCTTTGAAAGAATTGACCTAAGTCAATGGTTCCATTAGTATACAAATCGCTTACATCATAACTTGCTGTAATTTTCTTTCCGTGCTTAAATAAACACATTTTATTATTTACATGCAAGGTCACTACTTTACGTACTTCATCATTGTTTATGACTTCATATACGTTGGGCTTTGAAGCTTTTTCTATAGGTTGCTTATGCAATTCTATTTGATCTTTTCCTGCGCAGGATTTCTGTCTACTTTGGTTTCTGGTAGTGACTTTCAGAATTTTATTACTTGTTTGTATATTTGTTAGGTCTGTGATTGTTATTCTGGAGAGCGCATCGGCTACATAGTTGTCTTTACCCTTTAGATACTCCACCGTAAAATTATATTCCTCTAATTCAAGTCTCATTCGTGTTAGTTTGGAACTTGGATTTACCATTGAAAATAAGTATGTCAGTGCTCTATGGTCTGTTTTGACAGTGAAGTGTCTACCATAAATATATGGTCTGAAGTGTGTTATTGCCCAATGAATGGCTGCTAGTTCTTGTTCTGTGGTGCTCTTGTTGCTTTCACCTTTCGTAAAGGATCTTGATGCGTATGCCACTGGAAGCTGTAGTCCATTTTTGTTTTGAGTTAGGACTGCTCCACAAGCGTATTTGCTAGCATCTGTGATTATGCAAAATTCTTTGCTAAAATCTGGATATTGCAACAGAGTAGGATTTATTAATGCTGATTTAAGATGTTCGAAGGCGTTTTGACATTGTGTTGTCCATTCGAATTTTACATCTTTCTTACATAATCTTGTTATGTGACGGGAGTATTCAGCAAAATTCTTTATAAAACGTCGGTAATAATTGCAAAATGCAACGAATCTTCTAGCGCCGTCCGCATCATGTGGGACTGTATAATTTTGAATGACGTCGTATTTTTTGTCGTCGGGCAAGATTCCTTTATCTGTGCATTTATGTCCTAAGAAAGTGACTTCATGCATGAAAAATCAACATTTTTCAGGATGTAACTTCAGGTTGTGTTTCCTACATTTCTCGAAAACATCAGTTAAGTTCTTGAGCATATGTTTTTCGGAACAACCTATGACTATTAAGTCATCCATATAAAGAAATGCTTGCGAAGGTTCTAATCCAGAGAAAGCTATAGTCATCATTCTTTGAAAAGAGTTTGGCGCTATTTTTAAACCGAATGGTAATCGCGTGAAGCGGTACGAACCATTGTTTGTTGAAAAAGGTGTTATATCCCGTGAACTTTTTTCCAGTTCAATTTGATGGAAACCTGACATTAAGTCAAGGCATGAGAAGTATTTTGCTCTACCTAGTTGATCTAAAATATCATCGATTCTAGGCAGTGGAAATTTATCAGACAAGAGTTTTTTATTAATTTGACGATAGTCAATTACTAATCGCCATTTTTTATTTTCCGTATTTGGAAGTGACTTTTTTGGTACTAACAGAAGTGGGCTATTATAAGGTGATACAGAGGGTTCCACTATTTCATCATTGATGAGTTTTTGGACTTGTTTTTGAATTTCGTCTTGTTGACTATGAGGATTTCTATAATTTTTTATATATACGGGTTCATCATCAATTAATCTCAGCTTTTGTTTATAAAAATTATTGGTAGTGATCGATTCGGTTTCTAGTCCGAACACATCACTATACTGGGTGCATAATGCTGTAAGTTGTTTATTGAATTGAGGCGGGAAGTTTTTTGCAAGTTGGGATAATACAATTTTTTGTCTGTCTTCTAAGTCCGTTTTTACTATGTCGTAGTTTGAAAGTGGTTCATGATGAATGTTTTTGATATAGACTACTTGATCTGTGTTTGTAGTATTTAGTAATCTTATATATGCATTTTGGACTGTTGCTATGGTATTTGCGATATAGATACCATGCTGAATTTCTTGATTCGGAATTAATACACTGTCTTCTTCTGAATTTATTTCGATTTTTCGGACGACTTGGGATCTTGCTGGCAGAATTAGGGAGTTGTTGCCAGAACTGTATGCTATTGGAACATAAATTGGATATTTTAGGTTATTTGGTCTTATTATAAGCCAGTCCTCAGACGGCTTGAAGTCTAATTGACAGTTGTATCATTTGATAAAATCGATTCCTAGTATTCCATCACATGGAATAGCGAATTGCATATTTACGATATGGAAATCATGTTGAATTATGTACTTAGAAGTTTGAATTTCAATAGAAGTTAAGCCTTTTGATTTGGTAACTTCCTGACTTATACCCTGTATGTTTATGATGTAATTATCTTGAATGTTTTGAAAATTATCAGAATTCTCCTTCAATAAGGATATTTCCGCACCTGTGTCTAGTAAGAGAACTAATTCTTTTCCTGTTGCTACGTTCGTGAAAGTGACAAATGTATTTTGACTGAGATTTAAAGTGTGAATTTTGATGTTGTTTACTGTCGTGTATCTAAAGGTGTTTGGGAGTTTCCCGAATTTGTTTGTGCCACTCTAACATTGTTATTGTGGTTGTTGTTTCCCCCACGGCTGTTTCCGCCGCTGGTGTTTCCACCACGGTTGTTATTTCTGTTATAATTGTTATTTTGGTTATTTCTGTTATAACCATTGTTTTGATTATATCCGTTATTCTGATAATATCTGGTATTGTTATAATTACCTCGATTATTGCCTCGATTATTACCTCGTCCGCGATTTCCACCGCGCTGCGGGTAATTTTTGTAATATAGGACAGTGTTTGGCTGTCCGGTTGCTTCTGTGCAACTGCTTACAAATTTGGATATGGCTTCATTCATTGTATTGAAGGTACCGGCTTGCATTATAGTTTTTACCTTATCTATTTGGCAATTTTTAGTCATTGCTTTCACTGCATGTTGAGTGGAATAACGTCTGGCTAACTCTAGGGATAAGCCATCTGTTATAAATGCACCTTCTAAGGATTTCGTCATCTGCTCAACCTCTTGTGTGTACTGGTTGGCAGTCTTATTGCGTTGTTGTAGGCTCATCAGTTTTGCTGACAACACTTCTACAGATTCGCCTTTGACGTTGTTTTTTAATCTGGAAATGACTTCAGCTATTGTTGTTTCATCTCCGATTAGATTTCTGGCGACACCTTTTAGCTTTGTTTTTATAATTGAAACTGCTAATTGTTCGTGTTCGCCTTTTATTGATTCTACTATTTCTAATGCATCCATAAAACTTGTTAAGTTTTCAGATTTACCATCGAAAACTGGTATAAGCTTGGATGCTGTGTTAATGAAATCAATATTAGATTGTGCCATTGTGATATTGTTTCTTATTTTATTTTCTATTATGGAATTATCATCAGAATCTGTAGAATTATCTAGATCTGACATTAAAACAGCTGGAATAGTAAGATTATTTAAATCTTGCTCTTCTATTTTAGGATTTGTTTCTGTAAGGTCTTCTGATTCTATTTGGTCACTGTCAGTTTGTTTTGTTGATTCCGATTCATCACCAGTTTCAACTGCTAGGGAGGTGTTAAGTATAGTTGGTACCGATATGTCCAACTTAAACTTTTGTTTAATTGATATTAAATTATATCGTAGTCTGATCAAAAATTTTGATACTTGGGACCAATGATCTTGATTTAATTTTTCCTTCTGGCCATATATTAGTATTCGTGCTTCATTTCCACATGTTTTTTAATGGTATTCTTTTGAATTGGCCTGTTTTGAGTAAGTGACTTATATGATTTGTCAAAGTCAACTTTTATATTATTTAGCTGCTTATATAATTCATTCCATTCCATTATATTGTGGAGATGAATTATTTCTTGGAGACCATCATTACTATTGTTTTACCTAGTATTGGGTGTTCGTCTACTACTGATCTAACCTGTACCCCTGGGATGGTTGATAGGACAATTGCCTTTTGGGTGCTTGTGCAATGAATAAGTGGAGAGGCATCTAAATTAAATGTTTCAATATATAAGTTTTCTAACTCGTAAATGCTTACTGAAGTTGGTGCAACTAATTGCAGAATTCTTTCTCTAAAATAGATGTCCCTATCAAATGTGTTTGCAATTGCTTTTAGCGTAGCCATTTTTAATTAATTTGTATTTATTTATTTATTTGTTTTTTTTTTATTCCATTTTCTTTAACTTTTTTTTTTTTAAATTTAAATACAGCAATATTTTTATAATAATGTTGTTTGTGCCAAAATGTTTAAATTTTGTCCAGATCATTTGCCTGGCTCATATATTTTTTCTTAAGACATTTATTGTGCAATTTATAAAGTTTATAAAAACAGTTTGCGCACATTATTACAACAATTATTATAAGCAATGTATGAATTAATTCTAAGTCTATGGGGTTTGATTCTACCTTATTAATAACATTTGCAGTGGAATCCACTGTTTTTGTATCAATTAAACCCATCTTTGGGGTTGGTATTCTTAAAATATATCTTGGTCTGTCAAATTCTTTGGATTTTTGAATCAATTCGTAAATGTTCTTAATGTTATTCATAAACAACTAGTTTAATATTATTAATTTTGATCTTACTTTACTTTTACTTTTTGACCAATTATTATCATATTTTACATATAATTTCCTGCCTATTTTGTGTATGGTTTTCAGGCCATACTCTAATCGGGCAACTTTTATGTCGCTCAATTTTTACAATTGTTTTTATAATATAAATGAAAAAATATGCATCGCAGTGCAATTAAAAAAATTTTTGCAACGCAGTGCAAAGATAAAAAAATTATGCGCTCTTGGTAGCGCTGTCGGTTCACACTTCCTTGGTACCGGTGCTGGCTGCACAGGTGTACTTTATGTTGGGGCACCGGTGCTGGCTACACAGGTGTACTCGCAGAACGGGGAGCACAGTGGTCCCTCGCAGTCATCTGGGCACGTCTTCTTTAGTTTTTGTATGGCAACTTTATCTGGAGGAGGCAATGCGTTTTTATTTTTTGAAATATTTTGGATTACAGGGTAGGTGGATGTGGCTGTAGCTGTGGTCTGATTTTTTCGTTCTGATAGCAAATTTTTTAGGTATTCGACTTCGGCATGTATTTTTACCGAGTCGTTCCACTGTATTGCTTTGCCGCTGTTGAGCAGCTTCAGTAGATGAGCCTTTCTGGCTTTTAATCTTTTGACCACGCCACTTCTTTTGGCACACATCACACTCTACTCACTGCGTTTCTTATCTTGTTCTTGTTGTTGTTGCCGTTTTTGCTGTTGTTGCCTTTGTTGTTGCTGTCGTCTTTGTTGCTTTTGATTGCTGCTGTCGCCTTGGTTGCTGTCTTCTTATTTTTCGAAGTCCCGATCCATGTCCAGATCCAGGTCCAGATCCTTTAGGACCAATGTCACGGTCGCCATGTTGTGTGAAACTCCTTGTGTTGGAAATGTTAATAATCTTTATCCATTTTTATTGATAACGCATCTCTTTGGTAGTTTTGTTACATTCTTTATTTATTTGGTTTGCTTGGCAGGAGCAGCGTTAATGCCGCTTCCAACGTCAAGTTGTTTCTGATTTTACAATTTGCCTTAGGATCTAAGTAAGCCTAATTCTCGTAGCTGCGCTGCTTACAGTTGGGCGGCAGAGAGATGGCTATGTATACCTTATGTATATAAAGTGTATTTAATTATGCTCTCTTTGGCTGGAGCGCGAGGGCATGTGTATGTACTTGAGTTTGGCTGAGCGGCCGGCGTGTGCAACAGAATGCTGACACTTGCACTTTCTTTGAGCGCGCCGATCGACTCATGTTTCGGCCACTTAGGGTTTTTGACCGAGCCTTTTGTTTATATAAACACTGCAACAAAGTGTTACAGTGTGTTTGTTTCAAGAACTCTTGGTACAGTAGATATTCGATATAAGTGCATACTACAGAGCCAGGTGGAATATAGGAACATGTAACAAATATAGATAATGATTGCAAGGAAACTTTTACACTAATAAATTCAATTTCGTTAGGGGTATCAGAGTGAATTCTCTGGGATGTTAGGCTATTGGTAACGGCAATCGGCACACTGCCTCCCCTACGTGAGGAGCGATCGGTCCTATAGGCATCAAAATTGTTTGGCAGATCTTTAGAGTCAGATATCTCTGGTTTCAGCCAAGTTTCCGTAAAAGCCAAAAATATCTGCAGTAAATGCAGAGGAGTCAGCATAAGGCTTGGGTAGCTTCATATTTAGTCCCCTAACATTTTGATAAACCAAAAATAAACTTTTTAGTTTTTTGGCGCAGTGGAAGGTCTGTTATTTGTTCTCGGCTTATTGGGAACAAATTCTTTTATTACTAAATCATCATTAAGCCAAAAGCTTTCATAAAGTAGTACCTTAAACACATCAGGCGGAACAAATATTTTAAAAGACGATATACTACGAAAGTATGAAAATCTAAATTGTTCAACTGAAATATTCTCGGATGGAAATTTTTCGCGTATAAATTCCAAAACATCCTCAGATGTGGTATCTGGGGTGAATCTAGAAACAAATAATTGTTTTCTATGTGGAACAACTGACAGTTTCTTACGTCCCCCAGCAGCAGATTGAACCTCACTAGGCTGAGAGCCAGAAACGGTACCTTCTGTACCTATAGGTACGGTCGGCACCGTAGCCGGCACTGAAGATTTGTTTACCACCAGACTTCGAGAAACAGTGACTCCACCTGAATCAGCTGTATCCATAGGCGCAGTAGGTTCACTTACCCCAGTGTCAACAGAAACTGCTGCAGCCACCAAGTTCGGATTTGGGGTGGATACCGTGAGCGTATTAACTGCCGCTAAGCTGGCTTTTTTGCGTTTAGGCGATTCAGTTAATAGTTTGTATACCCTTGCAGAGGGTATATTGATTTCAGTCAGAAGTTTGCAACGCAGTGAAGGAGACGTTTCCGACCCCATAAAGTATATATATTCTTGATCAGCATGACTAGACGAGTCGATCTAGCCATGTCCGTCTGTCCGTCCGTTTCTACGCAAACTAGTCTCTCAGTTTTAAAGCTATATAACAACACATATATTTTTTACAGAGGGAGGAGTCAGAAAATTAAATATTTAAAATATATGTAAGATAATTGGATATTATCTGTAGTTTTTTAATAAAGTTTAGGAATATAATAGTTTGTACATATAAGAGTTACATAAGTTTTGATATTGATTAACGCGACTTTTCAACTGATTTTGCGACTGAAATTAATACTTCTTGACCAACGACTTTGTTTCACAACTTCTCAGTCTCTTGATTCGGCTGATGGTGATGGACAATCGAATATCATTTTAGAACGCAGCGTGATAAGGACTGCCATCCTATGTCCAATCTACCAGCTCACATTCGGCCATCCTGCAAAACATCTGTCCCAGATGCCTCGTCCTCTTCAGTTGAAAGGATTTCATCTTCGTCCTCGTTGCTAGCATAGCGCCACAGCTTCATGAGGTCAGCGCTAGTAGACGTCTGTAGTGGACCCTCAAAATCGGCTGCTTTCTTTACATCATACCTGCCGTTGCGTTTAACCTGTATGACTTCATATGGCCCCATGTATTTGTTGGCTAACTTTTTGCCGGTTATAAACTGCGTCACCTTGATGGCAACCAGATCACCCAACTGATAACCATGATGTCCTTTTCTCTTCTTGTCAAAGTTCTTCTTGTAGATCTCTTGAGCTTTTTCGATTTGGTGACGAGTTTCTTTCCAAATTTCGTTACGTTCTACTTGTTGATTTATTATCATCTTATCTTCAAGGATCTTAAGGAGTTCGGCACTAGAGTTGTTTCTCATTCGCATCCCAAAGATAACTTCGAATGGCGTGAAGCTAGTTGATGCGTGGACATGTGTATTTATGGCCTGCTGTACTTGTGATGTGTATTTATATCACTTTGCGGGCTCCGATGCTGACATTTTTGAAAGTACTGAAATAATTACTCTGTTGACCCGTTCGATTTGTCTGTTGCCCCTTGGCACACCGGCTGTAGTCTCAATGTGATCAATATTTTTCGCTGTGCAAAATTCCTTGAAAGAGTGTGATGTAAATGCAGCTCCTTTATCGCTGATGATTCTCTGTGGGCTGCCAAATATTGAGACCCAGGACTCCAAGTGTTTGATAACTTCCTCTGCGTTCGTTGACTTAGTGGGAAACAACCAAGTGTATTTAGAAAAGCCATCCACAACTGCAAAAATGTAGCGGTAGCTTTTTGATGTCATGTCTAATGAGCCCAGATGATCCACATGAAGCGTTGAAAGGGGAGTATCTCCTTTGTTTATAGCGTGCAAGAAGTCGTCCTGCTTCCCCAATTTCTGATTATGTGTGATGCACTCGATACAGTTGGAAATGGTCTGCTTTACTTTCTTCTCAAGGTGGGAAATGTGGAAGTCCTGCTGGATTGCATGCATAGTCTCCTGCGTTCCCATGTGTCCAAAGTTATGCGAACTTGTTGTTTCTCCATGCATTTTGGTACAGCTAAAAGTTCTTGCCCATTTACTTGCTTATATATCAAGTTGTTTTTGATTATATAATCGGCATACGGTCCATGCTTCAAAATTTCCCGAACAGCCATTAAATGTTCATCATTTTGTTGGGCTCTCTTGATCTGCGTGTTAACCTCGGATAACACGATCATTATAGGGAAACGACAAAGGCTGTCGACATGTTGCATTCTAGTTCTTGCGCGATGCTCCACGTTAAAGGTAAAGTCTTGCAAGTACATCAACCACGGCGTAACTTCTCGAGGGACAATTTTTTTTGAGATCGTCTGCTTGAAGGCTGCACAATCCGTTACCAGGTCAAGCTCAATACCCAGCAAATAATGGCGAAGTCTCTTTGTTGCTAGGAAAGCTGCCTTTACATCAAGCACGTAACTGGTGGCTTTTTCTTCTTGTGGTGTGGTTTTCTTACTCCAGTAAAAAACGGGGTGCCACTTCCCAGCATGTTGTTGCAGCAGCGTTCCACCGAAGCCATGTTTTGAAGCATCAACGTGTAATTGAGTTTTGGCGCCTTGACTCCAAACCTTCAGGACTGGCTCCTCTATAAGTGCTGCTTTTAATCGATCAACGGCTTGTTTCTGTTCTCCTTCTATTTTGAAAACAGCATCGTTTTTTAGCAGCTGCGTTAAGGGCTTAGCAATAAAGGCGTTATCCTTAACAAACTTGCGAAAATAGCCTGTTAGACCGAGGAACGCCTGTATACCTCTGATGTTGACCGGCATAGGAAAGTTTTTGACTGCCTTGATCTTCTCTTTTCCTGGCCATATCTGCCCATTTTCTATTTCATTCCCAAGAAAATTGATACGCTGTTTTAGAAAGTGGCATTTAGACCACTTTATATCAAGACCGTACTGCTGGGCCTGCTTCAAGACGCTTCCCATGTTGCTTAGACATTCATCGGCTGTTTGTCCAAAAACAACAATGTCATCGATGTACATTTCCATAATACCTGCATTTATCAGCTGTTGAAAGATATAAGTGACATACCTTACAAAAACTGCGGGAGAATTGCAATACCCGAATGGTGCTCTGTAGTATGCACATACATTGAATACCCACTGTACCGAAAGTACTTAAAGGGTAAGCACTGTAACACTTTGTTGCAGTGTTTACATATTTTAAAGTCCCCGAAAGTCCGAAATATGAACCGATCGCTATGGCTTAGCCCGCACACAGAAAGTGGTAGCGTCGGCATAATTGCAACGAACGGACAGCATATGCATACCCCTCGCGACTCCACTCGAGAGCGCATAGCAACATATATAAGTACACTCCTTTATACATAAGTATATAGGTACATAGCCGTCTCTCTGCCGCCGCCTGCGAGCAGCGCAGCTACGAGACTTAGCCTTAATTAGACTTAAAGAATATTGTAAAAATCAGAGACTCTTCGATCGTTGGAGCGGCACCATTGCTGCTCCAAATAAACCCTAAAATAAAACTAAATGAAAATAAAATACAAACTTGAAACAATCTTATTTCATGGCGACCGTGACTAGAGTCACAAGGAGCAGCGGATCAGGAAGATAATACATGGAGGATATACTAAAAAATAACCCGTCTGAGTAAGTAGAGTGTGCGTTATGGTACGTGGAGGTCAGAAGAATAAAATTAACAAAAGAATAGCCCGCCTAAAATGGCTGCTATTTGCTCAACCAACTCCGCCCGCGAGTACAGCGCAAAAACTTTACAACGAGCTTGAATTTTTAAAGGAAACCCTCCAAAATAGAGTACCACAAGTCACAACTCACTCAGAAAATCAAATACAAGTTATAAATAAAAAACTAATAACGAAACCAAATATTCCCAAGCCACTGCCGAAACAACCACAAGTCTGCCCGACCGACTGCCCCGGACCTCTCAACTCTGCGGCATGCAATTACGCATGCATGAAGCCGAAGACCAGTGCGAAGACCAGCGCCGGTACCGCCTGAGCCAATAGGCCCAGGACAGCTGCAGCAGTTATCAAGCGTGGGAGGCACGACCGCCACCTGCACCTTCGAAGGAACGTCAGCGTAGCCAAACTGGCGACGACCAGCTGACGTAAAAGGAAGAAAAAGAATCCAACTAAGCTGAAAACAAATTTTTTTTTTTACCCATGCACTGCGTTGCATAATTTTTTTTGATTGCACTACGATGCATATTTTTTTATATAATATAATATTTTGTAAAATTGAGCGGAACTTTTTCTGCCCGATTAGACGTGTAGCCCGTAAAGCTATGCAAAAAACTAGGTAGGAAGTTTGTTAATTTAAATGCGCAGTAATGCGATAAGTAAATTTTCAAGAGAAGATCATAATAATTTTAATAAAACACTTTATACACATAAAATACAAGTATATGCAAAACCCACCAAAATGACTTTGGACATAAAAACAGTGGATTCCACTGCCAATGTCATCAATAAGGTAGAATCTAGCAACATCAATCTATATTGGGTACATATACTCTTGATAGTCATTGTTGTTATCATGTGCACCACTTTCTTTTACAAAATTTACATTTTTTTTTTTTTTTTTTAGTATAACAAATTTCATTTATTTAACGTTGATCAGCCAACCTAATGGCTATAAAACGTTGTGTACGAAGAGAAATAATAACGTGGATACATAACAGAAAAGGTGATTAACAATATTTACAATAAATGAACAAAAACAATTTTATTGCTTTAGGACTCGAGAGACCTGACGTCCTCTTGTCCAGAGATCACCGGGGTGCCTTCGCTTTAATCTTCTTCTAGTCCTTGGGTGGGCCAAGGAAGCTGCTAGGTGGTTTTCGTGTGCAGTGAGCCGATCATTGTACCGACTAGAGTGCCGGTTTATCTGCTCCCTGACTGAGGGAACATGAAGGTCATTTGTTAGGGCGTCATTCCTGATGTACCACGGCGCGTCTGCAATCATGCGCAGCGCACGGTTTTGGACCCTTTGGACTTTCATGACGTTCGAGTCTGAAGCCATGCCCCACAGTTGGATGCAATACGTCATTGAGGGCACCACAATTGCTTTGAACAGCAAGACTTTGTTGCCAAGGCTGAGCTTGCTCGTTGGCTTAAGCAACCAGTTCAGTTTTCTCAGCTTAGCTCTACATGAAGCTGCTACTTTGGTAGTGTGCTGCTTCCAGGTGAGCCGCTTGTCCAGGATCAAACCCAAATATTGCGCATGGGGTGATTGTGGTATGGTGATATCCAGAAGCTCTACTCTGGGAAGGATCTTTCCTCTCAAGGTGAAATTGCAGTGTTGCGACTTTTTTCCATTTATGGATATGTTCCACCTATTTGTCCACTTCCCGTAAGAGTCGAGGAATTCCTGGGTAATCCTTGACGCTTCGATTGGGCAAGAGGCGTTCGCAATAAAGGCCGTGTCGTCAGCGTATGTAGCCAGAATCGTGCCCGGCTTGTTAGGACACGGCAGATCTGAAGTGAACAGAGTGTACAAAACAGGGCCCAGAACGCTTCCCTGAGGAACGCCAGCTCGAACAATTCTGATTGTTGACCTTTCCCCTCTCACCTCGACCATGAAACTTCGGTCAAGCAGGTATGATTTTAGTAAGAGGAACTGGCTAGTCGGGAGTAGGGACTTCAACTTATACAGTAAGCCATCGTGCCACACGCGGTCGAAAGCTTCCTTAACATCGAGAAAAATTGCAGAGCTGTATTGCTTGTTTTCAAAAGCATCTAAAATGTGCTGGACAACTCGATGCGCTTGCTCTGGGGTTCCATGATGATGCCTAAAACCAAACTGATGGTCGGGAATGGCATCCTGCACGCTTCTTACTCCCATGATTCTGCTAAGAAATATTCTTTCGAATATTTTAGAGAATGTGGGTAGCAAGCTTATCGGTCGGTAAGACTGAACAAGGTTCTCCGGTTTTCCTGGTTTTGGTATCATCGTTATCACAGCACACTTCCATTGAGAGGGAAAGTGGTGGATACGTAGCATTGAGTTAAACAAGAGAACAAGGAACAGGATTCCCTTTTTAGGCAAGGCCTTGGCGATTCTGCTATCAATGCCATCAAAGCCCGGCGCTTTTCTAGGATGAAGCTTTTGGATATGGAGATACACTTCTTCTGGGCTCACGTGTTGAATCGGCAAGGCATCCGGGGAAGGGGCATCAAGGAAGGCAAGAGTTTCTTCAACATCCTCGCGGCTCGCGAGTTCAAATGGCTGGAAGCGTCTTTCAAGTTCGTCTGCAAAAGCTAAAGAAATTTCTGAGTCGGACCTGCACCATGTGTCATCAGATTTCTTTATGGGGATCTTTCGTAGGGGCTGTCGTTTCATATTCCGTGTGCATTTCCAGAGGTTAAAGCCGTAAGGTTTGGTGGGGTCAGCATTCAGGAGCATCTCATCAAAGTATTTCCGTTTGGTTTCATAAAGAAGCTTTTTAAGATCATCCTCCGCTCGTCGATATGCACTTTTGTCGACAGGATCTTGAGATCTCATATATCTGCGACGTAGGGAGCGTTTCAGCCTTACCAGATCCATAATCTCAGGTTTTAAAGGAGCCTGAGGTGGACTGGAGGGGCTTGAGCTTGAGGTTGAGGACTCGGCAGCGATATGGATGTTCCGGACAAATAGCTCGACGGCGTCGTTGATGGCGTCAGGAGAGCGTAACACCATATTTAGGTTAACTAGCCGGTTGACTGCTTCTTGAAAGCGTGGGAGGCTCGCATTCCGAGGAAGGATGCAAGGCCGTCGGGAAGTTTTTTGCGCAGCGACTCTTAGTTTCACTATCAATGGGATGTGATCAGAGCTTAGTTCAAGACTTTCTGAGATGGAGAGACTCTCGGGCCGAATCCCTCTGTAGACAGCAAAGTCAATGGCGGTTGGCGTTCTTTGACTATACGGATAGTGTGTAGGCCCTCCGGTTGCAAGGACCTGGACATTTGATCTTTGAATATAGTCAGCTAGTGCTCTCCCGCGGGTGCTTGAGTTACGGGATCCCCAGAGACGGTGGTGAGCGTTCCAGTCGCCTGCGATTATGAAATTTGTTCCCAGATCGTCGAAGAGTTTTTCAAAGTCGTCAGCAGTACATTGAAAATTTGGTGGACAATAGATAGACGCAATAGCTGTTTCACCAAGGTCTGTTTTAACTTTGACGGCGACACATTGAACATTTGGGCTTTGTAGACTATAAAACTGGTAACATTGAAGGCAGGATTTAATTAAAATTGCAGAGCCACCGCGTTTCCGATCACCCGGATGGGTTGCTTGATGTATATCGTATCCGTGCAACTTGTAGTACGACCTCGAGCAGAAGTGTGTTTCACTAACCAACATAATGTCAATATTATGACATTTTACAAAGAGCTCAAGCTCAAGGGCTTTGTTGGCAAGTCCGTCAGCGTTCCACACACCAATGTTGAGGCCGATTTGACTCATGGTTGTGCAACATTGACTGGGAGAAGCTCAGCGAATGCTTGAGCAGTTGCAGGAGAATTCAGAGGCAAAAGTTTTGAGACAAGTCCCATCATAGACACCATCATTTGGAACAGCTTGTCCATCTGAGCGACGAGGACCGACAGATTTTGGTTAGATTGCAAAAACATTTGCTCCTGGCGCTGCCATTGCTGGTCGTTGATCATCTGCTGCGAGCTGCGTCGCGGTTGTTGGGGGGAAGACTGCTGCTGGTGACTTGGCTGTTGTTGCTGTTGTTGAGGCCTTTGTTGTTGCTGTGATAGCTGCTGCTGCTGCCGAGGTGGTACTACTTGATGGTGTAGCTGATTTTGCTTTCGATTGTTGCTGCCCAGTGGAGGAAACTGTTGACTCTGTGGGAAAGTCATAGGGGCTTGTTGGTGCTGGGGACGACTAACTTGACCACGGACGGCGTTTGCGTAGGAGTTCTGACCCACAAAGTTTGACCGAACATTCGAATTATTTGACTGTTGGGGAACAGTGCTACGATGGGATGCGATACTTTTTCGTCGATATGCAACTTGCTGATAGACGACACAGCCTTTATAGCTTGCTGTATGGTTTCCGCCGCAGTTTACGCACTTAACTGGGTGAACATCCTTTACGCAGGCCTCCAAACCGTGTTGTAGGCCACATCTGACGCAGTTGGATAGCTTTTGGCAATGATTTTTAGTGTGTCCAAATGCTTGACAGCGGTGGCATTGGACGACATCATCCTTTTTATAGGGGAGTTCAACTTGAACCCGTTGCCGACAAAGTGTCTTAATTTCGTGAATTTCTTTGTTATTTGCAGCCGGTTCTAATTCTACAAAGACTAGATTCACGAACTTGGTCTTGTCGAAGCGGCTTCTGGGTCTATTCACAAATCGAACCTTGTGGCCAGTCAAGGTAAGACTTTCCTTAATGTTTTCATCCGGGATGGAATGATGAACACCACGGATGACTACTCGATAGGATCTCTCTTCTTTTAGCTGCCACGAATGGAATGGCACTTTTTTAAGGGTTAGAGACTTGGTTATCGCTCTGTATGCATCTGGATCTGCAGCCAGAATAGAAACAGAGTTGTTCGGGTGGCATTTCAGGGAGTACTTGGACGGGTCAACAATCTTGTCAGTGGATCTAATAAGTCCATTCAGATTCTCACAGTGATCGACCACAATTGGGGGTGGTTTGTGGGAGGGTAATTGTACCTGACTGCCAGACGGTTGGCTATGAATCTTATTGTTGCTGGCGGGGTTGTTGCCAACATTAGTGTTGACTACGTTGTTGTTGCTGGTAGAAGTACTGGCTTTTTCAGTGTCGTAGGGGCTGATCGTTTGAGAAGCTTCCACGTCTATGTCCATGTTCGACAGTTCTGAAAAGCGGTTAGCAGAGACGTTCTTTTTTGGGCTATTGGAGTTTCTTATTATTTTAGTGACTGAATTCGGTGATCTGGAGTCAAGACGGCGTTTGCTGTTTACCGAACTTGGAGTCCACCAGTCCTCATCCTCGGCATTTATGGCTGCTAGTTCCGGATCAACTTCATTGGTTGGTACAGGTGGGTTGATGTGAGACGTGGCATTATATAGGCGACTAAATTTGGTTAATGAGCAATTAAGTGCATCACTCATTTTCTTCTGTTGTAAGGCCACAGTTTTTCGGATGCTTAGCTCATCTTCGGAGTCTGAAAGACCAGCCATTTTTTGCTATTAGGCACTGGTGTGCACTGCTTTATCGACTTATGGTATACAGAAGGCCTTTGACCAGCCTGCTTTGGGGCGATCGTGGCCTAGTGGGTAAGGTGCAAGTCCCGCAATCGGGCGGTACCCGGCTCGAACCCACCGAGAGGCGAACAGATTCAAAATTATTTTTCTTTTATTTGGAAAAAAAATAACTAATTCAAATATATTTCGAATTCGAATTTGAACCAACTAGCGGTGATTTGTACGTACAACAAATACAACTGATAGTTTTTAATTTCTGTTCCACTTGTTTTGTTTTCGCGACAAGGCACAACTAACGGAGCATAGAAGCACTGACACCGCGACTTTAGAAGTCGGATTCACAAAAAAGTAGGTTTTGCCACGGAGGTGGACTTGTCCATAGACTCTTCACAGGGAATTTCGCAGCGATGCAAAAACGCGTCTGCACTCCACGAAAGCATGCATAATAAATGTCTGAGAAAAAGGTATATGATCCACGGAAATGACCTGGATAAAATATAAGCAGCAAAACAAATAAATAAAAAAAAAACAGCACAAACAACAGTGATTACACATAAATGTTAATACCTAAAATCTAAGAAAATGAAAAAAAAAAAATATAAAAATATTTTAATATATTCTTCTTACAAAGTATGGCTAAACTAAAGGCATGGAATGGAACAAATTGTACGAGGAATTAGCAAACATTAAAACTAAATTTGACAGATCACACAAGTCACTAACCCAGAATAGACCTATCCAAAAGAACACGGTTAGGAAGCATGTTGAAATATTAGTAGAGTGTTTTAATGAAGCGCGAATGCTAATAAATGATCACAGGGAAAGATTAACTCAAAATCATTGCTCACAGGTATCGAAACTTTTGATACGACTACGAACTAATTTAATATTCGTTAAACAAAAGTTCAGTTTAGAATTATCGGTACCAACCGTTCTTAACACTCCAATAGAAGTTGACACTGCACCTGACCCGGAATCAACAGAAGCGAACGAATCGGAGTCAGAAGAGCTTCCCGAAGTAAACCTCAAAATAGAAGATGAAGATTTAAATAATCTTACTATTCCGGCGGTATACACTGATCTGGACAATTCAACAGATTCAGATACTTCAAGTGTAATAGAAAACAAAATAAGTAACTCTATCACAATGGCACAATCAAATATTGACTTTATTAATACAGCATCCAAGCTTATACCAGTTTTTGATGATAAGGCTGAAAATTTAACAAGTTTCATTGATGCTTTACAAATAATAGAATCAATAAAAGGCGAGCACGAAGAATTAGCTGTTTCCATAATTAAAACAAAGCTAAAAGGTGTCGCCAGAAATCTAATCGGTAATGAAACAACAATTACTGAAGTGATTTCCAGACTAAGAGGCAACGTCAAAGGCGAAACTGTTGAAGTATTATCAGCGAAGCTGATGAACCTACAGCAGCGCAATAAAACTGCTAACCAATACACACAAGAAATTGAGCAGATGACGAAAGCCTTAGAAGGTGCATTTATAACAGATGGTTTATCTTTAGAGCTAGCCAGAAGTTATTCCACGCAGCATGCAGTCAAGGCAATGACTAAAAATTGCACAATCGATAAGGTAAAACTTATCATGCAAGCTGGCACCTTTAGTACTATGAACGATGCCGTTTCCAAATTTGTCAATAGTGTCACTGAAGCAACTGGACAGTCAAACACCGTCCTATATTTCAAGAACTATCCACATCGCGGCTCAAATCGCGGCCGTGGAAATTATAGAGGTAATTTTCGTGGTAATCACAATAACTATAACAACAATTACCAAAATAACAATAGAGGACGAGGCCAATATAGAGGAAACTCTAGAGGTGGTAGTAACTCGAACCGAGGCCACAATGGCAATAACCAAAGCAATGTCAGAATTACCCAAAATACTAACCAAAACACATCGGAAAACTCCCAAAGCCCTTTAAATACTCAACAATAAAAGAAGTCAGAGTTCACACTATTAATCTCAGCCAAAATATATTCGTTTCATTTTTCAATATAGCTACTGGAAAAGAACTTATCTTTTTAATAGACACAGGTGCAGACATTTCCATTTTAAAAGAAACTTCGGATAACTTCCAAAACATCCAAGATGATTACATCATAGACATAAAAGGCATAAGTAACGAAATAACCAAGTCCCAAGGTTTAGTTTCTATAGAGATACAGACAACTAAATACATAATCCCACACGATTTTCATATCGTAAATTCACATTTCCCTATTCCATGCGATGGAATATTAGGCATCGACTTTATTAAAAAATACAACTGTCAATTAGACTTCAAGCCATCTGAAGATTGGCTTATAATTAGACCCAATAATTTAAAATTTCCAATTAATGTACCAATAGCTCATAGTGCTGGCAATAATTCAATACGTCTGCCAGCAAGATCCCAAGTTATTCGGAAAATTGAACTTAATTCAAAAGAAGACAGTGTATTAATTCCAAATCAGGAAATTCAGTATTGTATTTACGTTGCAAATACCATAGCAACATCCAATAATGCCTTCATAATGCTAATAAACACAACAAATACCGACCAAGTAGTCAGTACAGATAACCTAACATATGAACCACTTTCGAACTACGATGTAGTCAACACAAATCCAGACAATAGAAAAAAAATCCGTACTATCACAACTTTCAAAAAACTTCCCTACACAGTTCAAGTCACAGCTTTCTAGCTTATGCACCCAGTATAGCGATATATTCGGATTGGAAACCGAATCAATAACCACAAATAATTTTTATAAACAAAGACTGAGATTAAAAGATGATGAACCAGTCTATATAAAGAACTATCGAAGCCCACATAGTCAGGTGAACGAAATACAAAAGCAAGTAGGAAAATTAATCTCTGACGGTATTGTCGAACCGTCAGTATCCGAATATAACAGCCCATTGTTACTTGTTCCTAAGAAATCATCCCCCGGGTCAAATGTAAAGAAATGGCGATTAGTAATTGACTACCGCCAAATTAATAAAAAATTACTTTCTGATAAATTCCCATTACCTAGAATTGATGATATTTTAGATCAACTAGGTCGAGCTAAATACTTTTCATGTCTTGTCTTAATGTCAGGATTCCATCAAATTGAACTAGAAAAAGGTTCAAGAGATATAACGTCTTTTTCAACGAGCAACGGCTCATATCGCTTCACGCGATTACCCTTCGGATTAAAAATAGCTCCTAATTCGTTTCAGAGAATGATGACTATTGCGTTCTCTGGTCTAGAACCTTCTCAAGCATTCCTTTATATGGATGACTTAATTGTAATTGGTTGTTCCGAAAAACATATGCTTAAGAACTTAACAGATGTTTTTGAGAAATGTAGGAAATACAACCTAAAGTTACATCCAGAAAAATGTTCATTTTTTATGCATGAAGTGACTTTTCTAGGTCATAAATGCACTGATAAAGGAATACTTCCAGATGACAAGAAATACGATGTCATTATGAACTACCCAGTTCCGCACGACGCGGACAGTGCTAGACGTTTCGTAGCATTCTGTAACTATTATAGACGTTTTATAAAAAATTTCGCCGACTATTCACGGCACATAACAAGATTATGTAAAAAGAATGTTCCTTTTAAATGGACGGATGAGTGTGAAAATGCATTTCAATATTTAAAAACAAAACTTATGGAACCTACATTGCTACAATATCCAGATTTCACTAAAGAATTCTGTATAATAACAGATGCAAGTAAGCAAGCATGTGGAGCGGTTTTAACTCAAAACCACAATGGTCTCCAACTTCCCATTGCATACGCATCAAGAGCATTTACAAAAGGTGAAAGGAATTAGCTGCAATTCATTGGGCAATATTACATTTTAGACCATATATATATGGAAAACATTTCTTAATAAAAACAGACCATAGACCTTTAACATACCTTTTATCAATGATCAATCCCAGTTCTAAACTGACACGTATGAGGCTCGAACTAGAAGAATACGACTTTACAGTCGAATATTTAAAGGGAAAGGATAATTATGTAGCCGATGCGTTATCAAGGATAACCATCAAAGATCTACAAAATATAACTGGAAATATATTGAAAGTCACTACTAGATATCAAAATAGACAAAAATTCCGCGCGGAAAATCAAGAACAAGAATTGCCTATGCAATCCTTAAATAAAGCTTCTAAGCCCAACGTATACGACGTCATAAACAATGATGAAGTACGTAAAGTAGTGACCTTGCAGATAAAAAATACGTTATGTTTATTTAAACAAGGCAAAAAAATTACTGCAAGATATGATGTCAGCGATTTATATACTAATGGAGTTATTGACTTAGATCAATTTTTCCAAAGGCTTGAAATGCAAGCCGGTATACATAAAATCAGCCAACTCAAAGTGGCACCGTGGGAAAATATCTTTGAACATACTTCAATAGATAATTTCAAATTAATGGGCAATAAAATCTTGAAAACATTAAGAGTAGCGCTACTCAACCCGGTGACCCAAATAGCAAATTTAAAAGAAAAAGAAGCAATTTTGTCTACATTTCATGACGATCCAATTCAAGGAGGTCATACTGGCATATCAAAAACTTTGGCCAAAGTAAAAAGACACTATTACTGGAAAAATATGTCTAAAGATATAACTGAGTACGTAAGAAAATGTCAAAAATGCCAGAAAGCCAAAATAACTAAACACACGAAGACCCCTTTAACAATTACTGACACACCAATAAATGCTTTCGACAGAGTGATAGTGGACACTATTGGTCCACTACCAAAATCAGAAAATGGCAATGAGTATGCAGTCACTTTAATATGTGACTTAACTAAGTATTTAGTTGCCATACCTGTTCCGAATAAAAATGCTAATACTGTCGCTAAAGCAATATTTGAATCTTTTATCCTGAAGTACGGTCCAATGAAGACGTTCATTACGGACATGGGAACAGAATATAAGAATTCAATTATAGACGATTTGTGCAAATATTTAAATATTGAAAATATTACATCCACAGCACACCACCACCAGACAGTTGGAACAATAGAAAGAAGTCATAGAACTTTCAATGAGTACATTCGATCTTACATATCGGTTGATAAAACTGATTGGGACGTATGGCTTCAATATTTTGTCTTTTGTTTCAACACGACCCCCTCTATGGCACATACTTATTGTCCATATGAGCTAGTATTCAGTAAAACAAGTAATTTACCAAAACATTTTAATAGCATAGATAGTGTATTATAATATAGATGACTATGCTAAGGAGAGTAAGTATAGATTAGAAGTAGCCTATAAAAGAGCTAGAGTTATGTTAGAAGCAAATAAGAATAGAAATAAACTACTATACGATCATAAAGCAAATGATATAGATATATCAGTAGGTGACCAAGTTTTATTAAAAAACGAGACAGGTCATAAGTTAGATGCTAAATATACAGGTCCGTATATAGTAACGGAAATAGGAGATAGAGATAACATAGTAATACAATAACAAATAATAAACAAAATATATAAACAGTTCATAAGGATAGATCTTTATTTCATAAATTGCACTTAGTATGGCCATACAAAAACACACATACATAGATAAATAAATACACATATTCTCTTAATAATTTCATTTTCTTTGATTCTAATAACAAAATACAAAAAAACAAGGAAGAACGCTATAGTCGAGTACCTCGACTATCAGATACCCGTTACTCAGCTATATGGAGATATGCAAGCAGCAAAGCGAGATTAAAATTAAAGTTAGAGTGGGCGTGGCAAATTTTTTTTGGTCAATCGATAGGTATCGACGAGACCAATACATTTCAGTTAAAATTTTTTATCTAGCATGAAAATTGTGGGCGTCACAGGTTTTCGCGGTTTGTGGGCGTTAAAGTGGGCGTGGCAAACTTTTTTTTGGGTCAATCGATAGGTATTGATGAGAACAATACATTTCAGTTAAAGTTCAGTTTTGGGCGGTTTGTGGGCGTTAGAGTGGGCGTGACACTGTGCTGAAACAAACTTGCGCTGCGTAAGAAGCTCAGGAATCTGCACGCCAAATCTCAATAGCCTAGCTCCCATAGTTTCCGAGATCTCAGCGTTCATCCGGACGGACAGACAGACGGACAGACGGACAGACGGACAGACGGACAGACGGACATGGCTAGATCGATTCGGCTAGTGATCCTGATCAAGAATATATATACTTTGTGGGGTCGGAAACGCTTCCTTCTGCCTGTTACATACTTTCCGACGAATCTAGTATACCCTTTTACTCTACGAGTAACGGGTATAATAATAATACAAAAAAAAAAGTGTATTAATTAAAAATTTTTACTATAAAAATAACTTCATTATATTACGTTATTTTTCAAAAGGAGGGAGATGTAGTATGCACATACATTGAATACCCACTGTACCGAAAGTACTTAAAGGGTAAGCACTGTAACACTTTGTTGCAGTGTTTACATATTTTAAAGTCCCCGAAAGTCCGAAATATGAACCGATCGCTATGGCTTAGCCCGCACACAGAAAGTGCTAGCGTCGGCATAATTGCAACGAACGGACAGCATATTCATACCCCTCGCGACTCCACTCGAGAGCGCATAGCAACATATATAAGTACACTCCTTTTTACATAAGTATATAGGTACATAGCCGTCTCTCTGCCGCCGCCTGCGAGCAGCGCAGCTACGAGACTTAGCCTTAATTAGACATAAAGAATATTGTAAAAATCAGAGACTCTTCGATCGTTGGAGCGGCACCATTGCTGCTCCAAATAAACCCTAAAATAAAACTAAATGAAAATAAAATACAAACTTGAAACAATCTTATTTCAGCTCTGTTGAATTCGAATAGACCCTCTTTGATCACGAACGCAGTGTATTTTCGGCTGGCTTCATCAATTTCGACATGGAAAAATCCATTTTTGAGATCGAAGACTGAAAAATATTTCGCATTTTGCATCTTGTCAAGCACGTCGTCTATGAGTGGAACTGGAAATCGATTTTTGAGAACCTTGGTGTTTAATATACGGTAATCTATGCACAGTCTGTATGTCTTATCCTTCTTCTTGGCCAGCACAACTTTACTAGCAACATCTGAATATGACTCTCTTACAATTCCCAGCTGCAGCCATTCCTCCACATGTTTGCGAATTATTTCCCTTTCTGCTGCTGAAGATCGGCTTGGATGTTCTCTAAAACTATGTTGGTGCAATTAGGGATGATTTTCATCTTTACAGGGCAGGTTAGCTTCACGTCTGACGGCTTGTAGTCATCAACCATTTGCTTGACTGCAGTTTTGTATTCGCCTGGTACGTCTAGCTCTAGTTCATGACTCACCACATTGTAAATATTATAGTCATTCTGGGCAACGGTGTCATCTCCTCGTTTGAGAGCGTATTTTCCATTCTCCAGCACAACAGTAAACTTTTTTAAGAAGTCGAATCCAACAATGATGTTCACATTAATTTTGGTGTCGGGGACAATGAGAAACCCCTCCACGTCGACATTTAGTGCACCCAGCACGGAGGTTGCAATGTTTCCGAGCCCGTACAGTTTTGCAAAACTTTTCTGCAGGGGGATTTCAGCGAACTTATCCTTGTAGGTCCTCATACGCATAAGCGACACATCAGCTCCAGTGTCTACTAGGCAGGCCACACTTTTTCTGTTGATCGATAGTACCATCTCTTTCGACTCGCTGATTACACCGATAATTGGCTTTTCTCCTGGACAAATCCTTGAAGTATGCCCACCTCCGTTGCATTTAAAGCATTTCGTCTCCTCTTTACATTCGGCTCTCATATGCCCAGTTGAGCCACAATTGAAGCAATGTCTCTGGCTCTGATTTTGTTTCTGATCGAAACGCTTTACTGGTTTTCCTGCTTTACCTAGGTCATTCTGATTCACTGCTTGCTTGCGCTGTATATTGGATTTCGTCATCATTTCGATCGTTTCAAATCTGCTTCGTAGCTCCTTGAAAGTTGTCGCACTGTATAGAGGGTATTTGAGATCGTCACGAAGCTTTAATCCATCTGCGATATATCGGATCACCGACGCATCCTCCACAATTCCAAGAGATGCTATCTTACGCATATGCAAAACATATTAGTGGAAATTCTCGTTGTCGTTAGTAGTAGGGAAAGACGGGTTCTGGGACAATTAGCATATTAATGGCCCCCGCCCCCTTACTAATTAGCATATTAATGACCCCCGCCTCTCACTAATTAACATATTAATGACCCCCGCCTCTTCATTAATGTATGCGGGTTCTGGGACAATTAACATAATCCATAAATTATCTGATTTTAAGGGGTTTAGATGTCATAAAAATGTCACGATCATATCCATAAAGAGTATACTAAATTGCCCCCCCAACCCCACACCACCATGTGACAATACTGATCACGTGACCGTTTTGCCTCATTATCAGCAATTAATATTCAGCAGGTGTTGCTGTACACGGGAGAAAGGTCGCACACTTTCCCCACATCTCCATGTGACAATATTGATCACGTATCCTTTTCCTCATTATCAGCAATTAATATTCAGCAGGTGTTGCTGTGCACGTGAGAAAGGTCGCAAACCCAAAACATCTAAAGCTGGTTGCCTTAGAGGGACATGTCCGATCATGTTGGTGAATAACGTTTCCTATGATTGTAAAACTAATTTAGAAATCAAAAGAACCCCAAATAAAATAAATCCCACAAGTTAATGATTCTCAGATGTCGAATATTTTCAAACAGACTTTTTTTTTTCGCCCCAGAATGTTTAACTGGTAAATTTTTTCAAGATCTCTCCTTTCTACAAACGGGTCATAAACATATCATAAAAGGGATTCAAGCAAGAGCTACCCGAACATGCGCACCTGTCTATTACCTGACCGGAATAAAAGGGACACATGCACAAGTCTGAAGGCGCACGCCCATTGACAAAATCATGAGCCTCACGCAAACGACCTCACGGCTAAGTGCGAGCTCTAACACGTTCCCATAATAGGGGTTGAAATCACGACCGCGCAACAACTCGCAAGTAGCCGACATATCTCAGTCAAGGAAATATTTTCCATTCTCCGTACCTGTAATTTTAACTCGAAATAAAATGTCAGAAGTTTATTTTGTACCATAAAAATACATTTATTCATTTACATTTATTTATTTTGGTATTGCGAACATTTTTTTTTATATATAGAAATTTATTTTCTGCTATGATTCCGGCGATTTGCATAGAAGAAGCAGGCGCACGTTTCCGACGTCATTTCTGGATTACAAAATGTAAAGTGTTCACCATAATTCGTAGTTTTGAGGTCATGTCCACCTCGATTCATGAACATAGTTTTTGTGTTTAGAAGGTATTGAAAATGCTGACCAATTATCTCTCCTTTAAATTGTTCAATAAATTGGTCAATTTCCTCATGAAACTTAATTTGGTTAATTTTGTTTTCTTGCACATCCTTACACATCTAGTCTCAACTTTAAAATAATGTATAAAAATTATTTTATTGTTTTGAAGCTACTTTTAAAAAATGTCAAAATAATGTATGCATTGTTTAGAGCACAAACCCCGCCCTTAAGGTGTGTTTCACAATAGGGAAACCGGTTTTCTTTAAACCTGTTTAATGACGGACAGCCCATTTCCTCGACATTAATGAGCTGACGACTCCCAAAAAACGTCTGTAGAAATCGTTTCTTTTCCACACCTTTACAAATAATTTGTTTTCCGCTTGTAATTGTCCTTAGATACTTTCGAGTTTGTGGAAAACTATTTTCTCCATCGTTCCAAAAAATTTTGTGATGTGTATTGGTTAACCAAATTGCAGTCTTTCGAGATTTTGTATTTAGCAAAGTAAAATCATATGGTGGTTCTATTAAAAAACTATTATTCAAGTTTGGATCTTTTTCGAATACAATTCCAATTTCCTTTAGAATAAAATTATTATTATTATCAAAGAAACCTTGAACATCAATCGAAACAGTATCTTTCAACATTTTTCTAATGTTAAACAACTCGTTGTACTAGTCCGTTTAGTGGGTTATATTCAACTAAACGGTCTTGTATGAGGAGACAATAATCTTGGGTATTTTCATGACTTGGTGTCTTTAGTTCTATTGAAATTCTCACATCAATAGGACCAATTTTACTGATTCATTTTGATATGAAAGATCAACCACAATAATAGGGGTCTTCAATTTAAATTCATTTGGGGTCAAAAATGGTTGTGATTCACGATTAACTAGATTGAAATCTTGTATACATTTCATATAGGTGAGCATACTAATTCTTACTAAAATCAACATTCAGATTATCACATGGATATGACTCAGAATTCAAGTGAACTTTCAAGTTTGATAAGTTATTTGTGATAAGTTCTCCATTTAGTGTAAATCCAATTATGGCAAATCTTGGTTTTTTGCGGTTAGCCGACAATTTCACATTCCAGCTGTGTTGACTTCCATACCCCAATTTTGCGTTAACATATGAATCCCAACTCCGGAATGCGATTGGTAGGTTTACACCACTTTTAATAATATCGTACATCTTAATTTTTTGCAAAATCGCTCAGAGTTACATGGGGAATTTTCCAGATTTTATTCGTAATTTCCAACTTAAAAGTTTGTTCATTTCTGGTTTGTTCAAGATTCACCAAGATTCTTAGTTAGCATCAACACTAGTTCATGCTTACAATTTAACAAAACTTTTTTATAATCCTCAGTCAATCCCAACAAATTTTTTAATGGTACAGAAAAATTTTAATTGGGGATCCCGTAGAAATTTCGTCTCCACTGCTCCATCCAGAATTTAATAGGTATTGACTTTAAAGATTATCCAGAGATATACAATTTTTAGGGTAGTAGCCATACCGACATAGACTTGACACGTTGGACTCGTTGTATTTAGTTGTTACCTAGCAGTATTTTGATGGTTACTTTCTTTTTAGTCTTGCTTTTGGATGGTTACTTTTTGTATAGTACCTGTACAGTACTTGATTTTGGATGGTTACTATCTGTATAGTATCTGTAAAGTACTTGGTTTTAGATGATAACTAAATGTTAACAAGTATTATGAGTCGCTATAGTCTCTTATTAAGAACTATCAAAGTACACAAGTTAAAGTTTCTAAGATGTGTTAGCCAAACACACTTGCAGTGAACTATCATTACCTGACCGTCATCAAAGTCACATGCCCAAGACCCAAGGACACTGAATAAAATACTTCCCCTTCATTTGTACCTGGAGTTTTAATTACAGTCAGATACAAAATTTGTAGGATTATTCAATATTTCTTTATATATTTTATTATTGTAAACATATTTCATTAAATTCATAATTAATTATATTTTATGTATATTTGTATATAATTAATTTTCTTACTTCAGCCCTCTGTAAGAAACATGTCGCTTATTAATCTTCGTTCCAAGCGTAGATTTTCGCTTGGTTCCCATAGATAGATGTAAAATAGTTCTCACAATGTAATCTTTCTCAGATGCTGAATTATTTTTAAAGCATTCATTTGTTCCATCCCATAATAATATTGTAACATATTTCGAAGGCATCATTAGCTAGCATAGGAGCGCCTATCAATTTAATTTTTGATTGAAGTTTATGATAGAGGTGTTGGGACCTGGTAATCTCGGTTTTTGTTGTCAACTATTTTTCTAGTTCTAGTTATACCCGTTACTCGTAGAGTAAAAGGGTATACTAGATTCGTCGGAAAGTATGTAACAGGCAGAAGGAAGCGTTTCCGACCCCATAAAGTATATATATTCTTGATCAGGATTACTAGCCGAGTCGATCTAGCCATGTCCGTCTGTCCGTCTGTCCGTCTGTCCGTCTGTCCGTCTGTCCGTCTGTCCGTCTGTCCGTATGAACGCTGAGATCTCGGAAACTATGAGAGTTACAATACTGGGATTAGGCACGCAGATTCCTGAGATTCCTGCGCAGCGCAAGTTTGTTTCAGTAGAGTGCCACGCCCACTCTAACGCCCACAAACCGCCCAAAACTGTGGCTCCTACAGTTTTGATGCTAGAATAAAAATTTTAACTGAAATGTAATGTTCTCATCAATACCTATCGATTGACCTAAAAAAAAGTTTGCCACGCCCACTTTAACGCCCACAAACCGCGAAAACCTGTGACGCCCACAATTTTTATGCTAGATAAAAAATTTTAACTGAAATGTATTCGTCTCGTCATTACCTATCGATTGACTCAAAAAAAAGTTTGCCACGCCCACTTTAACGCCCACAAACCGCAAAAACCTGTGACGCCCACAATTTTCATGCTAGATAAAAAATTGTAACTGAAATGTATTGGTCTCGTCGATACCTATCGATTGATCCAAAAAAAAATTTGCCACGCCCACTCTAACGCCCATAACGCTTAAATCTGTATACCGCCGGTAGGTGGCGCATTTTAATCTCGCTTTGCTGCTTGCATATCTCCATTTAGCTGAGTAACGGGTATCTGATAGTCGAGGTACTCGACTATAGCGTTCTTCCTTGTTTTCTAATTCTATTCTATTTATATACTATTTGTATGAGTAAGGCATCATTGTCTAAGATTCTGAATAAGTTTAATAAACTCCTTAATTACAATACTGATTACCTGGTTACTATATATTTAGCAGATGTATACAAGTTGTTTAGTATCTGGTTTCTATATGTTTAATAGATGTATACAAGTTGTTTAGTATCTGGTTACTATATATTTAGTAGATGTATACAAGTTGTTTAGTATCTGGTTTCTATATGTTTAATAGATGTATACAAGTTGTTTACTAGATGTATACAAATTGTTTACTAGATGTATACAAGTTGTTTACTAGCTATTTAGTATCTGGTTACTATATATTTAGTAGATGTATACAAGTTGTTTAGTTCTGGTTACAATATATTTAGTAGATGTATGCAAGTTGTTTAGTATCTATGTTTAGTAGATGTATATAAGTTGTTTACTAGATGTATACAAGTTGTTTACTAGCTGTTTAGTATCTGGTTTCTATATGATTAGTAGATGTGAGGAGTTGAATAACTCCCCACAAATAGAAACAGCAGCGGATGGCCGGCCGCTTGCCAGATACGCGGCGAATTCGCGTAGTAACGGCGCGGCGAGGAGAGCGAGAGAGTTTGGAGACCAACGAAGGAGAGCGAGAGAGCTTGGAGACCAATGACGGAGAGCGAGAGAGTTTGGAGACCAAGGATGGAGATCGAGAGAGAGTGGAGACTTCGCGGGCAAGGCAGGAGTGCCGTGTGCAAAAGCGGGTAACGGGACTCCACCGGACTTTGGACTCTCCCGTGAACTTTGGACCGGGAGAGGAAGTGCCACATCTCGGCGGTGGAGCGGCACACAGGCGTGCCACAAGCATCACGGGAATCAGCGGGATGGCAGCAGTGGGCGGAGCATCGATTGGAAACGGTACGGGAACGACAAGTGGGTCATCCAGGAGGCACGGACTTTGGACCCAGAGTGGAGAGATCCAGCGGGCCGTGCGCAAAAGGGAAATAACGGTTCCCTATATAAGGCCGCAGAGCGCTGGCAGCTGGATCAGTCGATCACAAGGAGTCAAACCGTCAAGATCACTCAGATACCAAAGTGAACAATCAAACAGCCAGATAACCTACAAGGGAGCAGCAGCAAGTCGAGTCGCCAGAGAAGCAGCGCCGTGGGAGCCTACAAGGAGCGAGATTGCTACGTCGAGAAGTTCGGGATTGGGATACCAGGAATCTCCGAATTGAGACGCAGGTAGCTGAGATCCAGAGGGCATCACACGGCTAGGTCAAGGCGGTCGATTAACCCTGTCCACAAAGTCCTGGCGTTACGCCTGGAAAGAGTATAACAAGCCAGAAGGGAGAGCGGTCGATCAGTAAGGTCTCGAGTGGAATTGTCCAGGAGAGCCCTACGGATTCGACTTGCGAGGTCCCGGAGCGGCGTGCCCGAACCACGAATATAACGAGCCAGAAGGGAGAGCGGTCGATCAGTACGGTCTCGAGTGGAATTATCCAGGAGAGCCCTACGGATTCGACTTGCGAGGTCCCGGAGCGGCGTGCCCGAACCCCGAGTACCAAAAGCCACACGGAAACGTCCCGGACAAAAAGCAAAAGGGTGAGGCTAGGGTGGAACGTTCGTTTACACTAGGCGTGGAAGCGAAGTAAGGCGCGAGGCAGCTTCCTGGCGTTACCGCCTTGACTGTCCGCGCGGGCTGAGCAGAAACCCCAGTGGGACCATCCGGGACAGAGCAAGGGACAGGCGGCGGTGTGTCGAAAGGAGCGATCCTGGAGAGCGCAGCTTCTGTTCACCCTAGTCTGAGAACGGTGACGCTTCCCTAAGCCCGTACGGCCGATACCCCTCGCGAGTCCGAGTCGTTACCAGCAGTCACCAAGTCACGCGTGAGAAGTGAACCGCGAGCGAGCATCTTCAGGGAGCTGCGAGGATCTTCAGGGAGCTACAGGACTGGAGCACCGAGTCATCAAGGCGAGAGGTCGTAGAGTCATCCAGGACCGTCGGAAGCACCGAAGGTCACAAGCAACGAGTCAAAGCCAACCAAGCGACTAAGACACTTGTAATAATATACCCGCAATAAAACCCAATACGAACCCGTGAATTCTGTCCTTTCTCACTGAGCTACTGGGCGGTCACGTTAATATAAATTTGGTGGGACGAACACACAATATACTGAGCTAGCCGCACGAATCTCGTAGCGAGCAGACAATAAAAATCAGTTCGTTACATCTGGCGCCCAACGTGATTGTCCCAGCAGTGAAAGCAATTTAAACAGAATGGGGAAGAAGTGGATCTACCGACTTAAAAAGGAGGATTTCGCCAATGTCGCACAGAGGCTTAATGTCACCCTGGACGGCAGATTAGAGGACATGAGAAAAGCATTATCCGAGTATTACTCAGAAACGGATAATGACCCACAACTCGTTGACATCTGGGCCGATTTGGAAGCCACATACCACGACAAAGCCGGCCCCAGCATCACGTTAACAACCGTCGAAGGGGACAACTTAGTGGCAAGCCTGAGCGTTGACAACCTACAAAAGGAGGTAAACAGGAGAGAATCAAGCCAAGACAGGAAAACAACAGCGCTGATCTCGAGACCCAATCAATCAGACTATGCAAGGATCGCTAAACAGGTCCGCGAGTGGTCGTTCAGGTTCGACGGGGCGGAAAAACCGTTCGAGTTCCTGGAGCAGGTGGAATGGTCCGCCAACACATACGGCTTGGAGTTAGACATGATTCCCCGAGCGATGCCTGAATTACTGAAGGGAAGGGCTTTGAAGTGGTTCATCGCCAACAACAAACAATGGAAAACCTGGGCGGAGTTCATAGATAGTTTCCACACATACTTTCTACCGAGAGACTTCTTCACCAGGCTGGCGGATCAGGTCAGGCAACGGAAGCAGGGCTTCAGCGAGTCGTTCAAAGACTACATGATCGACATGCAGACGATGGTGAGGCCACTTAATTACTCCACTATAGAGACCCTAAGAATCATCAAGGAGAACTGCACCCCCAGTCTAAGGATCTTCCTAAGGGCATACAAAGTGTCGGACCTGGACACGCTGATGATATTAGCAGACGAGTATGAAGAACTCGAAAAGGAGCGGGAAGCGTTCGCGCAAGAAAACAAATTCTCGAAGAACAAGTCGTCATCGCCAGCGCAGGTAACATGCAGAAGATGAGAAGAGACAGGAATCCAGGAGACGCGGGGAAACGACCAATGGTCGCCACCTAACCGAGTACCACGGCAGCAGGCAACAGGAGCACCACGCGGAGGCCAATGGACACCACCACAACAGCAACAGATGCAACCAGCAAACAATGTTTGGAGGCCACCAAGTACAACACAAAGGCCTCGTGAAACGACACACATCACAGACCCCCAGGAGGCCTGCCGAAAGTGCGGCGGTCATGGACACTGGGCGCGGGGATGTCGGCACCAACGCCTGTTGTTCTGCTGGGTGTGCGGGAGAGTAGGCGTCAGGAGCGTTGAATGCTGCCAGCAGGCGGGAAATGCCCAGCGATCTCAGCCGCAGAGAGGCGAGCGGGGGTCGCAAGATGCTACCTCTCCAAACTAACGGGAAAGCTGATCGAGGAGGAGCAGCAGTTGTCCGCAGCGGTGACGATTGGTGGGGGCACATACAAGGCCACAATCGACACCGGGGCAACAGCAAGCTTTATAAGCAAAGAGCTGGCGGACGACCTGGCTGCCCTCGGAAAGATTACGAGGATACGACGGCAAGTTAGGTTGGCAGACGGAAGATGTGGCGGAATCGATGAGCAGCTGGAGGTGGAAATTGCGTTCGGGAACAAGCGACTGAGCATGAGCCTGCTGATACTACCAGGAGTAGTGGATTCATTGGTGTTGGAATGGAACTTTCTAACACAAGTCGGTACCGAAATTAAGTGCGCTGGACACGAAGTGATAATACCGGCCAGGAATCGTCACAAGGGATGGCTCGAGGAAAAGTTGTCGGTGGCAGTCGTACAACGGGCAAGCGAAGATGACGACACGACGAAATTCCTGGAGGCAGAGCTATCGACTTTCAGCAGCATGAAGGGAACATCAAACATGGCAGAGCATCAGATCACGATGAAAGACGACAAACCAATAAAGCAGCGATACTATCCCAAGAATCCGAACGTTCAAGGGGAGATCAATGCGAAGGTGGACGAGCTTCTCCAAATGGGATACATAGAACACTCAACAAGCCCATACAGTTCTCCCATCGTGATGGTTAGAAAAAAGACGGGCAAATGGAGACTGTGCGTCGACTTTAGGCAAATAAAAGCCAAATCTGTAAAGGATGCCTACCCGAATAAATTATATTCTCGACCAACTGAGGGAAGCACGGTACATCAGCAGCTTGGACCTAAAGGATGGGTACTGGCAAATCCCACTGAAAGCGGACAGCAGGCAGTATACGGCATTTACAGTGCCGGGGAAAGGTTTATTCCAATGGAAAGTAATGCCATTCGGACTTCATTCGGCGTCTGCGACTTTTCAACGGGTGCTGGACCGGGTGATCGGCCCAGAAATGTCGCCGCACGCATTTGCTTACCAGGACGACATCATAGTGATCGGGCGCTCGCTGGAAGAACATAAGGCCAACCTAAAGGAAGTTTTCCGACGACTAAAGGAGGCAAATCTGAGATTAAACCCGGAGAAGTGTCAATTTTTCAAGAAAGAGCTGTTATATCTCGGTCATCGAGTGACTAGCGAAGGAATAGGCACGGATCCGGAAAAGGTAGCAGCCATCGCCGAACTAGAACCACCATCGACAGTAAGAGAGCTCCGACAGTACCTGGGCGTAGCATCATGGTACCGCCGGTTTGTACCTGACTTCGCAAAAATAGTCAAACCTCTCAACGATCTGCTACGCAAGGGCAATAAATGGGTGTGGACACAGGAACATCAGACGGCGTTCGAAGAGGTGAAGGCAAGACTCGTCGCAGACCCCGTACTGGCATGCCCGGACTTCGACAAACCATTCATCTTGCAAACTGACGCAAGCGACTACGGCATCGGGGCAATCTTGACCCAGGAAACTGAACGAGGCGAAAAGGTAATCTCTTACTCAAGCCGAACGCTCAACGGCGCTGAGAAGAATTACTCAACAACCGAGAAGGAGTGCTTGGCAATCGTCTGGGCAATCCGAAAGCTCAAGCCGTATTTGGAAGGTTACCACTTTAAAGTAGTAACCGACCACATGGCACTGAAGTGGCTCAACAGCATAGAGAGCCCTTCAGGGAGGATCGCCAGATGGGCCCTGGAGTTGCAGCAGTACGACTTTGAAATAGCGTACAGGAAAGGGCAACTCAACGTGGTGGCAGACGCTTTGTCAAGGCAGCCACTGCCGGAAACGCTTCGAGGGATCAAGGAGACGTCGGCGGCGGAAGCTTCTGCAGCATGCAGCTGGATTCTGGAAATGCGCGAAAAGATAAGGACCCAGCCGCAAAAGTATCCAGACTACGTGATGGAGGGTAACACCCTGTACAGGAATATACCTCATAGAGCGGGCAGCGAAGATGTTGCAACATGGAAGATGTGCGTCCCGAAAGCGCTGCGGGAAACGGTGCTGAAGGAGAACCACGACTCACCGGCGGCTGGCCATGTAGGAAGCCGAAAGACAATAGCACGTCTGGCAGCCCGGTACTACTGGCCAGGAATGCACAGAGACGCCAGAGCCCACGTGCGAGTATGCGAGACATGCATGAGGTTCAAGCCGAATCAGATGCAAATGGCTGGGAAAATGCTTACGCAGGTGCCAGAGGAACCATGGGCTACGGTATGTGCGGACTTCGTCGGACCCCTGCCGCGTTCGAAACACGGCAACCAAATGCTGCTGGTATTGATAGACAGGTTCTCCAAGTGGACTGAGTTGGTGCCGCTGCGAAGCGCGACGGCCGAATCCTAAAAGAAAGCTTTCAAAGAACGCATAATCGCGAGGTATGGGGTCCCCAAAATAGTCAAGAGTTTCCTGGCCGAAATGGGAGCCAGGCAACAGTTCACAGCTCCATACACCCCACAGGAGAACCCGACTGAGAGAGCCAATAGGACGGTGAAAACAATGATTGCGCAGTTCGCAGGGCAGAACCAAAGAGACTGGGACGAAAAATGGCCAGAAATCATGCTGGCAGTAAACACGAGCGTTTCAGAATCCACAGGTTACACACCGTCGTTCATTACCCAAGGCAGAGAACCAAGACTACCGAGCGCCCTATACGACAGAGAAACCGTAGGGACCGGACGACCGAAAGAGACCCCGGAAGAGCATGCTAACAAACTCAGGGAAATCTTCGAGATTGTAAGGCGGAACCTGGAGAAAGCATCCCAGGACCAGGCTAGGCATTATAACCTAAGGAGGAGGCAATGGACGCCAAAGGTGGGTGACGTCGTGTGGGCTAAGGAACACCATTTATCAAAAGCGGCCGAGGGGTTCGCAGCAAAATTGGCCCCAAGATACGACGGACCTTACCAAGTCATAGGTTTTGCGTCACCAGTAATCTGCAAAATACGACACATAAACACAAAGAAAGAGCGGACCATCCACGTAAGCGAGCTGAAACAGCAACAAACGGAAAACACAAGCGAGCGGCTACAGCAAGCAGACACAACAGATGCAAATCAACATTAAAAGTCCAAGGATACCTCCAAGGATGACCAAAGGATAATACGAAAGGATCCCAAGGATACCTACAAGGATGCCCAAAGGATACTACGAAAGGATCCCAAGGATACCTCCAAGGATGGCCAAAGGATACTACGAAGGGAGTCCAAGGATACCTCCAAGGATGACCAAAGGACACTACGAAAGGATCCCAAGGATACCTCCAAGGATGCCCAAAGGATACTACGAAAGGAGTCCAAGGATACCGCCAAGGATGCCCAAAGGATACTACGAAAGGAGTCCAAGGATACCTCCAAGGATGCCCAAAGGATACTACGAGAGGAGTCCAAGGATACCTCCAAGGATGCCCAAAGGATACTACGAAAGGAGTCAAAGGATGCGTCCATTCCCAAAGGGTACTACGGAAAGAGTCCAAGGATACCTGCAAGGATTCCCAAAGGATACTACTAACAAATTCCAAGGATACCTCCAAGGATACTACAGGGCATCTACAAAGGCGCGATGAAACACATAAAGGACATCAGGAGAACGTTAAGAACACAAAGGGAGCGAACCAGAGCGTCTAAGGTCTCGATTGGGACTGATCGGAGGAAAAGAAAAACACGCATCAAAAGTCTGCCGAAGGAAGGGGGAAGACGGCACAGAGCAGAGAGCTGTACCGTAGATCTGGGTAGTAAGAAGGAGAGGCCGATGGAAATAGCGGGATTGAGCAAAGAGGAAGGCTCGGAACCGAGGTGTCGTTAGAGGGAGCCCAGGCTCCAGCTGCACAATCAAAATCAAAGAGCATAATGAGCACACGTGTGACGAGGAGCGAAGCGCGCAGGATGAAGGCTGCCCACCAGCTGTCCGGAGGATCTAGCCCGGGGCAAGGATGGTCGGCAGCCCGGCCTACCCGAACCTCGCGGCGGATCTCCGGGCGGGGCGTCCCCGATCCGGTGATCAGCTCCGACAGCGACGTCGAGTTGGTGGAGGACCCGCGGGTGGAGCAACGGCGATGGCGGCTTCGCAAGGCGTTCAACCGGGCCGACGGACGCATCCCGACTGGCGCGGCGCAGGTGGAGTGGGCCAGTGAAGAGCCGCCCCAGGACCAGCCGGCTCCCGTTAGCCATGCCGAGGCTGTGGCAGCGGCTACGTGGGAGTTCCGGCGCAAGTGCGAGGCGCGAGGGCGAGACGAGGAGCGGCGGTTGAAGGAGATGGAGGAGACGACGGAGTGGCAGGCCCAACTACGGATGGCCGAGGAGGAGGAGACGCAGCTGTGGGAAAACCCGGGGTACCCACCTACGCCGAGGTATGCGCCCGAACCCTGCACCACGCCGCAAGAAGTGGCAGACGATTGGGCGTCCTCGCCTCCGCGGTGGCTGCCCGAAATCCCGCCCACACCACGGTACGAGGGGTCACCACGGTGGACGCCAGCGCGACCGCCCACGCCGAGGCACGAGCAGCAGCCACCGCAGCAGCAGCCACCACCGCAGCAGCCACCACCGCAGCAGCAGCCACCGCAGCAGCAGCCACCGCAGCAGCAGCAGCCACCGCAGCAGCAGCCACCACCGCAGCAGCAGCCACCGCAGCAGCAGCCACCGCAGCAGCAGCCACCGCAGCAGCAGCAGCCACCGCAGCAGCAGCAGCCACCGCAGCAGCAGCCACCACCGCAGCAGCAGCCACCGCAGCAGCAGCCACCACAGCAGCAGCAGCCACCACAGCAGCAGCCACCACCGCAGCAGCAGCCACCGCAGCAGCAGCCACCACCGCAGCAGCAGCCACCACCGCAGCAGCAACACATCCGGACAGACATACCGGCGGCCCACGTGAGCCACAGCACCCGGACGTTCGTGGCCGAAGGGGTAAGGTGGCGACAGCAGACGGTTGTCTGGACCTGGCCGGAGGGACCCGCGGAGGAGACGGCAGCGACGGAAGAACCCCGGATCTGGGAAGAATGTGGTCCACGAGTGAGCCCGCTGGACCCCAGGACCCGTGGCAGACCGGAGCAGTGGGCACCACCGACGCCGAGCATCGGACCAACGACGCCGACGCCTACCGGGAGCGCAGTAACCGCGGAGCCTCTGGAGCGAGGACCCTGGGTGTGGCCTGAGCCCGTGGAAAACGGCCGTCCTCCGCTCAAGCGGCAGCACTCGGCGCCCGAAGTGTCCGAGGTGGTGGCCCGGCCGAAGTTGTCGCGGACGGTGTCGGCGCCGGAAGGACAGCGATGGCGAGAAATCGCGGAGACGGAGTGGCCCGAAGGGATCGCGGAGACACCGGTGGTGCAGGAGGCTCGCATCCTGGGCGGCAGGCGCAGCGTCCGCGTATGGAGAGAGGGGCGCGCGTTCCGCGTCCGGTTGGGGCTGGCGGGCATGAGAGTGTTCGAGGAGCAAAAATAAAAGTTAAATAAACCGAAAAAACAGAGTTTAAAAAAAAAGGAAAAAACCGACATAGAACGGGAAACGCGGCTGAAACAGGGGCCAGAAGTAAGGGGCATACATGGCAGCTTCAGCGTCCTGAAATCAATATTGGGTTAATACAGGAAGCAGCCAAGCGACACCAAAATACTTACCTGCAGCGAAGCAAATGCGAAGTCCTCTCCGCACCAGCGTTCGAGTGTTGCCAGCGTAAAGCCAGGCTCAGCCGGCTGAGGACGATTGAAGGGCGAGAGAGAGAGACGAGAGGCGAGAGAGGTCGTGTGGAGAGAGAAAGGATGAAATAGAAAGGAGTGAGGAAATGCGAAAACTTACCTAGAAAGTTGCAAAATCACCATGAGCCAGGGAAGGGGGCGCCTCGATAGGCGATCGATTGGCACTAGATGAAAGTGCGATCGATGGGTACACGTCAAATGGTAATATCGGCCAAAGGTGGAAGTATCGCCACGAGCAGGTGGCAACGCCGCACCGTCGATATCGATATCGCTCAGCGATCACACACGAATGGTGTGACCAGGCGGAGGAAGCAAATAAAAGGAGTAGAACGCAGCGATGAGCAGCGAGCTGGGGATCGATAGCACACGAGTATCGATGTCCCAGTGGAGTCAGGAAAGATATCGGCGCGGGAGATTCAAGTTGCTACGAGGAGGATGACCAGCGCTGTAGAAACTCAACGGAGTTAAGAGCGTCGTGGGAGCATCGAGGGAGCAACGAGGGAGCGCCGCGGGAATCACAAGGACTCGAAGGCTAGGATAAACAAGAAAACGCCGGAGAGTAGGAACAAGCTTAAAATGTTTCCCGAAGTAAATGGGGAATGTGAGGAGTTGAATAACTCCCCACAAATAGAAACAGCAGCGGATGGCCGGCCGCTTGCCAGATACGCGGCGAATTCGCGTAGTAACGGCGCGGCGAGGAGAGCGAGAGAGTTTGGAGACCAACGAAGGAGAGCGAGAGAGTTTGGAGACCAATGAAGGAGAGCGAGAGAGTTTGGAGACCAAGGATGGAGATCGAGAGAGAGTGGAGACTTCGCGGGCAAGGCAGGAGTGCCGTGTGCAAAAGCGGGTAACGGGACTCCACCGGACTTTGGACTCTCCCGTGAACTTTGGACCGGGAGAGGAAGTGCCACATCTCGGCGGTGGAGCGGCACACAGGCGTGCCACAAGCATCACGGGAATCAGCGGGATGGCAGCAGTGGGCGGAGCATCGATTGGAAACGGTACGGGAACGACAAGTGGGTCATCCAGGAGGCACGGACTTTGGACCCAGAGTGGAGAGATCCAGCGGGCCGTGCGCAAAAGGGAAATAACGGTTCCCGGAGGCCCTATATAAGGCCGCAGAGCGCTGGCAGCTGGATCAGTCGATCACAAGGAGTCAAACCGTCAAGATCACTCAGATACCAAAGTGAACAATCAAACAACCAGATAACCTACAAGGGAGCAGCAGCAAGTCGAGTCGCCAGAGAAGCAGCGCCGTGGGAGCCTACAAGGAGCGAGATTGCTACGTCGAGACGTTCGGGATTGGGATACCAGGAATCTCCGAATTGAGACGCAGGTAGCTGAGATCCAGAGGGCATCACACGGCTAGGTCAAGGCGGTCGATTAACCCTGTCCACAAAGTCCTGGCGTTACGCCTGGAAAGAGTATAACAAGCCAGAAGGGAGAGCGGTCGATCAGTAAGGTCTCGAGTGGAATTGTCCAGGAGAGCCCTACGGATTCGACTTGCGAGGTCCCGGAGCGGCGTGCCCGAACCACGAATATAACAAGCCAGAAGGGAGAGCGGTCGATCGGTACGGTCTCGAGTGGAATAATCCAGGAGAGCCCTACGGATTCGACTTGCGAGGTCCCGGAGCGGCGTGCCCGAACCCCGAGTACCAAAAGCCACACGGAAACGTCCCGGACAAAAAGCAAAAGGGTGAGGCTAGGGTGGAACGTTCGTTTACACTAGGCGTGGAAGCGAAGTAAGGCGCGAGGCAGCTTCCTGGCGTTACCGCCTTGACTGTCCGCGCGGGCTGAGCAGAAACCCCAGTGGGACCATCCGGGACAGAGCAAGGGACAGGCGGCGGTGTGTCGAAAGGAGCGATCCTGGAGAGCGCAGCTTCTGTTCACCCTAGTCTGAGAACGGTGACGCTTCCCTAAGCCCGTACGGCCGATACCCCTCGCGAGTCCGAGTCGTTACCAGCAGTCACCAAGTCACGCGTGAGAAGTGAACCGCGAGCGAGCATCTTCAGGGAGCTGCGAGGATCTTCAGGGAGCTACAGGACTGGAGCACCGAGTCATAAAGGCGAGAGGTCGTAGAGTCATCCAGGACCGTCGGAAGCACCGAAGGTCACAAGCAACGAGTCAAAGCCAACCAAGCGACTAAGACACTTGTAATAATATACCCGCAATAAAACCCAATACGAACCCGTGAATTCTGTGCTTTCTCACTGAGCTACTGGGCGGTCACGTTAATATAAATTTGGTGGGACGAACACACAATATACTGAGCTAGCCGCACGAATCTCGTAGCGAGCAGACAATAAAAGTCAGTTCGTTACAAGTTGTTTAATAGATGTATACAAGTTGCTTACTAGCTGTTTAGTAACTGGTTTATATATCTTTAATATCTGTTTACTTGATGTTTACTATTTATTAGCTGGTTACTAGTTATTATTAACGTCTACGAGCTTTTATAGTCTTTTGTTAAGAATGATCAAAAATTCTTGATCACTAGACGACTTTCGATGTGAAGTAAAAACTTACACTCTGATTTTCAGTGTGTTTGCTATGTACGTAAGAAAGAATGCAAAGCCAAAATAGCTCAAGATTGATATATAAATCTTAGAGGAACATGTCCGATTATGTTGGGGGAAGATGTATCCTGTGATTGTAAAACTAATTAAGAAAAAAATTGTTCACAAGTTGTCTAAAAGCTGTGTAGAAGCTGCTTTGATAAACAATTTTGATTCATAATTACAGATATTAAGAATATATAATAATATCATCCACTTTAACTAGTATATTGTTAAAATAAAACATTTCCATTTTTCATGTTCTTTCATCTTATGTAGGTATAATAAATGTAATCTTAACTACGATAGCTAGCCTTACATCCCATAACTATAGTTATTAGCTACAATAAAATGTCTAGAAAGAACAAAATATATGAATGTCCAAAAACCATTTAAAACTAACTATAATTGGGAAAGTAATTGAAATCACTCCGGCGTAATACAGTAAAAAACAAAAAACACTGTGGTTATCCCATTTTCTATCACCATAACAAATGTGTATACCCACACCTAAATGACCAATTATATCCTTTGTCCAAAAATGTCTGTGACTTTCACTTATAAATTTGTCACCGATAATTTAAATCCCATTAAGCAAACCACCCATTGCTAACCGTACCATAACCCCAGAGTCAAGTTGGTTACCTACAATAAACATAGGTGGTGGTGTAAAGGATTGCTAAAATGCCTCGACGCAGGCGCAAATGTCATAAAAAATGATCATAAAAATATAATTAGGAAAGTATTTTTTATTTGCGAACCATTTATAACTGTTACCAACAACACAAATAGTTGTTACAAAGGATTGCTAAAATACCTTGATGCAGGCGCAAAGGTCAAGGTATTGGAAAAAAATTCATGGAATATTATCCCTTCATAAAAGAGGTCATAAAATATATAATTAGGAAAGTATTTTTTATTTGCGAACAATTTATAAATGTTACCAACAACACAAATAGTTGTTACAAAGGATTGCTAAAATACCTTGATGCAGGCGCAAAGGTCAAGGTAATGGAAAAATTCATGGAATATTATCCCTTGACCAAAAACGAAAGTTTCTTCTATTTGGATAATAAAAAAATATATATTAATTCAATACTTTGATTTTTCCATCAAAATGCTTGATAAATCTAGTTGTTTGATATTCTCTAACTAATTGAGTAATATGTTTTCATGTGCCTATTTAATTTACCAAAAACAGTATTAGTCTTCTCTCATAAAATCCCTCTAATTCCCCACCGGTGAAATATATGTTCCTCATATTTAATAATGATGGTTTGTCATAGATGGGTACTTGTAATTCATATTTAAGATACTTACATCCTTCTCTAACTAATATCCTTTTATCCATCATGTAAACAGGTTTAGAATTGTATTGCGTGCTTCAACCCCTAGCCACACCCACCACTGTAACAGATTTCACTTTTCCAATGGCTGCCCCAGCTACCTAAACTGTACATTTCTTTTGATTTTCTCTTTTCCTTTCTAAGCAATGTACACAATTTTTAAACTGGTTCTGACCTCCCTCTTTAATGGCATCCTCTACTTTATTTTCGTTATATTTCTGATCTTTTCCTAACAGTAGGTTGTTAAACTTTTATTATTTTATGGGATTATTGAGCACCCGAAATCCCTGATATTAAGTCATAACATGTAACTAGCAGAATATAGTAAAAGACATCAGACTCTAAAAAGACTAGATTTACCTACAATTCAACTTACCATCTACAATCCCTGGAGAAGAGCTTAGTATTTGCAGTTTAATTTTCAAATTTATTGATTTCACAGATTCCCGCTGGTAAATACCAATTTTTAACAAATGGCTGCCAACTCCATACCATTCAGACACTGGTTTACAACCTCATAGAACTGACTCTCAAGGTATCTGTAATGCACAATATATTTCTGTCTCTTTTCTTCTAATCAATATTAAAAAATTTCATAAACTGGTTTTGGAGTTCATTTTATTCTTAGAATTAAATTATTAAAAATTATTAAGCCAACAGAGATAACAATGCTTTTGTGATAGTATCCCGTTAATAATACATAATTCTTATTTGTATATTTTCAAATTTTTTTATTTTAGAAAATTATTCATTAATCACATTCAAATAATATTCATAATATATCTTACAATTTTTTAAATATATCAATAATGTTTCCCAATTATTAATATTAAATGATATTGCATCATATCTATTTATAAGATTAAATATTAAGAATAAAAATTCTTTTCCACTCCTCCTACTTAATGATGACCATTATAAAATTATAATTATCAACAACTATTATATTAAATACAATTAAATGTATGCGTACCCATATAACAACAGTTCCCAATATCGATATATGATGGCCTACAATCTTACTTTGCCTTTGATTTCCGGTTTCTTATGTATTCTTCTTCTCACTTTGACACAGTATGGAATGGTTTTACTTAAGCCAATCGCATAGGATGGTGGTTTGATTCTTGAGGGAGGGGGTTTGATCCTTGGATATAAAGTACCTGCTCGATTCTACGTTCTGTCTTTTCCTGGTTGATGAGATTACAAAACCTAAAACAGTACAAAATTTGAATCGAAGGACATAAGATGACTGAAATCAACAAGCAAATCAACCACTGTGATTTTAAAATAAATGAAGATTTGTTGGTTGAGATAGGAATCTTCAAGGAAATTTTAAAGGTTTCCAAAGAGTCGCGGCGAGAATTCGGTAGTATCTATTATGATACTATAGAAGAGTTGGACATCCTGAAATGGCGCTTGGTGGATTTGCAGAGCGAAAACAATAACGATTCCCATCTCTTTGATATTGAGAACGTGGAAAATCGAATCACCGAGCTGATGATGGAGACAACCAAGTTTCAACAGCAAATTGATCTTCACGATGCGGAAATCGAAAATAATCCGCTGTCACGACTGCTCCTGGAAGTTAAGGAGATGATTTTTCGTATAAGGGATTCAATATCAGAATTAGAGTATCTTAAATTTAATGGTGAGGCAGAGCAATGTGAGTTGGTCAGCGCTATGTCTCGCGAGGACGACCCCATCTTAATATTTAATCTTATAAATAGATATGATGCAATATCATTTAATATTAATAATTGGGAAACATTATTGATATATTTAAAAAATTGTAAGATATATTATGAATATTATTTGAATGTGATTAATGAATAATTTTCTTAAATAAAAAAATTTGAAAATATACAAATAAGAATTATGTATTATTAACGGGATACTATCACAAAATCATTATTATCTCTGTTGGCTTAATAATTTTTAATAATTTAATTCTAAGAATAAAATGAACTTCAAAACCAGTTTATGAAATTTTTTAATATTGATTAGAAGAAAAGAGACAGAAATATATTGTGCATTACAGATACCTTGAGAGTCAGTTCTATGAGGTTGTAAACCAGTGTCTGACTGGTATGGAGTTGGCAGCCATTTGTTAAAAATTGGTATTTACCAGCGGGAACCTGTGAAATCAATAAATTTGAAAATTAAACTGCAAATACTAAGCTCTTCTCCAGGGATTGTAGATGGTAAATTGAATTGTAGGTAAATCTAGTCTTTTTAGAGTCTGATGTCTTTTACTATATTCTGCTAGTTACATGTTATGACTTAATATCAGGGATTTCGGGTGCTCAATAATCCCATAAAATAATAAAAGTTTAACAACCTACTGTTAGGAAAAGATCAGAAATATAACGAAAATAAAGTAGAGGATGCCATTAAAGAGGGAGGTCAGAACCAGTTTAAAAATTGTGTACATTGCTTAGAAAGGAAAAGAGAAAATCAAAAGAAATGTACAGTTTAGGTAGCTGGGGCAGCCATTGGAAAAGTGAAATCTGTTACAGTGGTGGGTGTGGCTAGGGGTTGAAGCACGCAATACAAATCTAAACCTGTTTACATGATGGATAAAAGGATATTAGTTAGAGAAGGATGTAAGTATCTTAAATATGAATTACACGTACCCATCTATGACAAACCATCATTATTAAATATGAGGAACATATATTTCACCGGTGGGGAATTAGAGGGATTTTATGAGAGAAGACTAATACTGTTTTTGGTAAATTAAATAGGCACATGAAAACATATTACTCAATTAGTTAGAGAATATCAAACAACTAGATTTATCAAGCATTTTGATGGAAAAATCAAAGTATTGAATTAATATATATTTTTTTATTATCCAAATAGAAGAAACTTTCGTTTTTGGTCAAGGGATAATATTCCATGAATTTTTCCATTACCTTGACCTTTGCGCCTGCATCAAGGTATTTTAGCAATCCTTTGTAACAACTATTTGTGTTGTTGGTAACATTTATAAATTGTTCGCAAATAAAAAATACTTTCCTAATTATATATTTTATGACCTCCTTTATGAAGGGATAATATTCCATTAATTTTTTTCCAATACCTTGACCTTTGCGCCTGCATCAAGGTATTTTAGCAATCCTTTGTAACAACTATTTGTGTTGTTGGTAACATTTATAAATTGTTCGCAAATAAAAAATACTTTCCTAATTATATATTATATGACCTCTTTTATGAAGGGATAATATTCCATGAATTTTTTTCCAATACCTTGACCTTTGCGCCTGCGTCGAGGCATTGAAGCAAATCTTTTGTAACATAACTATTTGTGTTGTTGGTAACAGTTATAAATGGTTCGCAAATAAAAAATACTTTCCTAATTATATTTTTATGATCATTTTTTATGACATTTGCGCCTGCGTCGAGGCATTTTAGCAATCCTATACACCACCACTTATGTTTATTGTAGGTAACCAACGTGACTCTGGGGTTATGGTACGGTTAGCAATGGGTGGTTTGCTTAATGGGATTTAAATTATCGGTGACAAATTTATAAGTGAAAGTCACAGACATTTTTGGACAAAGGATATAATTGGTCATTTAGGTGTGGGTATACATATTTGTTATGGTGATAGAAAATGGGATAATCACAGTGTTTTTTGTTTTTTACTGTATTACGCCGGAGCGATTTCAATTACTTTCCCAATTATAGTTAGTTTTAAATGGTTTTTGGACATTCATATATTTTGTTCTTTCTAGACATTTTATTGTAGCTAATAACTATAGTTATGGGATGTAAGGCTAGCTATCGTAGTTAAGATTACATTTATTATACCTACATAAGATGAAAGAATATGAAAAATGGAAATGTTTTATTTTAACAATATACTAGTTAAAGTGGATGATATTATTATATATTCTTAATATCTGTAATTATGAATCAAAATTGTTTATCAAAGCAGCTTCTACACAGCTTTTAGACAACTTGTGAACAATTTATATCTTAATTAGTTTTACAATCACAGGATACATCTTCCCCCAACATAATCGGACATGTTCCTCTAAGATTTATATATCAATCTTGAGCTATTTTGGCTTTGCATTCTTTCTTACGTACATAGCAAACACACTGAAAATCAGAGTGTAAGTTTTTACTTCACATCGAAAGTCGTCTAGTGATCAAGAATTTTTGATCATTCTTAACAAAAGACTATAAAAGCTCGTAGACGTTAATAACAACTAGTAACCAGCTAATAAATAGTAAACATCAAGTAAACAGATATTAAAGATATATAAACCAGTTACTAAACAGCTAGTAAGCAACTTGTATACATCTATTAAACACCTTGTATACATCTACTAATCATATAGAAACCAGATACTAAACAGCTAGTAAACAACTTGTATACATCTAGTAAACAACTTATATACATCTACTAAACATAGATACTAAACAACTTGCATTCATCTACTAAATATATTGTAACCAGAACTAAACAACTTGTATACATCTACTAAATATATAGTAACCAGATACTAAATAGCTAGTAAACAACTTGTATACATCTATTAAACATATAGAAACCAGATACTAAACAACTTGTATACATCTACTAAATATATAGTAACCAGATACTAAACAACTTGTATACATCTACTAAATATATAGTAGCCAGATACTAAACAGCTAGTAAACAACTTGTATACATCTAGTAAACAACTTGTATACATCTATTAAACATATCAAACCAGATACTAAACAACTTGTATACATCTACTAAATATATAGTAACCAGCTAATCAGTATTGTCATTAAACAGTTTATTAAACTTATTCAGAATCTTAGACAATGATGCCTTACTCATACAAATAGTATACAAATAGAATAGAATTAATAAACTAGAACTAGAAAAATAGTTGACAACAAAAACCGATATTACCAGGTCCCAACACCTCTATCATAAACTTCAATCAAAAATTAAATTGATAGGCGCTCCTATGCTAGCTAATGATGCCTTCGAAATATGTTACAATATTATTATGGGATGGAACAAATGAATGCTTTAAAAATAATTCAGCATCTGAGAAAGATTACATTGTGAGAACTATTTTACATCTATCTATGGGAACCAAGCGAAAATCTACGCTTGGAACGAAGATTAATAAGCGACATGTTTCTTACAGAGGGCTGAAGTAAGAAAATTAATTATATACAAATATACATAAAATATAATTAATTATGAATTTAATGAAATATGTTTACAATAATAAAATATATAAAGAAATATTGAATAATCCTACAAATTTTGTATCTGACTGTAATTAAAACTCCAGGTACAAATGAAGGGGAAGTATTTTATTCAGTGTCCTTGGGTCTTGGGCATGTGACTTTGATGACGGTCAGGTAATGATAGTTCACTGCAAGTGTGTTTGGCTAACACATCTTAGAAACTTTAACTTGTGTACTTTGATAGTTCTTAATAAGAGACTATAGCGACTCATAATACTTGTTAACATTTAGTTATCATCTAAAACCAAGTACTTTACAGATACTATACAGATAGTAACCATCCAAAATCAAGTACTGTACAGGTACTATACAAAAAGTAACCATCCAAAAGCAAGACTAAAAAGAAAGTAACCATCAAAATACTGCTAGGTAACAACTAAATACAACGAGTCCAACGTGTCAAGTCTATGTCGGTATGGCTACTACCCTAAAAATTGTATATCTCTGGATAATCTTTAAATTCAATACCTATTAAATTCTGGATGGAGCAGTGGAGACGAAATTTTTACGGGATCCCCAATTAAAACTTTTCTGTACCATTAAAAAATTTGTTGGGATTGACTGAGGATTATAAAAAAGTTTTGTTAAATTGTAAGCATGAACTAGTGTTGATGCTAACTAAGAATCTTGGTGATGTGTTTGAGCAAACCAGAAATGAACAAACTTTTAAGTTGGAAATTACGAATAAAATCTGGAAAATTCCCCATGTAACTCTGAGCGATTTTGCAAAAAATTAAGATGTACGATATTATTAAAAGAGGTGTAACCTACCAATCGCATTCCGGAGTTGGGATTCATATGTTAACGCAAAATTGGGGTATGGAAGTCAACACAGCTGGAATGTGAAATTGTCGGCTAACCGCAAACAACCAAGATTTGCCATAATTGGATTTACACTAAATGGAGAACTTATCACAAATAACTTATCAAACTTGAAAGTTCACTTGAATTCTGAGTCATATCCATGTGATAATCTGAATGTTGATTTTAGTAAGAATTAGTATGCTCACCTATATGAAATGTATACAAGATTTCAATCTAGTTAATCGTGAATCACAACCATTTTTGACCCCAAATGAATTTAAATTGAAGACCCCTATTATTGTGGTTGATCTTTTATATTAAAATGAATCAGTAAAATTGGTCCTATTGATGTGAGAATTTCAATAGAACTAAAGACACCAAGTCATGAAAATACCCAAGATTATTGTCTCCTCATACAAGACCGTTTAGTTGAATATAACCCACTAAACGGACTAGTACAACGAGTTGTTTAACATTAGAAAAATGTTGAAAGATACTGTTTCGATTGATGTTCAAGGTTTCTTTGATAATAATAATAATTTTATTCTAAAGGAAATTGGAATTGTATTCGAAAAAGATCCAAACTTGAATAATAGTTTTTTAATAGAACCACCATATGATTTTACTTTGCTAAATACAAAATCTCGAAAGACTGCAATTTGGTTAACCAATACACATCACAAAATTTTTTGGAACGATGGAGAAAATAGTTTTCCACAAACTCGAAAGTATCTAAGGACAATTACAAGCGGAAAACAAATTATTTGTAAAGGTGTGGAAAAGAAACGATTTCTACAGACGTTTTTTGGGAGTCGTCAGCTCATTAATGTCGAGGAAATGGGCTGTCCGTCATTAAACAGGTTTAAAGGAAACCGGTTTCCCTATTGTGAAACACACCTTAAGGGCGGGGTTTGTGCTCTAAACAATGCATACATTATTTTGACATTTTTTAAAAGTAGCTTCAAAACAATAAAATAATTTTTATACATTATTTTAAAGTTGAGACTAGATGTGTAAGGATGTGCAAGAAAACAAAATTAACCAAATTAAGTTTCATGAGGAAATTGACCAATTTATTGAACAATTTAAAGGAGAGATAATTGGTCAGCATTTTCAATATCTTCTAAAGACAAAATCTATGTTCATGAATCGAGGTGGACATGATCTCAAAACTACGAATTATGGTGAACACTTTACATTTTGTAATCCAGAAATGACGTCGGAAACGTGCGCCTGCTTCTTCTATGCAAATCGCCGGAGTCATAGCAGAAAATAAATTTCTATATATAAAAGAAAAATGTTCGCAATACCAAAATAAATTAATGTAAATGAATAAATGTATTTTTATGGTACAAAATAAACTTCTGACATTTTATTTCGAGTTAAAATTACAGGTACGGAGAATGGAAAATATTTCCTTGACTGAGATATGTCGGCTACTTGCGAGTTGTTGCGCGGTCGTGACTTCAACCCCTATTATGGGAACGTATTAGAGCTCGCACTTAGCCGTGAGGTCGTTGGCGTGAGGCTCATGATTTTGTCAATGGGCGTGCGCCTTCAGACTTGTGCATGTGTCCCTTTTATTCCGGTCAGGTAATAGACAGGTGCGCATGTTCGGGTAGCTCTTGCTTGAATCCCTTTTATGATATGTTTATGACCCGTTTGTAGAAAGGAGAGATCTTGAAAAAATTTACCAGTTAAACATTCTGGGGCGAAAAAAAAAGTCTGTTTGAAAATATTCGACATCTGAGAATCATTAACTTGTGGGATTTATTTTATTTGGGGTTCTTTTGATTTCTAAATTAGTTTTACAATCATAGGAAACGTTATTCCCCAACATGATCGGACATGTCCCTCTAAGGCAACCAGCTTTAGATGTTTTGGGTTTGCGACCTTTCTCACGTGCACAGCAACACCTGCTGAATATTAATTGCTGATAATGAGGAAAAGGATACGTGATCAATATTGTCACATGGAGATGTGGGGAAAGTGTGCGACCTTTCTCCCGTGTACAGCAACACCTGCTGAATATTAATTGCTGATAATGAGGCAAAAAGGTCACGTGATCAGTATTGTCACATGGTGGTGTGGGGTTGGGGAGGCAATTTAGTATACTCTTTATGGATATGATCGTGACATTTTTATGACATCTAAACCCCTTAAAATCAGATAATTTATGGATTATGTTAATTGTCCCAGAACCCGCATACATTAATGAAGAGGCGGGGGTCATTAATATGTTAATTAGTGAGAGGCGGGGGTCATTAATATGCTAATTAGTAAGGGGGCGGGGGCCATTAATATGCTAATTGTCCCAGAACCCGTCTTTCCCTACTACTGTCGTTTTTCTTTCGCTCTCGAAGCTGCTTGTGTACTTCAGCACTGGTCAGCGTCTTATCAAATTCGTTCAAAAGTACTTCGCATAGGGTATCATAGTCCGAAACAGTGGTGGACTCCAGGAATAACATTGCAGTTCCCTTCATTTTCATACGAGTGTTCACATATTTTTGCTTCAACGTTAGCTCGTAGGCACTGTCGTTTTCGTTGAAACATTTAAGCCATTGTCTAATTGGAATTGACACTCCATTAAAATCGGGGACAACTTTAGAGAAGCTCTCAATTGGAACAACGGTCCTGCTTGAATCACTTTGCCCACTTTTTGTAGCAAGCAGTTCTAGCACTTCGCTCAACTCGCTGCTGTTGGTGTAGACTTCATCGCGATTATTGTTGTATTTCAGTTCCTGTTGAAATTCAGCCTTGTGTGTTAAATCACTACTACTAGCGAACTTAACTTGCTCCTCGATATTATTTCCCTTCTCTTCCTCGTCAGGCGGCACGAAGAAAGTATGATTCATATTCACCACTGCTGCTGCATTTTGCGAATCTTCTGGTTTCATTTTCTGCTTGTTTTGTTTTCCACCTGGACTGCATTTTTTGTTCTTTTTCGCGGAGCGAAGCATTTTTACCAACTTCTTTGCAATGTCAAATTCAAAGTGTTCGGATTTTCTTCGAAATCAAACGACGTTCACTAGCACCAACAGATTTTTCACTTGCTCGACGGTTGAGCCCCCATGTAAGATAATTGGATATTATCTGTAGTTTATTAATAAAGTTTAGGAATATAATAGTTTGTACATATAAGAGTTACATAAGTATTTATATTGATTAACGCGACTTTTCAACTGATTTTGCGACTGAAATTACTACATTTTGACCAACGACTTTGCTTCAAAACTTCTCTGTCTTTTGATTCGGCTGATGGTGATGGACTATCGAATATAATTTTAGAACGCAGCTTGATAAGGACTGCCAACCTATGCCCAATCTACCAGCTCACATATACACTGCGCGTCATCAGATTAGCGCCCCCTGAGCATTTCTGGTAATGTCCAATATTATCCAAACTATCAAGGCTAAAGCCATAAAACTTTTTTTGACGATACTTTTAATAATATTCTTCAAAATAAGATAAGGTACATAATGATAGGTACAACAATAATATTTTATTTATTTGAAAAGAAAATGTGCACCAAAAATATGAATTTAATTTTGCGTCATCAGATTAGCGCCCCCTGCTTAAATTTAATGAATTTTCACTTAATGCCTAACAACTAGTAGTGTTTTATGTTTGTCTTATTATTGACTTATTTTCTAATCAAATTAATTGTGGGTGGTCCCGCCCCCATTTTCCAGGACCTCACAGATCCTGCTGGGAAGTGACTCGTACAATTTATCAATGTATTGTAATGATATTGAAGACCAAGCTTCTTTAATCCCGTCGATGAGCTCCAATTTTGTACTATACTGCTTTCCAGACTCGTATACTTTTCTCGAGAGCCATCCCCACACGTTCTCTATTATATTTAAGTCCGGACAGTACGGCGGCCACTCCAGGACATCAACGTTTTTAACACATATTTGGTATTTTTTCCCCTCAAATTATTTCAAAGGCAAAATTTATACCAGCACTAAGAAAAAAACACCAAACTAGATCCCAACTATACCATATTACAATATATCCCTAGATCCGCCCACACCCGAACTAACCGCTAAGTCCTCGTCGCCCCGAAAAAGGGTCACCCGTGCAAACCTTAAAATGGCACTAGCAGCTTCCCAAATTGATCTAAGCAAATTTAGTGAGGTCTTAGATCGGCTGAGTGAATTTGAATCCAGGACAAACACTCCTTCGCCGGTCCCTCCAACTCTTTTCATGCTTAAAATTCGCCGCGAAGAAAAAAGCGCGTTATGGGACATCAAGGCAGAATACGATGAATGCACCGGGTGCACAGGAGAAGCCGGGGACAGTGCTGCTGATAGTTTGCCAATTCTCAAAGCTAAATACGGCTACTGGTATTCCATTTACGAGATATGTGGGGCTCAGATCGCGGATATAACAGCCCAGACTCCCCAAGTTCAAGCTGTTCCTACCCGGACTTACATTTCCTCTGGCTGTCGGCTGCCTCCGTGCGATACCGAGGTTTTCACCGGAGATTATCTGCGGTGGCCGACCTGTAGGGATTTGTTTACGGCCATTTATATAAACAATCCAAGGCTGACGCCAGTCGAAAAATTGTTTCACCTAAATGCCAAAACAAGCGGCGATGCACACACGATAGTGTCGAACTCCCCCCTTACTAACGACGGCTTTCGCTCAGCTTGGGCTAACCTAACTGAGCGTTTCGAAAACAAGCGGTTGTTAGTAAATAGCCAATTAAAAATACTTTTCAATGTGCAGTCCGTTAATCAGGAATCTGGGTCAGCTATACGTGAACTTCAACGTACCATCCAGGGTTGCCTTACGGCTTTAGAAATGTCCGGAACTGAAACCGAAAATTGGGATTGCCTCTTAGTGTACATGTGCTCCTCCAAACTTCCTAAGCTCACGTTATCCTTGTGGGAACAGTCCCTGCACAATAAGGCAGAGATTCCGACATGGCAGGAACTTAACGCCTTCCTTACGGAGCGTCACCGGACCTTAGAAGCCATAGACGACGTACGGCCGTCAGGCTCGAGTCAATCTCTGCCAAAAACATCTGCCCCCACTGCAGCGCCTCGAAGAATAAATTCTTACGAGACAAGAGTAGCACACAAGCCAAAAGGATGTGACCTTTGTAAGAAGGAAAACCATCCTGTCCGCACATGTGCACGGTTCCTGCAGATGACGGTCGACGAGCGGTCGGCATCAGCATCAGCTGCGTGATTGTGAAAGCACTCATAGCTGCTTTACGTGCCGCGGCCGCCATCACACCCTACTACATAGAGGCAACTCCTCCCAATCGCCTTCGAATCCCGCCCCAAGACCCAGATCAAGACCAAGTACACCAGTTGCCACCGCTTCCCGGTTCACAGACTCTACAGTCCAAAATTACTTCGCGACGGGGTATAGATCCGTCTTGCTGGGCACCGCCATAATTGACATATGTCACCTGGGGTCGAATTTTAAAGCTCGTGCCTTGATAGATTCAGAATCAGAGGCAACCTTTATTTCTGAGCGGCTTTTCAAACTAATTAAGTTGCCTCATCAGGTAATCCGAGCCCAAGTATCAGGCTTAAACCAGACAGTATCCGCTGAATCCAAAAAGCTCTGTCAGTTTACCATCCGTTCTCCGACCAGGCCTGGCTTGCATAAACACGACGGACTGTGTTCTTCCTCAATTAGCTGGAAACCTTCCATCTTGTCCGATTCCGCAACAGTTTCTACGGGATCTTCCCGAACTGTCACTAGCGGATCCAAAGTTCTACGAGAGCGCACAGATAGATATTCTGGTCGGGGCCGACATACTGCCATCCATTCTCCTAAGCGGCACCCGGCCGAACATTTGTGGCTCTCTCCTCGGTCAAGAAACCATTTTCGGGTGGATCCTAACAGGTCCCGTTCCTGCTCCAAGGGAAAATCAGATTTCCGTTTTTTCCAGACGAATCTCCCACACAGTTAACACGTCCCTGGATAGGCTTCTCACCAAATTTTGGGAGGTGGAGGATCTGCCAGTAAAAGTGGCAAAATCTTCCGATTTGACATGTGAGGAACATTTTCTCCGAACGACAACGAGAGACGATAACGGCAGGTATGTCGTAAGTCTTCCGTTTCCTGATCCCCAAAACCTAAAACCCGCCCTCGGTCACTCCAGATCCTCCGCGTTTTCGCAGTTCCTAAGAACCGAGCAACGCCTAAAGAGGGACAGCAGCTGAAAGCCAAATACGACTCCGTGATTCAAGAGTATCTCGACCTCCATCACATGAAAGAAGTCCGTCCTACCCATAATTCTGCCCATTATTACCTTCCGAATCATGCCGTGCTCAAGCCGGAAAGTACAACCACTAAGTTACGTGTGGTTTTCAATGAGAGAATGGGGTCAGTTTAAATGATATCCTTCATGCTGGCCCAGTCTTACAGCCCGATCTAACTAACCAGATCCTGAAGTGGCGATATTTCCGATACGTCTACAGTGCCGATATCGAGAAAATGTATCGGCAGATATGGGTAGATCCGAAGCATTCCCCGTTCCAGCGCATCTTATTCCGCAACAGCGAGGGGCACATTCGAGATTTCGAATTACAGACGGCAACTTTTGGAGTCAATTGCGCGCCATTCCTGGCCATTCGAGTCCTGCAACAGCTGGCAACTGACGTGCAGCTCAGCCATCCAAGAGCGAGCAACGTCATTAAAAATCATATGTATGTAGACGATGTCCTTTCGGGAGCTGACTCCGCCGAGGACGCTAAGTTCATTGTTCGCGAGCTACAAAGTGCTCTAGATTCCGCGGGGTTTCCGTTGAGAAAATGGACCTCCAACAACAAAGAAATATTAGCTCATATCCAAAGCGATCATCTTCTGACAACCGACTTCCTCGAGATCGACACTGAGAGCACAGCCAAAACTCTCGGCGTACGATGGAAGGCGACGTCCGATGAGTTATTTTTCGTCCCACCAGATTTAGCATCGGAAATCTCCCACACGAAACGCCAAGTCCTTTCCCAAATTGCCAAGCTGTTTGATCCAGCAGGCTGGCTCGCTCCATTTGTTGTGTGTGCCAAAATCTTTATGCAAGAGATTTGGATTCAGGATCTAGGCTTGGACGATAAACTTCCAATTGAGCTGTGCCAAAGGTGGAACAGCTTTCTCCAGAGCTATTCGGTCCTAGACCAGGTCAGAATACCCAGATGGGTTTCCTTCCGTCCAGAGTTCCGCGTAGAGCATCACGGATTCTGTGACGCCTCGCAAAAGGCATACGGTGCTGCGATCTATGTCTATGGGCCATAAGACGATGGTGCACTTGCTCACGGCCAAGACGCGTGTGGCGCCAGTCAAAACGGTGTCCCTTCCCAGGCTGGAATTATGTGGGGCTCTCCGAAGCCGTTCTTCCTAATATGCCGAGGCTGACCTCAAAATTGCGTTGTTGGATCGATTCCACGATTGTGCTGGCATGGTTAGCCAAACCAGCGTGCCATTGGACAACGTTCGTTGCCAACAGGGTGACGAAGATCACCGAGTCCACTGAGGCGGCCAATTGGTCGCACGTTCAATCCGAACATAATCCAGCTGATTTGGCTAGTCGAGGAGTTCCCCTTCAAGAGCTGGTGGATAACCCGCTTTGGTGGCATGGACCCACTTGGCTGCAACGTCCACGCGATCATTGGCCCAGCCAGGGAACCGACCTGCCGGTGACTGAGATCGAAAGGCGTGCCGTTAAAGTCCATGTGGCGTCTATGCCGTCAGAAGATTTCCTGGATCGCTTTTCCAATTTAGATAGAGCTTTGCGGGTCCTCACGTATGTCCATAGATTTGTCCAACGATGTCGAAGACAATCACCGCCTTCCGGGGTACGTCTAGAGGCCCAGGACGTTGCCGCCGCGGAAGAACTCATGACAATTTGCACTCAGCGCAGGTATTTTTCTGAAGAATACCGGTGCTTGAGTCAGAAGCGTCCTGTGCCCGCGGCAAGTTCGATTCTCTCCCTGAACCCCTTTCTAGATAAGAAAGGGGTAATCAGGGCATGCGGCCGCATAACGGCCTCCGACAGTTTGCGGTATGATGAACGACATCCGATAATCCTACCGTACGACTGTTCACTCTCGCGGCTTCTGGTAAAATTTACGCATCTCATTTCTTTACATGGGGGTTATCAGTTAGTGGTGCGTCTCACCCGGTCCAGATACTGGGTTCCGAGAATAAAGAACTTGGTGAAGGCAGTGGTTTACTCCTGCAAGGTCTGCGTTATCCACAAAAAGAGATTGCAATTCCAGATGATGGGAAGTTTTCCGAAAGAGCGAGTGTCTTTTTCCCGTCCGTTCACGTACACAGGGATGGACTTCGCCGGCCCGTTTGATATAAAAAATTATACCGGAGGAGCTTGTCTCATTACGAAAGGGTATGTGTTGGTTTTCGTTTGTTTTTCTACAAAGGCCATCCATCTAGAGCCTACATCTGACTTAACGACTGAAAAGTTTCTTGCCGCTTTCGCTCGTTTCGTCTTAGAAGAGGATGTCCTCGCCAAGTCCAGTCCGACAATGGAAAGACCTTCGGCGGCGCCTCCACCGTGCTTTCCCGAGACTTCCTGCAAGCCGTTAAGGAGTCTGTGACCGATGCGTATAGTCATCAGCAGCTCACCTGGCAATTCATTACTCCTGAGGCACCCCATATGGGAGGCCTATGGGAAGCTGGTGTTAAGAGCTTCAAGACCTTGTTTTACAAGTCCACCGCTACACGGAAGTACACCTTTGAAGAGCTTTCCACCATCCTAGCGAGAATCGAAGCTTGTCTGAATTCCAGACCGCTATCTCCCATGTCCGAGGATCCAACTGATCTCTTAGCGTTGACACCAGGGCACTTTCTTTTTGGTGGACCTCTTCTATCCATAGTGGAACCTGAAGTAAAGGGAGAATCCAAGACCATTCTGAACCGGTGGCAGCACTTAAAGTCTCTTCATCAACAATTCCGCACTCGATGGAAGGATGAGTACCTTAAGGAGCTCCACAAGCGCCACAAGTGGCAAGTCCCCACAGAAAATCTGCGTGTTGGCGATCTGGTCGTCATTAAGGATGACTTTTTGCCCTCAAATGAGTGGCGACTCGGAAGAATAGACTCCGTTTTTCCGGGAGCCGATGGCAATGTCCGCGTAGTCGACATTCGTACGACACGCAAACGTCCAGTGACCAAGGTGGTTCTTCTTCCAAGAGAGCCGCCCAAAACTACCTCGTAACGAGCCGCGTTTCTTACACACCTTAGTCCGTAGCCATTATCCACATCATTGTTAATCAGCCCTGTTTGTTTTTTCCTTATCCACACTCTAAACAGGAAAATGGCTCCCCGTCCACGTAGCGCTCAGGCTTTGGATAGCAGACGTACTAGAGGTACTCAGTCCTACCGATGCCGAGTCTGCCGCGGAATCCATCCTCTTCGGAAGTGTCAGAGGTTCCAAAAGCTGAGCGCAGAGAAGCGGCTGCGGGCAGTTCTCATTAACAAGTACTGCGCGAACTGTCTCGCACACGAGCACTCCACTGGGAGCTGTCGTAGCGGTGACCGGTGCAGAACGTGCAACCGGAACCATCACACGCTGCTGCACATGCACGACCTTGTTTCCCGGAAAAAGTCCCGCTCCAAGCAACAGCCCGCTTCTCCGCAGCGTTCGCGCCGGTAAGATCCGCCAACTCGCCAAACGCCTGCCCCTCCACCGCGCTCAGCATCCTCGACACCAGCTCCGTCGCTCGCCGCACTTCTCCAGCGTCATAGCGTCAATGTCCTCCCGACCGCTTTGGTGATCGTCGGGACCGGAGAGAAGACGTTCGACACCGCCGCACTCATCGATCCGTGCACCCCGACAAGCTCCATCGATGCATCCCTGGCCGCCGCGTTTCGTTTGCCGACAACAAACGTGGGCGATGAGAGCATATGCACGGCGATTCGTTCGAAGGTCGACGAGGCCATCAAGCTGGTGGTCCTCAAGATCGAGCCGAACGTGCGCATCCGCACCCCCATCCGTGCGCTCAGTGAGAGCGTCGTCCAGAAATTTAAGGAGCTACCGCTCGCGGATGAGCGTTTCCACCGGCCAGCCACTATTTCATTGATCATGGACGTGGACGTCTACCCGAAGGTGATACAGCCGGGCTTCTACATGGTCGACGAGGGACTGCCAGTAGCTCAGAAGACGGTGTTCGGGTGGATCGTCTCCGGCGCCTGTACGCAGGCTTGAGGCGTAGGCGACTGGCCGAAGTTCCGTCTCCTTTATTTTTTGCAACGCTAGCGATTGCAAGGGGCGCGGAATGTTCAGGCCCACTGTCCGGCGAATCTGGATCGGCCCCGCTATCCAGCTGCACCGCTCTACCGCTCTCCCGCTCTCTCGCGCTCCCGCTCTCCTGCGCTGTTCCTAGCTCCCTCCATGAAGTCTCCGCTGCGCTTTGGAGCGCAGAGCGGAGCTTAGACTAAATTAGTTCGATTCTGGAGTTAAAAGTGAATAAACCGCGGTCGCACCCCCGCCTACTTTCAAAGTTCATTTTTTGCCGAGTACTTATTTTCGATCAAGGGGCAATACGCGTTTGAGTGGTTTCTCCCCTACAGCTTCCGCAGCACCAGCAGCAAACCGCACCAGCAGCAAACCGCCGAAGCCCAGCGCCGTCGCCTCCCACGCCATTCCATCAGCGCCACCACGGTACCCCGCTACCCCCCGGCGTACAGATCCTATAACATTTGTTTCTGACTGAACAAATGAATGGTTTAAGAATAATCCAACATCTGAGAAACATTAAATTGTAAGAATTATTTTACATCTATCTATGGGAAGAAAGCGAAAATATACGTTTGGAATGAAGGTTAACAACCCATATATTTCTTACAGAGGGAGGAGTCAGAAAATTAAATATTTAAAATATATGTAATATATATTTAGTTATGAATTAAATGAAATATGTTTACAATAATAAAATAATATTAAATGATCCTATAAAATTTGTTTCTGACTGAACAAATGAATGGCTTAAGAATAATCCAACATCAGAGAAACATTAAATTGTAAGAATTATTTTACATCTATCTATGGGAAGCAAGCAAATAAAGGTTAACAACCCATATATTTCTTACAGAGGGAGGAGTCAGAAAATTAAATATTTAAAATATATGTAATATATATTTAGTTATGAATTAAATGAAATATGTTTACAATAATAAAATAAACAAAATAATATAAAATTGATGACTGAACAAATGAATGCTTTAAAAATAATTCAACATCTGATAAATATTAAATTGTGAGAACAATTTTACATCTATCTATGGGAACCAAGCGAAAATATGCGTTTGGAACGAAGGTTAACAACCCATAAATTTCTTACAGAAGGAGGAGTCAGAAAATGAATTATATAAAAATATATATAATACATATTTAATTATGAATTAAACGAAATATGTTTATAATAATAAAATAAATAAAATTAAATTAAATGATCCTACACAATTTCTTTCTGACTGTAATTAAAACTACAAGTACGGATGAAGGGAAAGTATTTTGTTCAATGAGGTACGTCGGCTACTTGCGAGTTGGTGCACGGTCGGAACATCATCCCTTATCAATGGTCTTGAGATGTATGATCTTATCAGACGGCCTGCTCCTTAGGTCTTGGGCATGTGACTTTAATGATGGTCAGGTTATTATAGTTCACGGTAAGCTTTGATAATTCTTCACCAGAAACTATAACAACTCATAACACTTGTTAACAGTTAGTTACCATATAAAACCAAGTACTTTACAGATACTATACAAAAAGTAATCATCCAAAAGCAAGTACTTTACAGGTACCATACACAAAGTAACCATCCCAAAAACAAGACTAAAGAGAAAGTAAGCATCAAAATACTGCTAGGTAACAACTAAATACAACGTGTCCAATGTGTCAAGTCCATGTCCATCAATATGAGTACTACCCTAAAAATTTATATATCTCTGGATAATCTTCAAAGCCAAAATCTATTAAATTCCGGATGGAGCAGTGGGGACGAAATATCTACGGGACCCCACTTTAACTTTTCTATACCATTAAAAAATTTATTGGGATTTGCTGAGGATTATAAAAAAGTTTTGTTAAATTGTAAACATGAACTAGTGTTGATGCTAACTAAGAATCTTGGTGATGTGTTTGAACAAACCAGAAATGAATAAACTTTTAAGTTGGAAATTACGAATAAAATCTGGAAAATTCCCCATGTAACTTCGAGCGATTTTGCAAAAATTAAGATGTACGATATTATTAAAAATGGTGTAAACCTACCAATCGCATTCCGGAGTTGGGATTCATATGTTAACCCCAAATTGGGGTATGGAAGTCAACACAGCTGGAATGTGAAATTGTCGGCTAACCGTGAAAAACCAAGATTTGCCATAATTGGATTTAGTTCAAGTTCACTTGAATTCTGAGTCATATCCATGTGATAATCTGAATCTTGATTTTAGTAAGAATTAGTATGCTCACCTATATGAAATGTATACAAGATTTCAATCTAGTTAATCGTGAATCACAACCATTTTTGACCCCAAATGAATTTAAATTGAAGACCCCTGTTATTGTGGTTGATCTTTCATATCAAAACGAATCAGTAAAAATTGGTCCAATTGATGTGAGAATTTCAATAGAACTGAAGACACCAAGTCATGAAAATACCCAAGCTTACTGTCTCCTCATACAAGATCATTTAGTTGAATATAACCCACTAAACGGACTAGTACAACGAGTCGTTTAACATTAGAAAAAGGTTGAAAGATACTGTTTCGATTGATGTTCAAGGTTTCTTTGATAATAATAATAATTTTATTCTAAAGAAAATTGGAATTGTATTCGAAAAAGATCCAAACTTGAATAATAGTTTTTTAATAGAACCACCATATGATTTTACTTTGCTAAATACAAAATCTCGAAAGACTGCAATTTGGTTAACCAATACACATCACAAAATTTTTTGGAACGATGGAGAGAACAGTTTTCCACAAACTCGAAAGTATCTAAGGACAATTACAAGCGGAAAACAAATTATTTGTAAAGGTGTGGAAAAGAAACGATTTCTACAGAAGTTTTTTGGGAGTCGTCGGCTCATTAATATAGAGGAAATGGGCTGTCCGTCATTAAAGAGGTTTAAAGGAAACCGGTTTCCCTATTGTGAAACACACCTTAAGGGCGGGGTTTGTGCTCTAAACAATGCAAACATTATTTTGACATTTTTTAAAAGTAGCTCCAAAACAATAAAATAATTGTTATACATCATTTTAAAGTTGAGACTAGATGTGTAAAGACCTACAAGAAAATAAAAATAACAAAATGAAATTTCATGAGGAAATTGACCAATTTATTGAACAATTTAAAGGAGAGATAATTGGTCAGCATTTTCAATATCTTCTAAAGACAAAATCTATGTTCATGAATCGAGGTGGACATGATCTCAAAACTACGAATTATGGTGAACACTTTACATTTTGTAATCCAGAAATGATGTCGAAAACGTGCGCCTGCCTCTTCTATGCAAATCGCCGGAATCAAAGCAGAAAATTAATTTCTATATATAACAAAAATGTTCGCAATACCAAAATAAATGAATAAATGTATTATTATGCTACAAAATAAACTTCTGACTTTTTATTTCGAGTTAAAATTACAGGTACGGAGAATGGAAAATATTTCCTTGACTGAGATATGTCGGCTACTTGCGAGTTGTTGCGCGGTCGTGGGGAACGTCGTATGAGGTCGTATGAGGTCGTTGGCGTGAGGCCCATGATCTTGTCAATGAGCGTGCGCCTTCTGGGTTGTGCATGTGTCCCTTTTATTGCGGTCAGGTAATTGACAGGTGCGCATGTTCTGGTAGCTCTTGCTTGAATCCCTTTTATCTTAGAGAATCTTAGACAATTTACCAGTTAAACGTTCTGGGGCGGAAACAAAAATGTGTGTTTGAAAATATTCCACATCTGAGAATCATTAACTTGTGAGATTTATTTTATTGGGGTTCTTTTGATTTCTAAATTAGTTTTACAATCATAGGAAACATTATTCCCCAACATGATCGGACATGTTCCTCTAAGATAACCATCTTTGAATACTTTGGGTGTGCTACCTTTCACACGTGCACAGCAACACTTGTGATAATGAGGCAAAAGGGTACGTGATCACACATTTCCCCAACATGATCGGATATGTTCCTCTAAGATAACAACCTTTGGATACTATGGTTGTGCGACCTTTCTCACGTACACCTTTCTCACCTGACTTTTAATTGCACATAATGAGGGGAAGGATACATGATCAATATTGTCACATGGGGATGTGGGGGCGATGGGGGCAATTAAGTATACTCTTTATGGACATGATCGTGACATTATTATGACTTCAAAGCCCATTAAAATCAGTTAACTTATCGAATTATGCTAATTGTCCCAGAACCCGCATACGTTAATGAGGGAGGGAGGGGGGGTGCCGGGGGCCATTAATATGCTAATTGTCCCAGAACCCGTATTTCCCTACTACTTCGGCACTATGGTTTTTAGTATGATTTTCAAATGGCCTCCAAACAATTTTCGGAACATCCGTGATATCACCTACATAAGCTGATGATAGTGTATCTTGCCTCTCTGAATTTATATTATATTGCGCTACTAATATCTTATCTCCAGCTGCACCGCTCTACCGCTCTCCCGCTCTCTCGCGCTCCCGCTCTCCTGCGCTGTTCCTAGCTCCCTCCATGAAGTCTCCGCTGCGCTTTGGAGCGCAGAGCGGAGCTTAGACTAAATTAGTTCGATTCTGGAGTTAAAAGTGAATAAACCCCGGTCGCACCCCCGCCTACTTTCAAAGTTCATTTTTTGCCGAGTACTTATTTTCGATCAAGGGGCAATACGCGTTTGAGTGGTTTCTCCCCTACAGCTTCCGCAGCACCAGCAGCAAACCGCACCAGCAGCAAACCGCCGAAGCCCAGCGCCGTCGCCTCCCACGCCATTCCATCAGCGCCACCACGGTACCCCGCTACCCCCCGGCGTACAGATCCTATAACATTTGTTTCTGACTGAACAAATGAATGGTTTAAGAATAATCCAACATCTGAGAAACATTAAATTGTAAGAATTATTTTACATCTATCTATGGGAAGAAAGCGAAAATATACGTTTGGAATGAAGGTTAACAACCCATATATTTCTTACAGAGGGAGGAGTCAGAAAATTAAATATTTAAAATATATGTAATATATATTTAGTTATGAATTAAATGAAATATGTTTACAATAATAAAATAATATTAAATGATCCTATAAAATTTGTTTCTGACTGAACAAATGAATGGCTTAAGAATAATCCAACATCAGAGAAACATTAAATTGTAAGAATTATTTTACATCTATCTATGGGAAGCAAGCAAATAAAGGTTAACAACCCATATATTTCTTACAGAGGGAGGAGTCAGAAAATTAAATATTTAAAATATATGTAATATATATTTAGTTATGAATTAAATGAAATATGTTTACAATAATAAAATAAACAAAATAATATAAAATTGATGACTGAACAAATGAATGCTTTAAAAATAATTCAACATCTGAGAAATATTAAATTGTGAGAACAATTTTACATCTATCTATGGGAACCAAGCGAAAATATGCGTTTGGAACGAAGGTTAACAACCCATAAATTTCTTACAGAAGGAGGAGTCAGAAAATGAATTATATAAAAATATATATAATACATATTTAATTATGAATTAAACGAAATATGTTTATAATAATAAAATAAATAAAATAAAATTAAATGATCCTACACAATTTCTTTCTGACTGTAATTAAAACTACAAGTACGGATGAAGGGAAAGTATTTTGTTCAATGAGGTACGTCGGCTACTTGCGAGTTGGTGCACGGTCGGAACATCATCCCTTATCAATGGTCTTGAGATGTATGATCTTATCAGACGGCCTGCTCCTTAGGTCTTGGGCATGTGACTTTAATGATGGTCAGGTTATTATAGTTCACGGTAAGCTTTGATAATTCTTCACTAGAAACTATAACAACTCATAACACTTGTTAACAGTTAGTTACCATATAAAACCAAGTACTTTACAGATACTATACAAAAAGTAATCATCCAAAAGCAAGTACTTTACAGGTACCATACACAAAGTAACCATCCCAAAAACAAGACTAAAGAGAAAGTAAGCATCAAAATACTGCTAGGTAACAACTAAATACAACGTGTCCAATGTGTCAAGTCCATGTCCATCAATATGAGTACTACCCTAAAAATTTATATATCTCTGGATAATCTTCAAAGCCAAAATCTATTAAATTCCGGATGGAGCAGTGGGGACGAAATATCTACGGGACCCCACTTTAACTTTTCTATACCATTAAAAAATTTATTGGGATTTGCTGAGGATTATAAAAAAGTTTTGTTAAATTGTAAACATGAACTAGTGTTGATGCTAACTAAGAATCTTGGTGATGTGTTTGAACAAACCAGAAATGAATAAACTTTTAAGTTGGAAATTACGAATAAAATCTGGAAAATTCCCCATGTAACTTCGAGCGATTTTGCAAAAATTAAGATGTACGATATTATTAAAAATGGTGTAAACCTACCAATCGCATTCCGGAGTTGGGATTCATATGTTAACCCCAAATTGGGGTATGGAAGTCAACACAGCTGGAATGTGAAATTGTCGGCTAACCGTGAAAAACCAAGATTTGCCATAATTGGATTTAGTTCAAGTTCACTTGAATTCTGAGTCATATCCATGTGATAATCTGAATCTTGATTTTAGTAAGAATTAGTATGCTCACCTATATGAAATGTATACAAGATTTCAATCTAGTTAATCGTGAATCACAACCATTTTTGACCCCAAATGAATTTAAATTGAAGACCCCTGTTATTGTGGTTGATCTTTCATATCAAAACGAATCAGTAAAAATTGGTCCAATTGATGTGAGAATTTCAATAGAACTGAAGACACCAAGTCATGAAAATACCCAAGCTTACTGTCTCCTCATACAAGATCATTTAGTTGAATATAACCCACTAAACGGACTAGTACAACGAGTCGTTTAACATTAGAAAAAGGTTGAAAGATACTGTTTCGATTGATGTTCAAGGTTTCTTTGATAATAATAATAATTTTATTCTAAAGAAAATTGGAATTGTATTCGAAAAAGATCCAAACTTGAATAATAGTTTTTTAATAGAACCACCATATGATTTTACTTTGCTAAATACAAAATCTCGAAAGACTGCAATTTGGTTAACCAATACACATCACAAAATTTTTTGGAACGATGGAGAGAACAGTTTTCCACAAACTCGAAAGTATCTAAGGACAATTACAAGCGGAAAACAAATTATTTGTAAAGGTGTGGAAAAGAAACGATTTCTACAGAAGTTTTTTGGGAGTCGTCGGCTCATTAATATAGAGGAAATGGGCTGTCCGTCATTAAAGAGGTTTAAAGGAAACCGGTTTCCCTATTGTGAAACACACCTTAAGGGCGGGGTTTGTGCTCTAAACAATGCAAACATTATTTTGACATTTTTTAAAAGTAGCTCCAAAACAATAAAATAATTGTTATACATCATTTTAAAGTTGAGACTAGATGTGTAAGGACCTACAAGAAAATAAAAATAACAAAATGAAATTTCATGAGGAAATTGACCAATTTATTGAACAATTTAAAGGAGAGATAATTGGTCAGCATTTTCAATATCTTCTAAAGACAAAATCTATGTTCATGAATCGAGGTGGACATGATCTCAAAACTACGAATTATGGTGAACACTTTACATTTTGTAATCCAGAAATGATGTCGAAAACGTGCGCCTGCCTCTTCTATGCAAATCGCCGGAATCAAAGCAGAAAATTAATTTCTATATATAACAAAAATGTTCGCAATACCAAAATAAATGAATAAATGTATTATTATGCTACAAAATAAACTTCTGACTTTTTATTTCGAGTTAAAATTACAGGTACGGAGAATGGAAAATATTTCCTTGACTGAGATATGTCGGCTACTTGCGAGTTGTTGCGCGGTCGTGGGAAACGTCGTATGAGGTCGTATGAGGTCGTTGGCGTGAGGCCCATGATCTTGTCAATGAGCGTGCGCCTTCTGGGTTGTGCATGTGTCCCTTTTATTGCGGTCAGGTAATTGACAGGTGCGCATGTTCTGGTAGCTCTTGCTTGAATCCCTTTTATCTTAGAGAATCTTAGACAATTTACCAGTTAAACGTTCTGGGGCGGAAACAAAAATGTGTGTTTGAAAATATTCCACATCTGAGAATCATTAACTTGTGAGATTTATTTTATTGGGGTTCTTTTGATTTCTAAATTAGTTTTACAATCATAGGAAACATTATTCCCCAACATGATCGGACATGTTCCTCTAAGATAACCATCTTTGAATACTTTGGGTGTGCTACCTTTCACACGTGCACAGCAACACTTGTGATAATGAGGCAAAAGGGTACGTGATCACACATTTCCCCAACATGATCGGATATGTTCCTCTAAGATAACAACCTTTGGATACTATGGTTGTGCGACCTTTCTCACGTACACCTTTCTCACCTGACTTTTAATTGCACATAATGAGGGGAAGGATACATGATCAATATTGTCACATGGGGATGTGGGGGCGATGGGGGCAATTAAGTATACTCTTTATGGACATGATCGTGACATTATTATGACTTCAAAGCCCATTAAAATCAGTTAACTTATCGAATTATGCTAATTGTCCCAGAACCCGCATACGTTAATGAGGGAGGGAGGGGGGGTGCCGGGGGCCATTAATATGCTAATTGTCCCAGAACCCGTATTTCCCTACTACTTCGGCACTATGGTTTTTAGTATGATTTTCAAATGGCCTCCAAACAATTTTCGGAACATCCGTGATATCACCTACATAAGCTGATGATAGTGTATCTTGCCTCTCTGAATTTATATTATATTGCGCTACTAATATCTTATCGTCAGTGCGAGCTGTGCAATCTGACCTTAGTGTTAGAATTCCTTCTTCTGGCAAATTGACTAACTCCATCTTTGTATTTTGACATTGAATTCTTATTTTCGCGTTAAACCGTACTTTAAATAACCAAGAGCTTTTTGCCTCTAATTCAACTTAATACGAACTAGAATCTACCATTCGCTTGTATATGCAATTAGCTGGTCTACCTGGTTTTAGTGGTCTTAACTCACATACAAAATCGATCGCGTTACTCCATGGCCAATTTTCTTCACAAATCCTTCCTTGAGCCTGCCATTTTTGACACTTATTCAGCGTGGTCTCTGTCATTAAATGATATGAATCAACCTCAAAATTGTACACTAAATACTCTGAACTTAAGCTTGCTATAAGCAAACTCTCCTCTGACCAGACTGGCACTGGTATTACTTTGTATAATTTCGATGGGTGTCTGCAAAATAATGGTATCTTAGCATTTATTATCAAGTTTTTGTCTACAAACAAACACCTATCTGTTAAAAATATATATCTCTTTTAACTCTGTTCCAGTGCTTTATATTGGTAGTACCAATGTCTCAGATAGATTTTCTTTGATTTTCGATATCTCGCTTTTCAGTTGACTCGGCTTAAGAATATTAGTGTTCAGCCGTCCATGATTAATTTCAATTAACAAACTTATTATACTTGCTTGTGCCTTTTCACAATCTTCAATTAAACTAGTCAATTGATTTGTGACCATAAAAAAGTTTATAAACTCCTTATAAACGTAATAGCTTTCTTGTATTTGAAATTATTATTAACTTCCTCATTTGTCTTTTTAAGGACATTAGCTGCTTTTTTTTTTGGTTATCCAACCAGTTTTTTATATTTTGCTCCATTTCTACCCTATCATCTTATAGGGACCTCATGAACTCAAATGGAGCGCGTTTCGTTCGTCGGATACTATGTGCCATGAATAATTTATTGTTTTCTTCTAATTCAGTTAGTTGTTTTAAGGTATTATCTAGAACAAGATTACATCGATCTTCGAAACTATGAAGTCTTTCACACACTCGTCTCATCTTGTTCACTAGAGCACTTCCTTTGCTTATCATTTCAAAATAAGCATCCATATTATAAAAAACCACTAAATTTTAAGAGGAAGAGACAATTTCTACTTCGCCCATTGGGTCCAAAAATATGGATGACGATTTTTTTATCTTTTAAATTTTATACTTAGGCATCTTTTCGGTGGTGGTATATGCATTTGATACTTGACAAAATAACATCAACATCAGCATACTCATTATTAACCCCAGTTTGGATATCCTAGCCTTACCCTTTTGGGCTGGGATTCTTCTTCGTTATCTTCGACAGCCTTGATTCCTAAAAGAGGGCAAACTTTGGTAATCGGTCGAGAAATACATGCGTCTTGCATCTTGACTTTTACTACCCAAACTTTCTCGTCATTACCCTTATGCACTTCTTTAATTTTTACTAACGGCCATTTTGATGGATGACAATTTTCATCTTTTATTAGACCTATCTACTTTCATAAATTCGCTAGAAATCTGCTCTATAATGTTTATGGCACTTTCCACGGCATCGGCTCCTGTCATGAGATCATCCATGTAGAAGTCATTCCTAATTATTCTTCCAATTTTATCATTTTTACAATTATCTGCTATATCTACTAGGACTCAGTAGCTAGAACTAGTAGCTAAATATGGAGCCGATGCAGTCCCGTATGTTACTGATTTTAATTTATACGACTTTATTATGTCTGCAGAAGACTCCCTCCATAATATGTATTGATATTCTTGATCTTTTTCATCAATAAATATTTGTCGGTACATTTTTTCTCTGTCGTCTGATATAACGTATTCCCATTTACGCCAATTCAAAATTATATCAAAAATTTCTTTCTGGACTCTAGGCCCAACCCACATGATATCATTGAGGCTTTTGTTGTTAGTCGTCTTGGCCGAGGCATCAAACACTACTCTTAATTTTGTAGTTAGACTTGAATCCCTAAGTAGTAGTAGTAGTAGTAGTAGTAGTATTTTCCTTCCCTTTTCGACTCAACCATATGCCCAAGATCAATACATTCTTTCATAAAAGTTTTAATTGCATCTCTAAGTTTTTCATTTCGCTAGAATTGTTTCTCCATGTTTAAAAGGCGAGCCATTGCTTGTGGCTTTGATTCCCCTAAGGATGTATCGTCCTTAAATGGAATCTGAACAATATATCTACCATTTGAAATAGTGGTAGTTTTATTAAAATTGTTTTCACAAACTTCTGTTTCTATGTCATTCTTATCTTCATTTTCTAATTCCCAGAAACGTTTTAGGTCTTGTACTACGATAGTAGTTGCCACTATCGAATGATAACCCCTTGATTTGCACGCAGAAATGATCCAACCGAAATCTGTATTCTGGCCTAATAGACCGTTAATTTTGGCTATACCCTTTCTTAAAATCTGTGTATATAGATCGGCTCTAATGATTACATCAACTCGACCTGGCTTATTGAAGTCCGGATCAGCTAATGAATCATTTTGCCATTTCGTCTTATCTATATTCACTTCTTTAATAGGTAAAGCTTTCATTAATTTGGGCAATATTATTGCCTCGGTCACTAATGACTTCTTCGAATTAGGGGACTTAATTGTCATTTTTATTTTATATTTATATTTTTTTGTATCTGTAGAAGATATCACACTAATTTCAGTCTTAGTTTTAATTTTTGGCAGTTTTAGGATTTGTGCTGCCTCCTCTGATATGATGGTGCTTCAAAATCGCCGTTGGCAGATTTTACCCGAATTCTTGCTGTAGTAAGTAATGCCTGAGTGGCAGTTACACAAGTATTGACTTTTTCACGTTTTTGAATATTAATGTGGAGCATTGTGTGATGCGATTCATTGCACAAGGAACATAAATATTCGCTTGAGCATTTTTGATGATTTGAATGTCTAAGGCATTTTGTGCATAGCTCCACTTTTCTAGCGATTTCCATTCCCTCTGCTGGATTCATCCCTCTAAATTTATGGAATTAAGTTGCTAGATGCCCCATCATTTTGCAGGTCGGACATTTTTCTCCCCAATTTGAATAACTTACTTGTTTAAAGTTAAAATTATTTGCCACATTTGACATCCTTTTGACAGGTTTTTCCTCCTGGAAAGAGCAAGTCGCACATAAACGCTGCTCCAAAAAATCCATAACATCAGATAGTTTCTGTATGTCTTTAGTTATATTAACGTTATATTAAACTTTCATATAACTGAAGAGTCTGTGTATTAAATTTTCTGAGCACCATATGAGCAAATAACACATCAACTTCGTCCGTCAAATTTGCCTTCAGCTTAACGATGTGTACTGCTTCATTTATCGTGTCAATAAAATGTTTTATCTGCTTGACAGAATCAATATTTAAAATTGATAAGTCCATCAAGCGATTTATTTGTTCCGCGAAAATTTTCCAATGATTTTCGTACCGCTTGGTTAATAACTCCCAAGCGGCATCATAATTTTCTGCGGAACCTAATAATAGATGAGCGACGACTTTTCGTGCTTCACCTTTTAAAGCGGACTTCAAATAATTGAATTTTAGGGAGGTACTTAGACTCTCCCTTGTATGTATGAATTCCCCATACAATTCTTGAAAGAGGTTCCAGTCCCTGGCATCACCGCCAAATGTGGGCACCTCAACTTTAGGTAGGCTTGGTAAATTTTCAATTTTACCCAAAGAATCCATTTTATTGGTATCTCTTTCTTTGGTCTGCTCATTTATTTCAGCAGAAATATTTTGCACATTAAACTCCAATTCGTCAAGAGTTAATTTTAGCTCAATACTCCAACTACTAGCTTCCGTTTCTAGCCCCGAGATAATTTGCCAAAGAAAAGGCATCCTGTTCTTTTTAACATGTAACATCTTCCGCTTCTCATCCCGCATTTCTATATTAGTTTCATCCAAGTATTCCCTAAGTTCAAGAATTTTTTGATGTAATGCAATGAGGCTGTCTCCTTTTTTTGCACTATCTTGTTTTCTGAGTTATTCATAATCAATCTTTAGCTGTTGTACTATAGGTAATACTTGGTCATACCCCTTTTTTGTAAAATATTCGTGATCTATAACACCTAACTTAATTAATTCATTCTCCAATTCATCCATGAAACGTAATTCTTCCTTGGAGAAATTTCGTCCACCTTTTTCTCTAATTTCTACACAGTTCATGTTAATTTCGGACTGCCTCTTAAGCACGCTTAGGTATTGCTCGGACACCATTTTTAATATATACTAGTATACTAAATATATGTAAAAGTTTATCTTAAGTATATCTTATCTGTTGTCCTGATGTTGTCGCCGCTACCGTTGCTGTAGTCGTAGTTGTAGTTAAGGTTGAAGTTGTAGTTGAAGCTGTAGTTGAAGTTGAAGTTGTAGTTGTAGTTGGCGCTGTTGTAGTTGAAGTTACTGTTGTAGTTGTTGCTACTGTATTTGCCGACGTAGCTCCGTTTTATTTAATTTATATTTTAATTTTACTGCATAAAATGTTTGATTATACCCGTTACCCGTAGAGTAAAAGGGTATACTATATTAAAGACTAGACTAAAGTATGTAACAGGCACAAGGAAGCGTTTCCGACCCCACAAAGTATATATATTCTTGATCAGGATCACTAGCCGAGTCGATCTAGCCATGTCCGTCTGTCCGTCTGTTCGTATGAACGCTGAGATCTCGGAAACTATACAAGCTACATAACTGGGATTAGTCATGCAGATTCCTGAGATTCCTGCGCAGCGCAAGTTTGTTTCAGTAGAGTGCCACGTCCACTCTAACGCCCACAAACCGCCCAAAACTGTGGCTCCTAAAGTTTTGATGCTAGAATAAAAATTTTATCTGAAATGTATCGGTCTCGTATGGGTATTTTACAAACACAACCTTTGGCTATATTTTAAGCCTAACAAAGGTGTTTTGGTTTAAAACAAAAAATATTATTTTGTATCTGTTTCCGAAGACAGAGCTGAAGTTAAGCTACAAGCTTTAGTGAATCACACGACCCAACGGCTTTTAACTTTATGTTCAGACTTAATAATAAGTTTAGGCAGCAAGTCACTTGACTTGCAGGCTATATTTTCCTGTGGGTTTGACGGTAGCAGCGGACATTCTGCTAATAACCAAAAATTTTTGAATGGGCCTGGAAAGGATGAAAATTTTATCGCAACAACTCTAATTCCTCTTAGAATTATTGTAAGACCATCTGGCGAAATAATTTGGACCAACAAATCGGCTCAGTCCGACAAACTTTGTAGGCTGATAAAGTTACAATTCGTGAAGGAAAGCAAAGAATTGATTTTATCGGAGTACAATAATTTGGAAAAGGAGATTTCTAGTCTACAACTGTTCCAAACGATTACTGAAAATACCAATATTTCAGTAGAGTTCGTTCTATCTCTTACATTAATAGACGGAAAAGTTCTAAACGTTTTGACAGGCACAAAATTTACGCAAACATGCCCCATCTGTCATCGAGATCCCAAGGATTTTAATGTAAAGGCCAATATTGAGGGTTGTCTTTTTGTGTCAATAAAATTTGCACTTAGCTTATGGGCATAAGCCCATTGCATGCCTATATTCGGATTTTTGAAATGTGCCTACAAATATCGTACAGGCTGAATATACAAAGACATCACGTTCGGTCCGAGGAAGACAAACTGGAATTTAATTCCAGAAAGGCTTTTATTCAAAATCAGTTTTGGGAAAAGCTGAGCCTAAGGGTAAGCCAGCCAAAACCCGGCGGGTACGGCAACACCAACACAGGAAATACTGCGAGAAGAGTTTTCAAGGATATTGACGTTCTTTCAAAAATAACGGGCTTAAAATCCGAGCTCCTTTATAAGTCACAAATTATTTTAATAGTTATTAACTCAAAACATGACATAAATGATAAAAAAATTTGAAAAATATGCTTTACAAACAGCTCTTCTATATATAGATGCATATCCGTGGTACCCAATGACCGCTACTTTACATAAAATATTGGTTCATGGAGCAGATATAATTCGAACCAGTATTTTACCGGTAGGTATGTTGGGCGAAAAAGCCGCTGAGGCTACAAAAATGATCGGATAAACCATACCAGGAAGTGTGATCGCATATCAACGATGTCAGACCTGTTTTATAGATCAATGGACTGTTCCGACCCTGTTATTTCTTCATTACGTTTAAAAAATTGGAAGGAACGAGAACAGCACTTTCCAAAAGAAGAAGAAAGAAAGAAGAAATCCCACATAACCGGTCAACGTGGCGCCCACAACATTTGACAGAAGGATCATGATCACTAGAATAGACAGACTGTCAGTTTCTGTTTCAATACCGCTTGCGAGCTGAGCTTAAGGGCAAGCGAATCTAATCCGTTTCGTTTTCTTTGTTGAAAAATGTTGTGAGCGCCACGTTGACCGTTTATGTGGAATATTATGTGATTGGTACAGAAAAGTACGCTAACCGTTCATGTCACTTTCGAAATCTGTATAGTTTCCATGTGGAAACTATTAAACAGGAAATTACAGCGCAGAGATGAAATGCCTGGCAGAGCGCTTAAGGGAGGACTTAAGTATGCCTAAAGGTATGCTGCATTTCTTGTAGTTTCTTCGGAGAAGAACTAAAATATATTATACAAATATAAATGTAGCATAAACAAATACGTAGTCAAAGGTCTCGTAGCTAGCACTACACCTCCTATGTTAGTATTAGTTTTTTAAACTTTACTATGATCTCAAATTAATAAATAAATAAATAAATGAAGCATACTTTTGTGATGACTTCAGAAAATGTCAAATTAACATTAAACAAATTAAAAAACAATATTTTACAAACAATTTTTTTCTAATAATTTGATTATAAGAATCTAAACAGATAACAAGAAGAAAAAACAAGGAAGAACGCTGTAGTCGAGTACCTCGACTATCAGATACCCGATACTCAGCTAAGTCAGGGACCAAAGGGAAACGGAGATATGCAATCAGCAAAGCGAGCTTAAAAAGCGCCACCTACCGGCGGTAGAAAGATTTACGCGTTATGGGCGTTAGAGCGGGCGTGTCAAATTTTGGATTTGGATCAATCGATAGGTATTGACGAGACCAATACATTTCTGTCTAGCATGAAAATTGTGGGCGTCACAGGTTTGGGCGGTTTGTGGGCGTGGCTAACTTTTTTTTGGGTCAATCGATAGGTATTGATGAGAGCAATGCATTTCAGTTAAAATTTTTATTCTGTCATCAAAACTGTAGGAGCCACAGTTTTGGGAGGTTTGTGGTCGTTAGAGTGGGCGTGACACTCTACTGAAACAAACTTGCGCTGCGTAAGAAGCTCAGGAATCTGCACGCCAAATCTCAATAGCCTAGCTCTTATAGTTTCCGAGATCTCAGCGTTCATCCGGACAGACAGACAGACGGACAGACGGACATGGCTAGATCGACTCGGCTAGTGATCCTGATCAAGAATATATATACTTTATGGGGCCGGAAACGCTTCCTTCTGCCTGTTACATACTTTCCGACGAATCTAATATCCCCTTTTACCATACGAGTAACAAGTATAAATAGAAAATTTTGTTAGGTCGATTGTTAAATAAGCGTTTAAGTGGGAGCCTCCGAAAGTAGCAATTAACGGTTCATAAATCATATTTTATAGTGGTGTTAATTTTTTAAAATTTGTTTTCTCTTATACTTCATCGAGTATGAAAATGAATTCAGTGCGTCTTTTAGTTATTTTATTAAACATAAAAAACCGAAAAGTATGTAAAATTTTCCGATTTCGGTTTGGATTATCTATACCATTTAAAATTCCAATAAATTTTAATTTTAATTCGTTGAAAAGTTCAATCTTTTAAGAGAGAAATGCAAAAAACTTCGTCCTTCTAACTATCACAGGAAAGAAATTACAGTTTTTTGGCCAAAAAAATAACTTTCTGGTCCAGTGTGCGCTGGTGGGGGTTGACTTTTAGAGCTCCTCGAAGGACCAAAGTGAATAGAGCGACCAGAAATAATGACGTCTTCATTTGTTGAGTTACTTTTTCAAACTAATTTCTTTATTAATATTCAACGTTTCCGTACCGAACATGAGAATCTTATTTTACTCTTATCTTATGACCCACGCAGACATACCTGCTTATCTTTGGGTTTTTCAAATGCACATCTGCTATCGCTTGTGTACCTAGGATATCGGACCCTTTTCAGGTCAACCCATGTTCGGGTTACAATTTATGACCTTATTGTAAAATACAAAACGTGTTCATGCTTGAACAGATTTTGTGAGTTGTATTGGTTTCATGCTGTGTTAAATTGCTATATTCGTTCGTTAAAAGTGCACTAATATCGCTGATTTCATAAGAACCTACGGGGATTTTTATCTCATGTTTATCAATATGAAAAAGATTATTTTCTACATCAACGTTTGGAATCGAATTGTAAGTGTCCAGGCTTATTATACCACACTGATAGTCCTGATCAAGTGTTATTGGAGGAAAATAATCTGCGACAAGTATTGGCGTATTGCCTGTTAGTGTTAATGTTCTTGACATCGCAGCGGCTCGGGAGTGAATGAAATGTTATTAGGCTTTACACATGCACATATATCCATACTATATGTATATGCTTTTTTTTATAGCCTTGCTATTTGATTTCAGTCAGCAGTTTGCAACGCAGTGAAGGAGACGTTTTCGACCCAATAAAGTATATATAAATTAATTATTTAGTGCGTGTCAGCTGGCGGGCAGGTCCCACGCAGCAGTCGCCAATACCGAAAAGCCAACAGTCTGGTAGCTGTCCCACTTCCTGTGGGCCACGCGTGCTGGATCCAGGGGAATCGCAAGTACTGGATGTTGGGGTATTGTCTGGGTTAGGCCGGATTCTTGATGAGCCGGCTGGCTATTCCTATCCACTGAAGATTAGGAAGTTTATGTTGGAAGGGTGACTGCCCTTCTTTACCTGCTGGCCTATAGACTCAGACAGAATGAAAATAATAAGTTCTTTAACGACGGTAGCCGAAGTTTAATATTGTCAGAGCTTGTGCTCTTTATTCAAAACTTCAAATTAGACTAAACTTAAGAATTAACAAAAGCTCATGTATGACCGGACGCCCGTGGCAGACCGCTGACCATGCACGTTTTGCAGAAGTCCTACGATTGCTGTCAGCCAATGAGACAGAGCCACGGCCCATAATGGCACAATATGTTGGCTCAGCTTTCGGGCCCATTAGGGTGGACCCAAAATTAAGATAGACCATTCATGAGTGGTATAAGAAGTGTAATTATAAAAATGATTAATGTTAATAAAGGGAATATGAATTGGCCTGCTCAGCCTAAGCTGGGAGTTGGTTGTTAACTACTCCCCCCTCGAATTAGAGGCCGTCCTCGGTGACAGCCAATTCGTCGATGGACTTTCGCAATTGGGAGGCCTCTCGTTTGCGCCTGCAGTGTTGTTGGAGCAGGACCAAGCCGCTTAGTGCGAGGCTGACGGCGACTCCCGCGGCGAACCAAATCCTTGGTGCACCTCCAGCCGACACGTCATCTCTGAGCTCCTGCATCAGACGCAGGTTGTGCTCGTTCATCCGTTGTAGTAGTGGCAGACTTAGTATGTGATCGTGTCCCGTGATGTTAATTAAGGGAGAGGCCGCGATTCCCGGGCTCTTTTTCACAGAGTAATTGAGGTTCAAATACACGGAGTCGTTAATCACCGCTTTCCTTTCGAAAGTAATAAGGTGGGTCCCTATTATAGTTGTTGTGGGACCGTCATCGATGGTAATCATCGTAAGTTTTTCGTTGACAATTATTACTCCGTCGTCCACGATTGTAAGGGGTTCCAGATTGCTGGGCCGCGTCCGGCATGTAGCAGCCCCGCCTGCATGTAATTGCCTGGCGCAAGTATCGTGGGACGCCTTTTTGCAAAACGTGGCTAAGTTGGTAGAAGCGCAACCGGAGACTGCTAGAATTCCGTCAATACATTCCGCCACGATGTTGTCTTCTATTTGTAGCATAGTATGGTAGTGTGCGGCAGGGAAGAGCAGGACTTTTTTACAAATAAGCTTAACTCTAGGATACTGAAATATGACATGGATAAAAACATTAGATTGAAAAATTTTAATCTTAGATACAACCATAAGACTAACTATGGGGACCTCCGTGAGCTGTTCGTCAAAGATAGACTTAAGGTCGTTGTGATTAAAAATATCCGGATTTATAATGTTGTTCTTGGCAAGTGTGATTGTGAGCATGCAATTTTGTAATTCTGAAATAAGGATTCTATTCCTGGCTAGAAGTGTTTCGAAAAGGTGGCCGGAGTCAACTAACCCGTCCCTTTTTTCCTTGAGAATTTTATTTACTGTATCTGTAAGTTGGTTAATGTGTTTCTGTGTCTCTGTGTTGTTCGCCTCAATCAGCGCTGCTTCGTTTGTTTTAATTTTATAGAGGTCCTCCGCGTCAGGCGTGCCTGCCACGACCTTGAGTGCCGAGCCCGGGAAATCTAAGCTCCTGGCCATTCTTTGGTGCACGGTTAATTCATCCAGCATGTTCGGGGCATGGTTGACGTCAACTTCCAGTAGCTTCCTCATGTGCGATTGTGGGAACAGCTCGAGCATTTTGACCGTAGAGTCAATTATGCTGGAGAACTCAGACAAATTAGTCGAGTGCCTAACCAGGCCGTATTGTTCCCATACTAGGACATTCCCATCCAATACCGGAATATACTTTGCGTGAGAGAAGTCGGTGATTCGCGCCTTCGCTATGGACAGCAGTAAGGTGAGTATCACGGCAAGCCTGTGGAGATTGTAGCAATATTGAGTTCTGCATAACATAAGGGCGAGTATGGATAGTGGAGATGTTTATTTGATATTGTCCTTATGGACCACCCTCCCTTCAATGAGAACAAACGTTTTTAGGTCTGCTTCTATGCGCTCTTCTGAATAGAGCGGCGTCAGCTTATTTCCAAGTCTTTTATTAAGACGCACGAGGACCTTTTCCCCAACTTCAAAGACTCTGTTTTGTCTTGAAGTGTTGATTCTGTCGAGGTTGGTCTGTTGCGCCTTGTCAATCTTGGCTTTAACAGCCGAGTTGACTTCGTCGCTGCTGGCATGGATAACTTCCGCTGGCCTACAATCCGTGACTGAGTGCAACGATCTATTGTATTCTATTGTAGCTCGCAAAATTAACTCCACAGTGTCGTCAATTTTTTATCGATTTTGAGGCACCTGGCTATTTCTGCCAAGGTACTGTGGAATCTTTCCACTTGGCCACTGGAGCTACTGTGAAGCGGTGGCGCATTAATGACATCGATGCTGGTTTGGTTTTTCAGCAAAGACGTAATCGTTTCAGAATTGAAGGAAGCCTCATTATCACAATAAATGGTTCTAGTTTTGTGGTAGAAATTTACCAATTGGAGTATATGGGCCCGTACATCAACTATTGCCCTAGAAGATAAGGGCTGTACGATGGCGAACTTCGATAACTTATCGACGGAAGTTAGGAAGATCTTTTTGTCGGTAGAAAAAATGTCAATATGTAACATCTCCCCTACATATGAAGGAATTGGGGTGCTTCCTAACTCTTGTCGCTTGGGGTGGCGATCGTATTTGGCTTTATTGCAGACTTTGCAATTCGCGACAACTTCGCTGGCCAGTTTGGAAATGTTCGGGAAGTAGCAGTCCCGAAGAATTTGCTAGGCGTTTTCCTGCGCAGCCCTGTGGGCGCGGTTGTTTTCGGCATTAACAATTTCCAGCTGTTCATTGGTATTTGTAATGTCAGATACAAAGTTTTTACAGTGCCAAAAATTTTGTTGCAGGGAACTCCTGCCTCAAGGCATGTTGAACACAAGCTAGTGTCGGAAAGTCGCAGTGGATCGCATTTACGACGTTGGCGTTGATGATTTCTTTAACAGATTCGTCAAGTAGGTTTTTGTTATTAAAGTAAATAACGTGGCGAGTTTTATTGCCAAAAACAATGAAGTCTCGCCGAAGTGGTTGGTTTGCCTCTTCCAAAATAATTTGGTTTCTGAAGCAGTTTAGGGGTTTATCCGTAGTCTCGATGGTGTATGAGAGCGAAAGCTCACTATGCACCGTGGCAGCATCGGACTGAGCCTCAACCTCTAGGTTGTTCAAGTGTTGCCGAGACAGCGCATCGGCTACAAGGTTTTGCTTCCCGGGCGTGTAAAACACCTTCCCGTTGTTTTCGCCTATAAAGGCCTTCCATCGCTTGATTTTAGCGTTGGTGTTTCTGTCAGATACCGCGTAAGTCAGCGGCTGGTGGTCTGTGAAGGTCCGAACCTCCTGAGTGCCGTAATGGTAGTTCTGTAGTTTGCCTAAGGCCCAAACTATCGCCAACAATTCTCTTTCGTTGGTGGCGTAATTTAGCTCGCAATCTTTAAGCGTACGCGTGATCATTGTAATGGGCCTCTTGTTCTGGGACAATACCGAGCCTATTCCACTGGCTGAAGCGTCGGTAGTTAGGTCGAATGGTAATTTGAAATCGGGGTTCGTCAGAATGACATCCTCTGATGCCAGGATATTACGCAGGTGGTCAAACGCATTGCGCTGGGTTTTATCAAACGTAATAGGAACTTTTTCGACATGCTTTTACTGACCGTTCCGTTTTGCCCTTTGAGAATATGAGTAAGAGGCCTGGCAATGGAGGCAAAATTCTTGAAAAAGCTTCTGTAATAGCTCGCCAGGCCGAGGAAGGACCTGAGGCTAAACAGAGTTTTGGGTTCTGGGAACTCTTGTATTGAACTGACTTTTTCGGGGTCTGTTTTCGTTCCTCCTCTAGTAACTATGAATCCTAAAAATTATACGCTTTCTTTAAAGAATTTAGTCTTTTCTCGTGCCACCTTCATGTTGGCATCGAGCAGTCGCTTAAGCACTATATCGATGTGCCTAACATGTTCGGTTTCGTTTTCGGAAAAAATAATAACGTCATCGACGTAGACGTAACATATCTTGCCTATTTCTTCCCGCAGCACATCACCGATGGCTCTTTGGAATACGCTACCTGCGTTTTTTAATCCGAAAGGTAGTCGGCAAAATTCGTATTTTCCTCCGTTAACTGAGAACGAGGTTTTTCCCGGTCTTTCTCGGCCAAGTATATCTGATGATACCCTTACTTCAAGTCTAGGGTAGTAAAGTATTTGGCGTTCCCCAAGTTCGCCAGAATCATGGGAATGCTTGGCATAGGGTAGCGATCGGCAATTGTTTGCTCGTTTAGTTTCCTAAAGTCGATTGCCAAACGCTTCTTCCTGATGCCATTATCGTCAGTCCCTTTTTTGTCAACTACCCAAGTAGGGCTGTTGTACGGGGATCTGGAAGGCCTGGTTATGCCATTGCTCAGCAGTTCCTTGATCTCGTTGTTAACAAAGTCTGCTGCCCCCATGGGGTAGGGGTATAATCTGGAGTAGACGGGTTCGTCACTCTTAGTTCGAATAGTGGCGATGACCGAGGTGTTGAAGGTTAGCGCCTCGTTAGAGGTCGAAAACACCTTTATTCTTTTCAGAATAACTTTTCTTGAATTCGGCTTTCGCCGAACTTGGTACCACTATGTCATCGATTTTTGTAAAATTCACGTTTTCGCAGTCAAAGAATTTGATTTTCTCCGTGGAGTTTGCGAATTTTATTACGCTATTGCCAAAGTCCAATGCGACCCCTGCTCGCGTTAGCGAGTTAAAGCCAATTATGGCATCGAACGTGCTTAGCGTATTTAACAAAAAAAATGGGGCGTTTAGCCCAAAAATGCGCATCATGCATTTGTGCTTGACGCTACTGAAGCCGTGAATAGAGCTCACAGTAAAGGGGTTCTCGACCGGCATTACGTTTTTTAGCTCCTTTATGGGCTTAACGTAATTTTTTGCCGACCCCGTGTCGATAAGTATTTTTAATGTTCTATCAGCCAACTGTCGTTCGATGAACGGCAGTCGGGGGCGCTCCCTAAAAAATGTAGCAGGTCCTTAAGTTCGACGGAGTCATTACCTTCTTCAATGCTGGCGACTTCCGCTTCAGCTTTGGCGGAGTACCCTGCCTCCTCCTGCTCATGTAATTGCTCACGCTAAGATGAGTTCTGTCTTTTGTGATTGTTATTATTCTGAGGCTTTCCCCAACTAGTCTCCTGCCTAAACTTGGATGTCGAAGGGTCGATCTCCATAGGCTGTATTTTGTTATGGTCTACAACTTCGGGGTCCCCGCGCTTCTGCCAGGGGCTGTACTCTTGGGGCTTGCTTTGGCCTTGCTTCGGAACGAATTGTGGATTTTTATACCCTCCTTTCCATTGCTTACCTTGAAACTTATTGTTACGCCTGTTGCCATCGTGGACAAGGGACTTGTCTTCTATGGCCTTCGCGTAGGAATCCCGCGCTAGCGCTAGCGCAGACGGAAGGTCTTTTGGTTGTGCTGGCAGCACCAGTGCTTTAAGTGGTCTTTTCAGTCCAGCAATAAATGCGTGTAGGGCGTCGTCCCTAACCTCCTTATTCAGGATGGTTGCCGTGTCCGCACTATGCGACATAACTATTTTGTTCGTGACGAGCGTGAGTTTCCTCTCAACTTCGTCATAATATGCCATAAGATCGGCATCGCGTTGATGAACCATCTCCAGATTCTGACGTAGTACGCGTAGGGACGTTTTGTCCGCGTATGTGCAATCCAGCCTAGCCAGAATTGCGTCGAAATTTAGCACGGTATTATGGGACGTGAGGAGCGATCGTGCGTTACCGCAAATTTTGTTCTTGATAATAACCACTGCTTTACGATTTTACGATGTCTAATTTGACATCGCACTTTATAGCGGGGTCCGGTGTTACCCTTTCATAAACTTCTACTTGGGGTGCCTGCACAGTTAACGAGCTGACCTGGTTTCTAACTGATTCAATTTCTGCTCGCCAGCGCTGCTCCTGTGCGGTTAGCGCGACGCTGACGGCAATTGTTATGAGCGCTTGTATCATTTCTGGGTTCATTTCTGATGAGTCTGGTTGTGTCGTTGCGGGACAAAATCCGATTTCTTCACTATCGTCACTGTCTACTTCTGGTTTTACTTCCCTATATTCCCAACTCATCGGCCGCAAACGGGGCTGAGTGAGTTAATCGGCAGTAATAAGGGCGACAAATAGAGATAAAATATGCGTTTTGCGCACGACGTTTAGTTGGACAACACTTGTAGCCAATTCAGGGTCTTGCGACGATGGACAATTTTTTAGAGGTGTCACTACACGGTGGGGTAAGCACAACAAATTTCAAGAGAAAATATAATAAAAAACCCGCTGAACTTATATGCGTAAAACTTGGCAATCGTTTTGTGGAGTCGCTGCACAGTGTGTGGAGTCATACAAAAATTCGATGAAACATCACAACAAAAACGCTGAGTTTATACATCCCAAGAAAAATTTCAGTTGGGAAATGGTTGGAGCGAAGCAACAGGCTTAGTAATCACACAGGCACACTGGACACAAAATTTCGAGGTTTTTTTTTATTTAAAAATAAACACATGCAAATCAAGTATATTCACAGAATAATCAAGGGAAAAGGTGAGGGGCAAATTTTCCCATGCGTAATCGCCTTTCAGAAATGCAAATAAATATATTTTTCAAATAATTGCTTTGTTGTATTTTTTAAAATTTAAATTTAAATTTAAATTGCTAGCTCTGGCACAAGTTTGTAAGTAAAATTTTGTCGATATTTATTGACTTGTATTGAGTTTTTAATGGTAGGGTGTGGAGAATTCGTCGACACTTTATTTGTTACAATATCACGTATTGACCTGAATGCTATCTTAGGCGCATAGTCACTTACATTTTATGTTCCTCAGGGTGAGATTCGAAGGGTAAATAGTATGTAATATTATCCAGTAGTTGGGTGCCAATTAATTATTTTGTGCGTGTCAGCTGGCGGGCAGGTCCCACGCAGCAGTCGCCAATACCGAAAAGCCAACAGTCTGGTAGCTGTCCCACTTCCTATGGGCCACGCGTGCTGGATCCAGGGGAATCGCAAGTACTGGATGTTGGGGTATCGTCTGGGTTAGGCCGGATTCTTGATGAGCCGGCTGGCTATTCCTATCCACTGAAGATTAGGAAGTTTATGTTGGAAGGGTGACTGCCCTTCTTTACCTGCTGGCCTATAGACTCAGACAGAATGAAAATAATAAGTTCTTTAACGACGGTAGCCGAAGTTTAATATTGTCAGAGCTTGTGCTCTTTATTCAAAACTTCAAATTAGTCTAAACTTAAGAATTAACAAAAGCTCATGTATGATCGGACGCCCGTGGCAGACCGCTGACCATGCACATTTTGCAGATGTCGTACGATTGCTGTCAGCCAATGAGACAGAGCCACGGCCCATAATGGCACAATATGTTGGCTCAGCTTTCGGGCCCATTAGGGTGGACCCAAAATTAAGATAGACCATACATGAGTGGTATAAGAAGTGTAATAATAAAAATGATTAATATTAATAAAGGGAATATGAATTGGCCTGCTCAGCCTAAGCTGGGAGTTGGTTGTTAACTTATATTCTTGATCAGCATGACTAGACGAGTCGATCTAGCCATGTCAGTCTGTCCGTCCGTTTTTTTATTTATTTATTTATTTATTTATATCCTAGCGCTACAAGTGCACACTTATAATTATCGCGCTAGTCACATTGAGTTGATATTTTATATTATTATTATTTTTAAGTTATTAAAACAATTTCTCTCGCTCTTAATTAATATTATTGACTAACATCAAATTTTCGTAGTTTCTTAGTTACAATTATTATTGTTTTTAAAATATATATATTTTTATTTTTTTATTTTTGTTTGGTTTATTTTTTTTGTGTTTTGTGTTATTTTTTTTTTATTTAATTTTTATACTTATGTGTACTGGTATTTTAAAAGATCTTTAACTTTATTGTAAAATTGAGTTGCGCTCCTAATTGTTTTGTATTGGTGCGGTAGATTGTTCCATAGCCGGATACCATTTATGAAAAATTGCCTTCTCGAACACAGTGTTTGTATTCGAGGGCATATGTAATTTTTGGTTCTTACAGATGTGGAGATCGATCCAGGATGTCAAGTTAAGGTCAAGTATTTTATATGTCAGTTCTGATACATGGTCAAAACCTCTTAAGTTAAACACATAACGGACAACTGAATTAAAAACTACAGTTAATGTACGCAAATCCCGCACATCACAATTTCCAAAAATTTCTATGCCGTAAAAGAGAGTGGGCAGGAGGATAACTTTGGCGATTAATAGTCTAACTTCCTCAGTTAAGAACGATTTGGAGAATGAAAATTTTCTCAGCAGAGCATATGTACGCCCTGTCGCTTTGACTATATGGTTGCTCCATGATAAAGTATTGTTAAATGTTATGCCTAGATTAACTGCATTCACTTCATAGCTTATCGGCGTATGGTTTATATATAATTTTTGAAGTGAAAGTGTTGAAAGTTGCTTTTTACCAATTACCAAGCACTTCGATTTTTTAGGATTTATACCCAAGCCATTTTCCTTTGCCCATTTTTCAATTAGCCACAACATTTTATTACTTATACGGACACAGTCATGTATTTCATTTACGGGTCTACTAACATATATTTGGACATCATCAGCATATAAATGTACTTCACACTCAGACAGGATACTAGGGAGATCATTGACATATATAGAAAACAATAAAGGGCCTAGCACAGATCCCTGTGGCACTCCCCTGGATAAGTTGCGGAGAGAAGAAACTTGCGTTCCAGAGACGACTGCTTGAAACCTATTCGTTAAGTACGACCTAATAAGCTTCGTCGCATTAGTTGAGAAATTAAACATATTCCTAAGCTTGGTACAGAGAATATTATGATTCACAGAATCAAAAGCCTTGCTGTGGTCAAGGAGCGTCAAAAACGTTACGCAGTTACTGTCCAGTTCTTGTCTTATATCCTCTACAATATTTGTGATTGCAGTAATACAACTCCTTTTCTTACGGAATCCTGATTGTTTTTCGTCAAGTAGAGAATTATTAGCTAAGTATAGTTGAATCTGTGAGGACATAAGGTTTTCAAAGACTTTTGATAGAAAAGGTAATATTGAAATAGGTCTATAGTCATTGTTTGGCTTAGGAATTGGGAAAATTTTGGCGTTTTTCCATATTAACGGAAATGAAGACGTTGTAATAGCCGTGTTAAAAATATATGTAATATGGGGCAACATTAAGGGGAGCAAAAGCTTAACAAATTTTGGACTCATATTATCGAGACCAACAGCATCAGACTTGACATGCAGAATACTAGCTAGGACATCACTTTGGTTTATACATATAAAGCTAAAACTATTATCACAGAGGGGTTGAGTATTCAGGTACGGATTGCATGTTGCTTCAGGTACATCTATTTCCAAAAACTTTTTGTTTATTAATTCGACATCCACCTCAGACTCTGTCTGTTGCTTACACTTTCCAATACCTAACCGTTTTAGTTTGTTCCATCTTTTTTTGAGTTAACACAATTATTAAATTGTATGTTATAATGCTCTTTCTTTGCTGATTTTATCTTTTTGTTTACTTTTACCCTAGCCTCTTTGTATTGTTTTCGAAATTCATCAGTTTTGTATCGCTTCCACCGGAGGTAAGCTACATCTCGCTGACGGGTTAGGTTTTTAATTTCACTACCGAACCATGGATTTTGCATTGGCCTAATCACCTTGGTCCTTAGGGGCACAAACTTGTTGAACAAATACTGGACATTGTTGGTTAAAACCTCTAATTGACAATCTACATGACGAAGATGGTAAATACATGACCAGTCACAACACAAAAATTCCGTTTTTAATTCATTATAGTTTATATTTTTGTAATCTCTGTACGTCAAAGAATTGATTTTGCTGTCAAAGGTCAAGTCGTATGTTAAAAATATTAGGTCATGTCTGGAGAAGGCTGGTACAGAAACCTGGTCATAATGTATGATTTTGCTAGGGTCATTGATAAGAAATAAGTCAAGTAATGTATCACAGTGGCTGCTATAGTGCGTGGGAATCGTTTCGTTTACGGAAAACAAACCTAGGGACTTAAAGTTATCTAGGAGAAGGCTTTCTGACAATAGGTTGCTGTTAAAATCACCTGCCAATATGATGTCAGTGTACTCCAACGAAATGCCTGAAACAACATTAAGTAATGACCCGTAGTCAATTGTCCGATTCGGTCTATATATGCAACCTAGAAGGGTTCTTCCGAGGGATTTATTGGGAAGTTCTAATAGAATGTATTCGATAGTACTGTCACTTGGCTGTTTAAGTACCACTTTACATTTCAGCTTCACATTCACGTATATAGCAACACCTCCTGCATGACCAGTACGGTCGGACCGATAAACATTAAAGCCTTCACAAATAATAGACGAATCACATAGATCATTTACAAACCACGTCTCAGACACACATATCACATCGACATTAGACTGAGTGAAAAGGAATCTAAACTCATCAATCTTCTTTAGCAAACTTTGTGCATTTAAGTGAACAATTTTTAGACCAATTTTATAACTACTTATAGTTTTTATCATGGCACTAGCTATGGAACAAACTTCCTCATCCTGCATTGTTGTTATCAATGATTATTAGGGGCGCAATCTCAATATTCAATGCGTATCTTATACATTTCTTAGAGTAAACTAGTTTTAAACCTATCTTAATTAAGAGGATACAATTTATACGCTTAAGAACGAAAGCTATCAGCTTCAGGTCCAGCCGAAGCGTTAGTGAGAGATGTAGATGTAAACTAGTCTCTGAGTTTTAAAGCAATCGGGCTGAAACTTTCCCAATAGTCTTATATCTTTTGCAGGTAGTATATAAGATAAAGATAGGAGGGTTTGTCTCGCGTAGTCCTACGTCTGCGCTGTGCAGCTCTGTGTCCAGCTGCTTCTCCTGATGTATCTCGTCCTAGGCCAGGTGCTGGAACGACGATTAGGTTGGCGGTAAGCTTTACCGCTATTGCTGGCCTTAAGCTTAGTCAATAATACAAGATATATTTTAACGGCTTTGCCGGAGTATGTAATTTATTCAGACAAGTGTATTGTCGTATTGTTCGTACAAGACTGGCAATCAGATTTTACTATAGGAACCTTAAAGCGAAGAAGCAATGCATCACGCCACAAAGTCATGGTCGGCAAGCCGACTCAGCATTCCATACAGCGCAGCACTCCACTTCGAATATAAAGAGTCAGCATATCACTGTTGGTCGTTCTTAGCGCAGAGCGCTGAACTCAAATGTGGCGCATCAGCATTACTAAGGAAAGCTAATTGATAACTAGACTGATACATTGTGCAATATTATACTTAGTTGTTAACTTATACAAGTTGCTTACTAGATGTTATTAGCTGGTTACCAGCTGCTTAGTATCTGGTTTCTATATGTTTAGTAAATGTATACAAGTTGTTTACTATATGTTAGCTTTTATAGTCTTTTGTTAATGATCAAAAAATTCTTGATCACTAGACGACTTTCGATGTGAAGTAAAAACTTACACTCTGATTTTTAATGTGTTTGCTGTGTACGTTAGAAATATCACACAACCAAAATATCTAAAGATTGATATCACTGTGGACGGCAGTACACGTAGTGGCGAAGCGTGCAAGAGAGCATGCGAAGACAACTACTATATACAGCCGCAGAATTGAAAATCTGCAATTATGGTCCGATCATAACGACACCAATCGAAAGGTATCGCACTAACTAAGAAGACTGCATACAAAGACTTTCGAAATATAGATTTGTTTGGGAGAAAAAGCGGTGAAAGTGTAAAAGAAAAAATTTAGAAAATTGGAGCTGCTGGATACGGTGGGGATAAAAGCCCCAAGCTGTTTAGCTAGTTTTATTCTTACTGAGAATACGCGTCGAATGACACCTCATTTGTTGAAATCCGATGTTCCGTTCAAAAGTAATTCAAAAAACAAGATTTTCTTCTTCTTCCCAAAATGAAACTGTTTGTCCCATCTTAGTTTTAGGGTTTTGGAAACCCTATGGGTGTATAAAGTTGCTTGAAATAGAAAACGTTTGTTCTACGACTTTTGGAAAAACCCGCTAGTTTAGCGGAAAATCAAAAAAAAAAGCCAGATTTAAAATGCTTATAGTAGCTAAACAACTAATGCTACAGAAACGTGCTATATATCTCTGAAAAGATAATTTAATTTGCTAAATACCCTTTATATAGTAAAATTGTATGAATATATTAGATTTAGAGTTACGATAAAAAGTTATTTTTTAAAACAACTTTTTGACTATTTGTTCTTTGTTATATCATGTAGCCCTTGAGATTCCTCAACTTTTAGTATATAACACTTTTTACCCTAAAAATGACCGTTTGGAAGATATTAACGGTAAAAAGTGCAACTGGTTTCAGCTCCGTATACGTAATATTTCATACTTATTGGAATAAACAAGAAAAAAACCAATTTAATGAACAATATTCTTATTAGATTTTTTCAAACAGAAAATCTGTTATGGTTTTAGGGTCCTTTACTTGCATGAAGCTAATCGAAATAGGAAACTTGATCTATTTGTTCTACCACTTTGAAAAAACCCGCTAGTTCAGCGGGAAATGTAAGAAACGACAGATTTCTCTTCGAATCTGAAACTGACCCTTTAGATTCCAAACTTGTGCTATTAAAATAGGTAATTGAAGCGATAAAACTTGTTATTAAAAAGTTTAATATTCATATTATATGTTTCATTCTTATTAAAATGTGAGTGTAAACAACCCATACCTTATTAGAATAAAGTTAAGCCGAAGTCAATCATATCAACAATTGTGACGAAAAATTATATTACATTCGATAAAATAAATAAACTATATTAAATTTATGTATTCGGCACGCTACAGCAGAAAATTTACGTGTAAGTAAATAAATATTCACTGTTGCGGGCCGAAATCATAAATTTAATATAGTTTATTTGTGTTATCGCCATGAGATATAGTTGTCCGATCCGGCTGGTTCCGACTTATATACTACCTGCAAAAGATATAAGACTTTTGGGAAAGTTTCAGCCCGATAGCTTTAAAACTGAGAGACTAGTTTGCGTAGAAACGGACGGACAGACGGACAGACGGACATGGCTAGATCGACTCGTCTAGTCATGCTGATCAAGAATATATATACTTTATGGGGTCGGAAACGTCTCCTTCACTGCGTTGCAAACTTCTGACTGAAATCAATATACCCTCTGCAAGGGTATAAAAATTATTAACTCAATCGCCTAAACGCAAAAAAGCCAGCTTAGCGGCAGTTAATACGGTCACGGTATCCACCCCAAATCCGAACTTGGTGGCTGCAGCAGTTTCTGTTGACACTGGGGTAAGTGAACCTACTGCGCCTATGGATACAGCTGATTCAGGTGGAGTCACTGTTTCTCGAAGTCTGGTGGTAAACAAATCTTCAGTGCCGGCTACGGTGCCGACCGTACCTATAGGTACAGAAGGTACCGTTTCTGGCTCTCAGCTTGGTGAGGTTCAATCTGCTGCTGGGGGACGTAAGAAACTGTCAGTTGTTCTACATAGAAAACAATTATTTGATTCTAGATTCACCCCAGATACCACATCTGAGGATGTTTTGGAATTTATACGCGAAAAATTTCCATCCGAGAATATTTCAGTTGAACGATTTAGATTTTCATACTTTCGTAGTATATCGTCTTTTAAAATATTTGCTCCGCCTGATGTGTTTAAGGTACTACTTTCTGAAAGCTTTTGGCTTAATGATGATTAAGTAATAAAGGAATTTGTTCCCAATAAGCCGAGAATAAATAACAGACCTTCCACTGCGCCAAAAAACTAAAAAGTTTATTTTTGGCTTATCAAAATGTTAGGGGACTAAATATGAAGCTACCCAAGACTTATGCTGACTCCTCTGCATTTACTGCAGATATTTTTGGCTTTTATGGAAACTTGGCTGAAACCAGAGATATCTGACTCTAAAGATCTGCCAAACAATTTTGATGCCTATAGGACCGATCGCTCCTCACGTAGGGGCGGCAGTGTGCCGATTGCCGTTACCAATAGCCTAACATCCCAGAGAATTCACTCTGATACCCCTATGGAAATTGAATTTATTAGTGAAAAGTTTCCTTGCAATCATTATCTATATTTGGTACATGTTCCTATATTCCACCTGGCTCTGATTTAATAATTTATGAGCACCATCTGTCTGAGATAAAATCTATTCTATCTCTTCTTTCTAACAGAGACCTTTTGATTGTTTTGGGTGACTTTAATCTCCCTGATCTCCTCCTACTGACTCACTTGTCGCTATACTCCTTTTAGAATTATCGTTACAGCAAGTAAGCTTTATACGGAATTCTTTAAACAGACAACTAGATATTGTGTTTGTTTCAGACCCGTCTGAAGTTACGGTATCTAGAATTGACGCTCTTGTTGTACCTGAAGACCGATACCATTAAACAATGGAATTGACAATCTGCCTCCCATGCGTTGATACCCTCTCTCCTTTAGTTTCTCAAACTAAAGTGAGATGTTTCTGAAAATGAGACTTTAAAAACTTAACGATATGATTTCTCAATATAATTGGACAGACTTGTACAATTGCGCTTCAAAGACCTAAAAACCTTAAGACAAACACTTATAAAAAGTATAAAAAATCGGGTCATTTCTATTCTATGTGTGTAAGTCGATGTAAATTTGAATTTTTAAATGATCCGAAGCAGTTTTATAACTTTGTGAATGCCAAGCGTAAGTCGTCAGCATTGCCTTCATCGGTACGTTTTAACTCAATGGAGGCATCGACGGATTCTGAAATTGCTGATTTATTTGCCGAGTTTTTCCAAACTACTTATAGTTCGGCTGCTTGGTTAAATTCTAACTACCCTAATCCCTTAAATAGGGCAAATTGTATTTTTACCCCTGCAATTACGGAAAGTTCTCTCTTAAGAGACTTAGCAACAACAACGTCAACTTATTCTCCCGGTCCAGATGGACTCCCCGGGTGTGTGCTTAAGTTTTGTGCGTCAACCATATGTAAACCGATTCTTAAACTATTATCATCAGGTTTTCCTACTATCTGGAAGGACCGTTTTATCATTCCACTTCACAAAAAGGGTGCGAAGGCGGATGCTCAGAACTATAGAGGTTATCTAAATTGTCGGCAATTCCTAAAGCATTTGAACTTATTATTACTTCTCATTTGCAACATTTATGTTCCTCGCTAATATCACCGTGTCAGCATGGTTTTGTTAAGCGAAGATCGACCACCTCCAACCTTCTTGAATTGTCATCTATTGTAATATATGGATTTAAGAATAAAATGCAGAATGACGTTATATACACAGATTTTAGTAAGGCCTTTGACTCTGTGAACCATTCTCTTCTCTTATTCAAATAAAATCAGCTTGGGTTTTCATGTAATCTATAAACATCGATTTCAAGTTATTTGAATGGTGGGACTCAGAGGGTTATATTCAAGAACGCTGCTTCAAAATTGATCTACGTGAAATCTGGACTGCCACAGGGTAGTCATTTACTTTGTTTATTAACGATCTTTCCTCTATCATAACACATTCTCGTGTACTAATGTATGCTGATGATGTTAAGCGTAGTTTATCATATAATAATATAGCGTCGGGTTTCAACTTACAGTCAGATATTGATTGTTTTTAGGGATCGTGTGAGTACAACCTTTTAAATTTGAACTGCCTTAAATGCAATGTTATGACTTTTTATAGAGTACTCCTACTTTTGTTAGTTACTCTCTTCAAAAAACGCCACTCGACCGTATATATTCAGTTAATGACTTAGGCGTTCTTCTGGAACCAAAACTTAAATTTGACTGCCACATAATGTCCACTGTCAACAAGGCCATAAGTGTTCTTGGGTTTATAAAGTGGTGGTCAAAAGAATTTCTTGACCCTTATACAACCGAATTATTATTTACCTCCCTTGTCCGTCCTATTTTGGAATATTGTTCTTCGGCTTGGAGTCCACAATATCAAGTGCATATTGACCGTATTGAGTCGCTACAAAAAAAAATTTCTTCTTTTTGCCCTTCGTAGCTTGAACTGGGATCAAAACGTAAGGCTACCTTCCTATCAGAGTAGATTACTATTGCTTAATTTACCTACACTCGTAAATCGTAGAACAATGCTAGGTACTATTTTTATGCAAAATCTAATAAGAGGTGATGTTGATTCTGTAGAACTTGTAAACCGCCTAACTTTCAATGTTCCTGTTAGACTAACACGAAATTATTATCCCCTAAATTTGCCACGATGTACATACATCTTATTTTTGTCTGCACGAGCCTTTTTGCGATCTATGTAATAATTATAACAACCTTTATCATTTAATTTGCACTTCAACTTCTATCCCGGTATTAAAAACTAATATTTGCTTCATTCTTAGTTGCTTCTTTTATTTTCATTTGTGTCTTGTATCTTCCTCGCGAATTCGCATTTTTTGCCCAAATTGATGAAAGGGCCCCGCGCTTAACAAGCACGTGCTTGGTGTCGTTGGGCCACTTGTTTGTACTGCTCGTAGTGCACCAACGTCCATCATATATATCAATATCATCAGCAGCAGCAGCAGGAGAGGGAGCAGGATCAGGATCTAAAGCAGCAGGAGCAGCAACAAGAGCATGATTATTATTATAATTATTTTGTATGGTGGGTGTAACTACTCCATTGTAAGCAGTGTTTTCGAATATATTCGAGTATTTTGCTCTTTGACTATCTAAAAATGATGAATAGTCTGTTTGGACTTGATCGGAAAAATCTGACAAGTCGGGAAGATCTGTGAATTCCTTTTTTTATTGGAAAACTCGTTCTTTGAGAACGATCAAATTCCGTTTCAACATTATTGATTTCATGCTGTTGTTGTTTTTGTGGATAAGATTTTCTTTTCCTTCTGTTTCCGTTATAGCCTTTTACTTTGCTCACTTTATTCCTATCGTTATCGAGCCTTCTTCGCACAACCCTCTTTGAAGAGCATGGTCTTTTTTGTTTAACTATTTCAAGAGGTTGCTGTTCTTATTGTGGCTGTTCTTGTTGTGGTTGTTGTCCTCGTTGATCTCGTTCATTCTCATTATCATCATATTTTATCAGTTCACGCTTATTATTGTTATTGTTATTCATAGTACCGGTAGTAGTGGTAGTAGTAGTAGCAGCAGTAGTCGGATTCTCAACGTTGTATTTGTTCCTCTTTTTTGGTTTTCTTAGAAAATGTTCTGCAATCACATTCAATCGTTTTGTAATTGGTTTAATGGCACTTTCCAACATATTAATTCGGTCCATTTCATTCGACTTCATGCCCTTCAATTTTTGTGTCAACAAGAATCTAGTTTGAACCAGATCATTCAACACATTGGACTTCTTTTTTGATATCACCATTGTTGTTGCCCTTGTTGCCTGTTCAAAGTTCAATTATTTACTAGTCAATTATGTGATATTATTATATATTATATAGCATATCCAGAGGTGATCAATAGCTGATGTAAAGCTGATACAAAGCTGATCCAGAACTGATTCAGAGCTGTTTATAGATGTATAAAACTATCGAATCCTTTTCTATACCGTCCATTGTATCATTATCTTTACTTATAAGAACAAATTCATATTTTTGCTTCCAGCATTCCTCCCAAATTTTTATAAATTGTTTAAAAGTCATATCGCCTATAACATGATCACTGTAAAGATGTCTAATAATCATTTCATCTTTTTTAAAAATTATAATCAAATTAGCGTTGTCACGTATTAAATGTTTTGGTATTTTTGTATAAGTTTGACGTAGATACAAGGAGTCTATGTGTTTGTGACGACCCATACAGAAATAATCTCTTATTGTCGTTTGCTTATCGCAGATTACGTCATCAAATATCATAATTGAATGTGGTCTAGCTCTATCTAAACTCACAATTTTTTCCTTGTCTGAAAACGTAAACATGTGTATTGCCTTAATTGGTTTAATCAATTTCATTAGGTATTGATATTTGGGCTGATACAATGATTTTGAATAGATGTATATATTTTGAAATTTAAGCCCATTGGGACTTTCGATTAAACTTATCATTCAGTTGTCTTTCCACAATTAGATGGTCCCACAATTAGAGTGGGTATCAAACGTGGGAACAATGGGCTATTTTTTCGCTCCTACCCGCCTCACCACAAATTTGATCGACATTTCGAACTTTAATTTGACTGCTTTGTTTTATAAATCGCATTTTTGTTGTTTGCGTAGTAAATTATAAACATAAATTTAAATCGAATCAGTATAGAACTGGTAGTGGATTCGTCAACAACTTAATTAACAAACTACCCATTGAATTGCATTTGCCAGGGTATCAATTTTGTGGACCAGGCACAAAACTTGTGGAGCGTTTGAAACGTGGAGACAAAGAGACTAATCCGCTAGATGCAGCGTGTCGAGAACACGATATTCTATACTCGCAATTCAAGGATTTTAAAAATCGACATCGTGCCGATGATATATTAGCTGATAGAGCTTGGGAACGTGTTAAAGCAAAGGATAATGACCTATAAGAACGTTCTGCTGCTAGGTTTGTGACAAACGCTATGAAAACAAAAGTTAAATTCGGTCTAGGTATGACTAAGAAGAACAAGTCCCATCATCGACGTCGTAAGAGAAAATCTTTTGGCCATAAAAAAAAAACACCGTCGCCGGCAACAAGCAAAAAAAAAATTATTCGCAAGCATTGTGAGCCAAACGAGACGAATTTTGCAGCGAAGAAAACCAAAAAGCATCGATGAAGCAATTCAGATATCACAACAATTAATCCCACCAAATTTTCATCGAGGTCAACGACGTAATACCCCAAAAATTCCGAGGGTGATACCATTACCAACAAGGAAGAACGCTATAGTCGAGTACGTCGACCAAAAGGGAAACGGATATATGCAAGCAGCAAAGCGAGATTAAAATACGCCCCCTACCGGCGGTAGACATATTTAAGCGTTATGGGCGTTAGAGTGGGCGTCGAGTTGGATCAATCGATAGGTATTGACGAGACCAATACATTTAATTTAAAATGTTTTATCTCGCATGCAAATTGTGGGCGTCACAGGCTTGGGCGGTAAAGTGGGCGTGCCAAATTTTTTTGGGTCAACCGATAGGTATTGATGAAAACAATACATTTTCGTTAAAATTTTTATTCTGTCATCAAAACTGTAGGAGCCACAGTTTTGGGAGGTTTGTGGTCGTTAGAGTGGGCGTGGCACATTGCTGAAGCAAACTTGCGCTGCGTAAGAAGCTCAGGAATCCGCACGCCAAATCTCAATAGCCTAGCTCCTATAGTTTCCGAGATCTCAGCGTTCATCCGGGCGGACGGACAGACGGACATGGCTAGATCGACTCGACTAGTGATCAAGAATATACATACTTTCCGACGAATCTTTTACTCTACGAGTAACGGGTATAAAAATATATATATATTAGGTTTAGTATGGGGGTAGCTGCAGAAGAGTCCCTCGCTGCAGTCCTCAATCAGTAGCCGGTTGGCCGATGGTCAAAATTGATGTGATCTCTGGAAATGATATTTGTCCAGCTTCCTTCGCAGCAGCTCTCGGTTAGCTGCCGGTAGTCGGTTGATTAGCTTCTCATCTACTGAAGAGTTATGATGATTACGCTGGAAGGGTAACTGCCCTCCGTTCGCTGCTGGCCTAGAGACTCAGTCAGTGTTTAAGTAGTAAGAAGTTATACGGCGGTTGCCGGAGTTATTTCAGAATGAACTTGTGTTCTTTATTCTTTGAATGTTGAAAATGAACTGAATCTTAAAGCTAACATAATTGAGCTTCATAGCGGCCACTCCAATGGGCAGTGCTTTCCGGCTATGCTTGAGCTTCCGGCCAGACGCTGTGTCAGCAGTTTGGCCGGAGCGGACTTTTGGGCGATCGGTTAATGCCGTCGCCCGGCTGAGTTAGTTAATTTATATACAATTTTTGTGTGTGTGTTTACATATTTGCGAGTATGTGTGTGTTTTTTTACCATACCTAATTTCTTTTTGTTTATCAATGGTAAATTAAAAACAGTATCTGCAACATATTCTGATGTATCGAAATGCTGATCAATTTCAAAACGAATGTCATCATAAAAATCTATAGTCTTAATATCATAGATAAAAGCATCAGTATACATTAAATTGATATTTTCTTGATATTTCTTCTTCATATAGTCATAGTGAAAGTTGTACATTTTATATTTTGATAATTCTAGAACGGTGAAACCAATATTGACAGGTCTATCATAAAGAACATGCACTTTTTCATTTGTGTTGCAAACATATCATCGGTAAATTGTAATACATTTCTAAAATTGAATTTTGCGATAAGTGCTCTACACTCATAAAATTATTTTTCTAAATACTAGAAAAATCGACCTAATTGGGTAAAATAAATCATAATTTGTTGTCATTAGTGAGAATATTTCTTAGAATTAAATTGAGAATTTGTTCTTAGAACAAATTAAGACATGGACCCTTTTTGCGCGTCGCCTAGCGCGATGCGTCTTTGGTGCAGCGGTAGTGCTCTCGACTGCGAACCCAGCGGTCGTCAGTTCGATTCTCGCTGCGACCACAAAGATTTTTCTCAAGAAGTAAGTTGTTTTATGTTTATCTTATTTCCCTGATTCTGTTTAATGACTACTTTCAGTTCGTATGACTCTAATTAGTAGTTTACCAACGTGCGTGGAGGGCCAAACAATAACCTTGCCCTTCTCACCCTCTCATATTATAGTAAAAAAAGGACACTAAGTCAAAATTCCTGGAAAAATTACCGCAGATAATGTCTGCTGAGAACCAGCAAACATGTCCAAACACGTTTTCTTAATAAAAATCAGTTTTAATATTTAGGGCACTTGCTCTTGTTTTTAGGGCGCTTCACCATAATTTCAAGAAATACCGCCGTTGATGCTTAAAATCTTTTTTCATATGTTAAGGGTATTATTTACTTTGAAAACAGAAAAATCGCCAAGATTTAAGAAAATTAACCCTAGATCTAAGAAAAATCGCCCTAAATGTAAGACCAATACATGCCTATTTTTAGAAAATGTTGCCCTTATTTTGTTACCCAGTCGCCATTGACCCCCGTTGTAGGTGGATTTTCCTTGATTTTAGGGCGATTTTACAGTAAAATTTCTATGAGTGTAGCTCCTTATTTTCTACCTTTACTCTTCCATTTAGTCACTAATTTAATTGATTTTCTCTTGTCAGACTGCATTGTTTAGCAGTTTGGAAAAATTCTTTTCAAATTCATTTACAGTCAATGTTCTGTGATGATTATTACAATCAATATATTTTTTAAGCCAATCAGATTGATCAAATTGTAATATTCGATGCATTTTTTTAAAATCATTCCATGTTTAAGACATTGTTGTAAATTTCTATAGTGAATTATGAAATTATATTTGTTTGTCAAGTCTGCAATCAATTTTGCTTGTTTCATATTTTCTTTTTTTTGTTTTTCGGACAAAATGGTAAATCATTGTGCTGACTGTGTAAACTCTCACTGTATTCTAAGTCTACCTCTAAAATATAACCAATTGATTGATCATCTGCGCATGTGTTTAAATCAAAATTTTCAAAATTTTTTCCTTCTGTTTTTTCTATCCATTTTAAATTTGTATATGGAATAGATTGCGACACGGCATATCCATATAAATTATTGACATCTAAGTTACAATATAGTTTGGTTCTTCGCTACAATCGTAATCGTTCCCTAGATATTTATTATTTGCAATTGAATGACGTTTACTGCATTGAACAAGACCACCTCTAATGCTCTTCATTATAAAATTATGCATATCAATATCGGTGAGAAGTTTTAATTCTATTTAAGTTGCTTTCAACATTGCATCCCAGGATAGACCAGGCGTTGTATAATATTGACATGGATCTAAATTATAGATTTTTTTACACACTTTTCTAAAATTCTTATAGATGTAGGATTGGCAGCCCTATTAATAACAGATCAGTTGTTCTGTTCCGTAACATTTTTCGTTAGTGTTAAAAAGCGTGAAAATTGCGCAAGAGGAGGATTGAGCATCAGCAGAGGAAGGTCGCGTGTGTCTCAGTAATAATTAATGCGTCAACTTAAGTATAAAAGACTGTATCAATGAAGTGTATTAATCAAAGAATAAACTATTAATAATCTTTAAATATATTTACGGAAGCCAATGGAAGCCTTTCTCTACATAGATGTCGCATAGCAAAAGCACGTATACCTTTAAATATAACAATAAATAATCCAATAAATTTTCACACTTGAAGACATTCCAAACGTTTTGTGCGTGCTCATAACTCTCTTCAGAACAGTTTCTATCAGTTATTTGACTATACAACTTTTTACGTGGCGGTAATTGTGTATCTTTCAATCGTTCAACTGAATTTAAATAGCTATAGGGAAATATACCTTTGCGTTTTACCATGTCAAATTTGTGTGCTTCTCCAAAAAATGATTTTATCGTATAGAAATTTTATTCTTTTAAATAACCAGCTAAGCTATCTAAACTGGACGACATAAATCTAAACGAATACAAAAATCGGAGTTCTAAAATTTCATTTTTTCTTATCACAATTCTCTTTGAAGTAGATATGTAAAACTTCTTGTTCAAAGGAATTATGGAAATTTCACCAGGAATTTTTGATAATTCTTTCACAAACAAATGGCAATCATATGCTGAGAGATTATGAAAAAATAAAGGAACAAAATTTATGCAGGCTTTTCTGTTCGGTAAAGGAATAAAATTTGACCCCCTTATGGGCTGATATTTATATTTATTTCCAAATGTACTATTTCAATGAAAGAACAACCACTGTCTCTTTCTTGAAATTCACTCATTTCATTGTTTATGTACTCATAAAAATCATTTATTATTTTACTTGTTGTTTTACATTGTTTGATTTAAAATTTGCATTTTTGTTTGAAGTGACTTTAAATTGATTTGGCAGTAGTCCCCGTTCCCTTAAGATTGTTCAAAAATAAAGTTTATATTGATATGCGTTTTTTGAGCGTCTTTGAGTAAATTAGTTACTAGTTCTTTAATAGATTGTTGAAACACTATGATATTCAGGCATTCTTTATTACGATTTGTAATTAAATACGTCTCAATACGATTGCGAAACGCACTTCGTATACACCTTAAGTTATCATTTATTTGCTTACTAGATAACTGTTTATGTATGTTGGTGCGTAAATGATGCGACCAATTAATTTTTGGAATATTTAGATTACAAACGTCACAAAAACCTATTTCACTAATTGCAGAATTGTTGCTTGTCGTAGGATTGTCATTGGACACAGGATTGTGCTTCATGTTTATGTGCCGTCTTAAGGAAGCTATATACTGAAAAGTGTTTCCACAAAATTCACCAATAATCACATCCATTTTTATTTGTTTATATATTGTTTTTCGTTTTATTACTCTTGATAAAATTTGAGAGTATAATTATCACCGTCGTTTTACAAATTTGAAGTCACCCTGCGCAACGTGCTCGAGCGTTGTCTTAGACAACGAGGTAAACCGTTCCGAAAGGAACACATCAAAATCTGTGCATGTGATCATGACTTTATCTCCGAATCTGGTTCTCTTCACTTCATCCTTTGTCTATCGGTTGGTTTGTTGAACGGCAACGACTTTATACTCTTTATAGGTGGCAAAGAGACGGCTCCCAGCTCATTTCATTGATCCTGAGGTTGAGACATGAAGGGCTGCTTATATTGTGCGAGTATAACTTATATAGCTCAAGCTACTTCTAAGTTACTCTAGTGCTGTGCATTCAGAATTTATACCATTTTCAGAAAAACAAAGCATGAGAACTACCTCTTTCTGCTTCTTCTGATAACTATATCCGTGCAAATGTGATAACTGCTTCTTTTCAAAACGAGAGAAAAACAAGGAAGAACGCTATAGTCGAGTACCTCGACTATCAGATACCCGTTACTCAGCTAAATAGAGATATGCAAGTAGCAAAGCGAGATTAAAATGCGCCACCTACCGGCGGTATACAGATTTAAGCGTTATGGGCGTTAGAGTGGGCGTGGCCTTTTTACATACATTTTAGCTAAAATTTTTTATCTAGCATAAAAATTGTGGGCGTCACAGGTTTTCGCGGTTTGTGGGCGTTAGAGTGGGCGTGGCATATTCGCGTAACAAACTTGCGCTGCGTATAAGGCTACGGAATCTAAATCTGAAATCCCAATTCTCTATCTTTGATAGTTTCCGAGATATCCACGTTCATATTTACGATTTTTTGAAGTTTTTTTTTTTGGGTCAATCGATAGGTATTGATGAGAGCATTACATTTCAGCTAAAATTTTTATTCTAGCATCAAAACTGTAGGAGCCACAGTTTTGGGCGGCTTGTGGGCGTTGGAGTGGGCGTGGCACTCTACTGAAACAAACTTGCGCTGCGTAAGAAGCTCAGGAATCTGCACGCCAAATCTCAATAGCCTAGCTCCCATAGTTTCCGAGATCTCAGCGTTCATCCGGACAGACAGACGGACAGAAGGACAGACGGACAGACGGACATGGCTAGATCGACTCGGCTACTGATCCTGATCAAGAATATATATACTTTATGGGGTCGGAAACGCTTCCTTCTGCCTGTTACATACTTTCCGACGAATCTAGTATACCCTTTTACTCTACGAGTAACGGGTATAATAAAGCGTGCGAACTATGTGGGGGCGGCGGAACTGAACTTTGTGATAACTGGCGCCTTCCGCGTTAAAATATTTGCGATTTGTAATAACTGCACAAGGGGCCCATTGTGGCCTAAGTGAGGGGACTAAAATTTAGTCTCCAACCACTCCTACCTAATAACTGCCTCCTTCCGCGTTAAAATATATGCGATTTGTTGTAACCGCTTCTTTTCAAAAGAACTGAGCTTTGTGATAACTGCCTCCTTCCGCCTTATTATATTGACTCACACAACACGTGCCCTCAGAACACACGTAATCGTGAGTCAGAATCTGCTGTGACTAAGAATCCACTGTGACTCAGTATCCGCTCACCATAAAAATTTGTTCCAGAATCCGCTCACGATAAGAAAGTGTGCCAGAATCCGTTTAAAATTTGTGCCAGAATCCCCTTCCGGTAAAAAAGTGTTCCAGAACCCGCATAAAAAAGTGTGCCAGAATTCGCTTCCGTTAAAAAAGTGTTCCAAAACCCGCATATCCTACCTACTTCCCAGTATTGCAGCTTTTATTGTTTCCGAGATCACAGCGTTCATAAGGACAGACGGACATGGCTAGATCGACTTGGCTACACTGGTAGAAAAAACACGAAGTGAAATCAAATATATTTTTATTTGATTTTTTTTACTCCCATGCATAGTCATATTAAATATTAAAACCTTTCATTTAAATAAAAAACATATTTAAGCCGTATGTCAAATATGTAAGTATTCAATTCAAAGTGATTTTTATTTAAAAACAAGTTAGTCACATTCAAATCCAATGTGGCCATCTTGGTTTTAACTATTATAAAAAGTAGTTCAATTCATAGTATATTTGATGGTTTTTTATATTTCAAGTAAATACTTTTTCAATTTGTTCGGCATATTTACTCTTTTATTTTGAATATAGAACGTTTTCAAAATTTGTATTTGACCAAATAATTGTAAATTATAAATACAATTACATACATAGGTATGTATATGTATTAAGTTTGTGACCCATATACACAACATAATTTAAATTATTAGTAATTTTCAAAAGAAAAATATATAAAAATAAAATAATAAATAATATATAATATAATATAAAAATAAATAATAAAATAATATTTAAGGAAAAGGGTTTTAGTTACGGCTGCCCAACCACCGGCAGCCTCTTTCTATTTCCATGACAATTATCATAAGATTTGGCTTTGTAATTTACTATTAAAAGTACAAAAACATGCTTAGCCAAAGAAAAAATGTGCGTGCATTGTAAACGCTGGGCCGTAACGAAAAACTAAAACCAACGGCACAATGTGCATACTTACATACATTCAGACAAATTAGAGACAAATATGAACAAGCAAAACGGCAAACGCAAGCGCGTCTTCTTCTTCCATTCGCATTTGTACATTGGTGACCAAGAAAATATGTATGTGCAGAAGCCATAAATATTTCTTGTGTACCGATGTTTTAACAATAAGATATGTTCTTATAATATATAAATATAATAAAATAAAATAAATAATACTAAATTGACATATACAAGTTATTAAACTTAAGGACTTATTTGTACATATTTTCTTATTTTCTTCCCCATTACTTTGACCTCTATTGTAAAGTAACGGCACGCTACAGATTTTGTGCGTCCCTTTTGCACACATGCATATGTATGTATGTATATGCGAAATATTTTGACACTCCGCTTTGTAGCGAATCCCGCGATCATTTCGAAGCAAGCGGTTCTCCTGATCGGATGTAAAAGTGATTAATAGAGCTCGGAAGACAAGTGTTCATTTAAGTGTAATATAAAAGTGAAAAGTATAGAAAAAAGGTGAGTCAAATAAAAATACAATAATTACTTAGTATTAAGGCATGTGCATGTCCACGTTTTTTTGTCGCATTTTTCCTTTTTGAGTTTCTTCTTTGTTGTGCGCGTTATTATTTCGTGAAAATTTAGATAATACATTTAACGAAATAAACAAAGCTCAAAAGAAAATTACATTTAAAAACAATAAAATATATGCGATTGGGTAATAAACATGAAGTGGATAAAAAATACGCGAAAGAAATGAAGAATATGAAAGGAAATTAAAAGGAGTAGAATGCACGAGATGGAAAACACTAAAAAGGTGCAAAAAAGACGCTTTGCTGCCGTTGCATTCGGTTCTGTGGCGTCGCAGTCGTTTCATCTATTTCTTTATAATATTTTTTTGGTTCTTTCACGTGATTTTTCTTTAAATCTAACTAATTTTGATATTTAAAAAAAAAATAAAAACGAAATAAATTTAAACAATATTTTTGTCTTATTTAAATCCGTTTATATAAAAACACCTACTCGAAACTTATTATAAAACTTATTAACTTTTTCTTTATAGATACAAATTTATTTCAACATATTGTATTTGATATATGGGACCCATTTAAGGAAAAGGTTTTTTGCTTTTACGAAGAGCAAATGCAAAACAAAAAGCAACTTAAACTATTAAAGACAGTTCAGAAAACTGTATCACTTGGTAATGTATAATTTTTTTTAAATTTATAAATTTTATCTTTTTATGATAAGCTTGACTTTTTCTAAATTATGCCATTACCAAAAATCTAATAACATATTCTTATTCACAGATTACAAGGACTAAATTTACACCGTATTGCTCACATCTGTCATCTTAAATAATTCGTGGACCGTCATTAAAGGAACCAACAAGCGAAAGAAATTATCACTTTTATGACTCGCAGGAAAGTTTTGTACGCACATGCAGGCGTACGAACGTGGCAAAACAAAAAAATGTGTGATTATACAAAATATGTATAATAATGTATAATATGTATAATAATGTATAATATGTATAATAATGAATAATATGTATATGTATATATGTATCATATAAATTCTAAGAGTTACGTTAAGTACAAATGTATTTAAAACAAAAGTAATGATGACGTGTTAGCATGGTAAAAATAGAGTTTAAGCAGAATTGTTTGGATTATAAGTTTACGTTTATTTTTAATAAAACCACATACTTATTTGGGTCTTTATTAAATATAAATCACGCTTGTTTTAAACTACTGATTGGTTTAAATTGAATATGCACCATATTAGTATGGATTAAATACTATATTTAAATCAAAAATAAAGTACAGTTCTTTTGACGGGGATTATATTTAATTTAAATAAAATTTGTATTTATATTAAAGTTCATCCCAGTCTGATTTAAATATGAGAATTATTTAATCCAAATAAAGATATGCTGGGTTTGAGGGCGGGCTATAATTGTTTTAACTATAAAAACCATTCAAATGAAATGTTCTATTTACTGGAACTAAATATGAAAATATTTAAAATAAATATAAAAATATAATACTTTTTACTATGGAACATATTTAATTTAATTATTTTGTACTATTTTAACATATTTGATCGAAATTAAAAAATCGTTGGATTTACTACGAAATTATTCAAAAAGTATTTAACTATTTAACGTTTTCGTTTTTACGATTTTCATGTTAGGTTCTAAACCGCTGGGAAAAATAGTTGAAACGTTGGCGAAATAGTGACATTTACGATGTTTTTTCTACCAGTGTAGTGATCCTGATCAAGAATATATATACTTTATGGGGTCCGAAATGCTTCCTTCTATTTGTTACATACTTTCCGACGAGTCTGGTTATCCTTATTGCTCTACAAGTAACGGGTATAATAAGTTGATATTTGGTTGCCAAGGCGGAGTTGGTGTAATAATACTCTGTACGCTCAAAATAATTTGAGTGACGCCTATTTAACGTATTATAAAAGCTACGCAACAATAAGTTCTGTTAAAACAATTAGACCTTGAGTTAGAAAATAACTCTATAGCTGACTCTATAGCCTTAGTGGTCGAAATAAATATACTTTTTTTTGTTGGGCTGTGAAATTTTTAATTTTTAAAACTGTTGCTTTAATAAATTCACCTGTAATCGGCAGAACTTAAAACTGAAAATTTCCAAATTTTTCCTTTGTTTGCTTTTTTGGTTGCTAAGGCGGAGTTGTATAGCGAGTTCAGCAGTCTCAAAATTATTTAAGTAACGTCTTTAAACCTTTTATTAAACATTATAACAATAAGTTACGTCAAGCCGATTAGGCCTTGAGTTTGGAAAAAAGCTCTTTAGCTTTATCTATAGTTATAAAATTAAAAAAAACAAACTTATGTTTATTGCGTTGAGAAACTAAGCAGAATACATTTTAAAAAATATAATTTAATTTAATATTATACTTAGACTGCCTGTAATTTCTTCTACTAACATTCCAAACTTAATAATATTGCGAACGAAAAAAAGTGTAATAATACAGACTAAGAAAAAAAAGGTAAATAGATAACTATTTAATTTATATCTTAAAACCATTTTAAGATATTGAATTTTTTAAATATTGATGGTGCTTTTGTTCCTTACTCTGTTGTCCCTTTAACTGGTGATGGAGCTTGCTTATTACGATTTGTTTGACCATGAAAATTATGCTGATGTAATTAGAAAATCAGTAGTTGGTTAGTAGTTGGTCGATGGAATCATTAATCTTTTTATTCTTCTACTTCTAATGGAATTCCTTATACCAAACCGGTGGATTATAAAAACAATAAGATTCAACCGAACACGTTTGGTTGGATAAACTTTAAGTTCCAACGGTTGTTGGAGAGTGTGTACAGTCTCTGCCTGAGATGGAGCTTGTAGGTAGCCATGGGCATACCCACCGTGTCCTTATCGCGAAGGATGTCGGCGGTTGTCCCTTTTCTTGCTAGCTTGTCTGCTATGCAGTTGCCCTCAAAATTACGGTGTCAGGCACCCAGATGAGGTTGATTCTCAGATGAGTGGCCACCGCGTTAAGAGATTTGCGGCATTCAGAGAAAGTTTTTGAGTTTGTTGTGTAGGAGTCGAGGGCCCTGAGGGCTGCTTGACTATCCGAAAATATACAAATTTCTATGTCGCGATGTTCTGATGTGTCCAGGTGGGCCATGGCCTCCTCAATTGCCATGACTTCCGCTTGGAAAACTCTACAATGGTCTGGTAGGCGGAATGAGACTTTAATGTCTAGTTCGGGGGAGAAAACTCCCCTACCTGCTTGGGAGTTAAGCTTGGAGCCGTCTGTGCACACAGAAAGAAAAAATTGATATGATGGTCAATTTGATGAAATCCAGTATAAATTCGGCCTTGATGCGGCACATATCAATTTGATATGTTCGATATGGTAAAAACTATATTTCGGTGATATCATTTTTACATTAAGCGGTATAAATTATTTGAAATATTTTTGTTGTAAATTTGATGTTATTGTAAATTTGATATTATAATTTCAAAATTACATTGTAGTAGATTGGATATTAAAAATACCAAATTTATATTATTGTTAATTTGATATTATGTCAAAAAAATTTTTAAATAAAAAATAATATACCAAATTTTTTTATTATTTATTTTATTTAATTTTCATATACGTTTTATTACCTATACCAAAATATTTACAGTATTTCTTATTTACACATTATTTTAGATATTTACATTGGGTCTTTTTTTTTAATTATGTATACTTATTAACTAAAATTTCTTATTTGTGATTAACTTATAATTATAGTTTTTATACAATCGTATAAGATTCCAGTTCGGCATCCATCACATAAGCTTAAAGGGGCTTGCTAAAATTTGAAACCTTAATTAATTGAATAATAAAAAAAATTTGTGAAAGACATTCAAGAATATGCAAAATTTTATGAATTTTATGCATCTGTCTATACATACATATGTATGTAGATGAGAAGCGACTTTGCAGGGCGGCGTAGAAAAAATTATTAATAGGCATGTACATACATCCGAACATATATTTAAGCGCATTTTAAAATATGTTTATGTTTGAGTGCAATTATGTTTATTGTTAGATGGACATACTTATTAATTTTGTTTTCACGCTGACACAGCCTCTACACATACACACGCTTACGCATACGTTGTCGTGGGGCAGTTATATAAAAAAAGCCTCTAAGAAAACCGCACACGATTTTAGTTTTTTCCACTTATTATGTTACTATGTTTTCATAACACTTTAGACATATACACATTATATATGAAGTTTAGTCACCTTTTCCTTGTTATGCGCACTTAGGGAAACACTGACAATGTACGTCTGACCGGCATCACGATTAAACTCAAGTGATAAGCAATCCACTACATCGTGTGTAACTGCAAGCGATACAACGTGATCGAAGTAGGTCAATCCGAATTTCGAATATATCTTTTTCGCTTCCATTCACGTGATTGATGTCGTCAAATTGCTATATCCTCTCTTTTTCGATGTCAAAGAATTTCGGAAAAAAGAGAATTCGACAACTTCACATTTTTATACCCGTTACTCGTAGAGTAAAAGGGTATACTAGATTCGTCGGAAAGTATGTAACAGGCAGAAGGAAGCGTTTCCGACCCCATAAAGTACATATATTCTTGATCAGGATCACTAGCCGAGTCGATCTAGCCATGTCCGTCTGTCCTTCTGTCCGTCTGTCCGTCTGTCTGTCCGGATGAACGCTGAGATCTCGGAAACTATGGGAGCTAGGCTATTGAGATTTGGCGTGCAGATTCCTGAGCATCTTACGCAGCGCAAGTTTGTTTCAGTAGAGTGCCACGCCCACTCTAACGCCCACAAACCGCCCAAAACTGTGGCTCCTACAGTTTTGATGCTAGAATAAAAATTTTAACTGAAATGTAATGTTCTCATCAATACCTATCGATTGACCAAAAAAAAAATTGCCACGCCCACCCTAACGCCCATAAACCGCCCACAAACTTCAATAAATCGTAAGTATGAACGTGGATATCTCGGAAACTATCAAAGATAGAGAATTGGGATTTCAGATTTAGATTCCGTAGCCTTATACGCAGCGCAATTTTGTTACGCGAACATGCCACGCCCACTTTAACGCCCACAAGCCGTGAAAACCTGTGACGCCCACAATTTTTATGCTAGATAAAAAATTTTAGCTGAAATGTATTGGTCTCGACAAAACCTATCGATTGGTCCAAAAAAAATTTGCCACGCCCACTCTAACGCCCATAACGCTTAAATCTGTATACCGCCGGTAGGTGGCGCATTTTAATCTCGCTTTGCTACTTGCATATCTCTATTTAGCTGAGTAACGGGTATCTGATAGTCGAGGTACTCGACTATAGCGTTCTTCCTTGTTTGGTATCAATTTGACATTAGTTAATGGTAAAATTGATATGTGTCTATAAAACACAAATTTACCATGCGCATATTAAATTGATCCTGGCTCGTTTTTTTTTCTGTGTATATGTTGACGGCGTTTTTGAATTGGTGTGGAAGGTTGTCCCAGTATGTACCGGTTTGTATGAAGATCATGTATCTTCTTCTGAAGTTGACTATGGGTGGAACGTAGTCTGTAATATGTGGTATGGATATATGGCTTGTTAGGATACTGGAGTGACCCGTAGATCCTGTTGTCCATGCCGCTGCTTCGCGGAGCCTCAGCGCTGTTGCTGATGCCCAGCTTTTGGCAAGTAGGTCCAGGGGTTGAAGGTCGAGGATTGTGTTTAGTGCTTCAGTGGCGCTGGTGCGGAGTGCCCCACTGATGCAGATTTCTGCGCTTCTTTGGATCTTGTGAAGGATCTTGAGGTTATAATTCTTTTCTAGGGAACGCTACCAAACGATGTTTCCGTAGAGGAGAATGGGCCTTACTATTGCAGTGTATAGCCAGTGAACTAAAATAGGGGATAAAAAATGACTTTCAAGAATGACACCTAGGTACTTTGCTTGAGTGCTAAGGGTTAGGCGTGTTTGCTGAAGTTTTTGGAGAATTCGATTTGGTATCTTATACTTCCATGTAAAAAGAAGTCGTTCGGTCTTTTCTGATTTAACTCCACGTCCACAGTCAGCCGTCCACCATTAGATTGCAAAGAGTTTGCGGGAACTTACCCTGCAGTAGGATACCATGTCATCCGCGTAGGCTACCACTTTAGTGCCTCTTCTAGAAGTGATAGTAGTTTGTTGACCACTATAGCCCAGTGAAAAGGGTGGGGTTCCTCTGCTGACATTCCTGGTCCAGTGGGCTGATCCCATAGTGGAGTACACTACTCTGCTGGTAAGCACGGTGTGTATAAGTCCAACTATGGGCCGCTCAATTCCCAGTTCAGTCAGAGCGCCAGTAATAGCCGTTGGGGTGACTTTGTTGTAGGCGCCTTCTATGTCTAGAAACGCTCCTATAGAGTATTCCATATTGCGGAAACCTCTCTCTATACTAAATACTGCCTTTACGGTACGCGTGCTGAGCATCGGAGAGTAGGCTTGGGTTAATGGTTAGCCTGATATGGATGTCAATTAGCCTTTCTAGGGTCTTCAACAAGAAGGAAGAGAGACTTATCGGGCGGGAGTCCTTTGGGTTGGTGTGGGAGGGTTTGCCAGCTTTCGGTATAAAAATTACTTTAACGTCCAGCCACCTTGTTGGAATGTGGTTTAGAGCAAGGCAGCCGTGGAAGATGGCTGTCAGCCAGGGTAGAGATATATCTAGTGTACCCGGCTGGGCCGGGAAGAACCCGTCCGGGCCGAGGGACTTGAAGGGCTTAAAAGAGTTAGTAGCCCACTTAATGCGGAACAGAAAGGCTTAAGTTGATTCAAAAAAATCAAACTAAGCTAAGAGCAAAAAGCTTATACATCTTCATATATACTCAGTTTGGACAGATGGTATTTTTACCTTCTTCCTTTACTGGCTCGCCATGGTACAGGCACGAAAAAATTTAAGATGCCATGACGTATGTTCGTTATTATTGAAAAATTAATTATAAATGAAAAAATTATTAATGAAAACATAAATGACAATAGGTGAATCGTGCCTTATAATTGTGTTCTCTTGCTGAATTTTGATGCTCACAATAATTTAGAGCTCAGTAGTTCAATAAAATCAATTAAATACGTTTGCAAGTACATCAAGCTAATGTTTCTCTGAAAAGAGATATATATATCAGTAGCTCAGTGTGGAAAATGCTTGCTTTTCCCATTCATGAAAGGTTTCCGGCTATTGTTCATTTACAAGTGCCTTCTATGACAAATAAAAAATTCAAAGAGGAGTGCAATATGCGGATTTTACTCGAAAGAGACAGAGAAAAATTCAAAATCAGAACTTTCGTGAAAGGCATCGTGAGAAACTTAACACAGCACGAAAAATACAACGAAAAAATACAAAAAGTACACATTAAAATTCAGCATTTTATTACGATTTAAAGCTGGCATAGAATAATGAATAAGAGATGTTGTTTTTGTGTTGCCCTAAAATGGCAGGAGGAGTCGAAAGGAATGTGTTGAAGGAGGGAAAAGACAAACTTCCGTATCTTAACACATTACCATAACCTCTAAAGTCTTTTAAACGTTAATTTCACATTTTATGGGCCAAAAAACATAATATTAGCTTTCAGATGATTTTATTTGGGGCTACAAAAGTTAGTAATGATGGTTATATGCGCACATTTAAAATTCCGGGGCAAGTTTACCACTTGGTTGGTAGCGTTTTGCCAGTTTCTACAAATTTATTTAATTGGTAAGGGGACTCGATTTTAGGTGTAACAACCATCCTGGAGTTGAAAATTACTTAGTTAAGCCCATACAGTTTATGCTGCATGAAAATAATCCTTATGTTAAGAATTTTAGATTCGCTCTTTTAAAATGGTCATTCAGGCCGATAGAAGGCCTGGTGGAGCTCTTACAGATCGATATAATAAAGCAAATCAGGTTGCTTTGGTATTAGTTGACCTAAAATTTGAAAAAAGAGACATTATTATTTAGGGTTATAATAATCTTATGATGCTTTTGCAAAATCCATTACTTTTTTGCCATAGGAAAGATGGTTATATTAAAAAAACCTTTAGAACACAATCTCAGCATTCGACTTTTACTGTTTTCAAATATTTCTTCGAGATAATGATAAGAATCACCTGCATTATTTTAGATTTCTCTTCATTCGTTTTTGGCTGATATTTATGATAAAATAGAAGCAGAAAGGCTTAGGTTAGGTTAGGTTAGGTAAAAGTGGTTGGAGTTTAGATACTAATCCCCTCACTTAGGCCACACTGGGCCCCTTGTGATACGACGTGATCTCTGAGCAGATCCTTTTCCGTAGCTCATGGGTTATTTGCTCTCGCGAAATATTTGGTTCTTCTTAGGAAACATAAGAGCTTTTGAATGTTTACGCCTTGAATGGCCGCAGGGTTCGGATGTGTGTAGCTTCCTAGGGTTTGAAAGCCCTTTAGGTTATGCGCTGGGCAGAAGCATAGGATGTGTTCGATGCTCTCCTCTTTGTCTATCTGTTTGCAGCTGCGGCAGAAGTCGTGATTACTGAGTCCCAGCATGTGCGCATGAGTCCCTATAAGAGAGTGGCCCGTGAGGGCATTTAGGAGAGTGGAGATGTCTTCCCTACTGCATTGTAGAAGAGTTGTTGCTCTTTTCGAGTTGTAGTTAGGCCACGTGAGGCTAGAATTGTGGCATGTTGAGATTGAGTTCCAACGGTTGTTGGAGAGTGTGTACAGTCTCTGCCTGAGATGGAGCTTGTAGGTAGCCATGGGCATACCCACCGTGTCCTTATCGCGAAGGATGTCGGCGGTTGTCCCTTTTCTTGCTAGCTCGTCTGCTATGCAGTTGCCCTCAAAATTACGGTGTCCAGGCACCCAGATGAGGTTGATTCTCAGATGAGTGGCCATCGCGTTAAGAGATTTGCGGCTTTCAGAGAAAGTTTTTGAGTTTGTTGTGTAGGAGTCGAGGGCCCTGAGGGCTGCTTGACTAACCGGAAAGATACAAATTTCTATGTCGTGATGTTCTGATGTGTCCATGTGGGCCATGGCCTCCTCAATTGCCATGACTTCCGCTTTGGAAAACTCTACAGTGGTCTGGTAGGCGGAATGAGACTTTTATGTCTAGTTCGGGAGAGAAGACTCCCCTACCTGCTTGGGAGTTAAGCTTGGAGCCGTCTGTGTACACAGAAAGAAAAATTGATATGATGGTCAATTTGATGAAATCCAGTATAAATTCGGCCTTGATACGGCACACATCAATTTGATATGTTCGATATGGTGAAAACGATATTTCGGTGATATCATTTTTACATTAAGCAGTATCAATTTTTTCAAATACTTTTGTTGTAAATTTGATGTTATTGTAGATTTGATATTATAATTTCAAGATTACATTGTAGTAGATTGGATATTAAAACAAGGAAGAACGCTATAGTCGAGTACCTCGACTATCAGATACCCGTTACTCAAAGGGAAATGGAGATATGCAAGCAGAAAAGCGAGATTAAAATGCGCCACCTACCGGCGGTAGACAGATTTAAGCGTTATGGGCGTTAGAGTGGGCGTGGAAAATTTATTTTTGGATCCATCGAGAGGTATTGACGACACCAATACATTTCAGTTAAAATTTCTTATCTAGCATGCAAATTGTGGGCGTCACAGGTTTTCGCGGTTTGTGGGCGTTTAAGTGGGCGTGGCAAACTTTATTTTAGGTCAATCGATAGGTATTGTTGAGATGAATACATTTCAGTTAAAATTTTCTATCTAGCATCAAAACTGTAGGAGTTACAGTTTTGGGCGGTTTGTGGGCGTTAGAGTAGGTTTGGCAGTCTACTGAAACAAACTTGCGCTGCGTAAGAAGCTCAGGAATCTGTACGCCAAATCTCAATAGCTTAGCTCTCATAGTTTCCGAGATCTCAGCGTTCATCCGGACAGACAGACGGACAGACGGACAGACGGACAGACGGACATGGCTAGATCGACTCGGCTAGTGATCCTGATCAAGAATATATATACTTTATGGGGTCGGAAACGCTTCCTTCTGCCTGTTACATACTTTCCGACGAATCTAGTATACCCTTTTACTCTACGAGTAACGGGTATAAATACCAAATTGATATTATTGTTAATTTGATATTATAATGTCAAAGGAAGAATTTAAATAAAAAATAACACCACATTTTTTTATTATTTATTTTATTTAATTTTCATATACGTTTTATTACCTATACCAAAATATTTACATTATTTATTATTTACACATTATTTTAGAAATATACATTGGGTCTTTTTTTTTACTTATGTATACTTATTTACTAAAATTTCTTATTTGTGATTAACTTATAATTATAATTTTTATACAATTGTATAAGATTTCAGTTCGGCATCCACCACATAAGCTTGAAAGTGCTTGCTTAAATTTGAAACCTTAATTAATTGAGTAATAACAAAAAATTTGTGAAAGACATTCAAGAATATGCAAAATTTTATGAAAAGCAATGAAAATCACGTGCAAGTTATCTAACCCGTGAAACGGTTCCACTTATGGAATTTATAAACAAATTTTCGAATTCAAACACAGCGACATTGCCTTTGCCTTTGTTTAAGATTCTGCCTTTGCCTTTTACATTTACTTCGCGCTTGACCATCCTGCTAATAAAAATAAACCAATCGTAAAGTAAACACAAGCTTCCGTTCGAAGCCCAAACTCTTTCGTTCAAAGACCACAGTAATCATATTGCGTTCCGATTTTTAATCAATCAAATCAAATCGGTCAGCATAATTTCATTTCACAACGAGATGCGACAGTTTCAGCATAAGCTTTTATTTTAAACAAAAATTATGGTTCTCGAAGCTTAAGAAAGAAAAGCTTCTGGCCGAGGTTCATTGGATAAAGTTTTAGAATTAAGAGGCAGTCCTATTTTGTCCGAGACCGCGATCGGTTCGAGAGTAATAAATAAGTGTCTTGTATAAGTGATAAGAAAAAAAGGTTTAGCACCAAGTTGATTAAATAATAAAATTTATTTTTTTTAAATATTACCAGTGACGAATTTAATTGGCACCCAACGTGGGGCTGCTTAATCAAAATAAAAATTAAATTTTAAAATGGAACTAGAGCAGCCAAAAACTCAAATTTTTAGTGGAAAAATCAAAACGTCCATCACAAATCGACGACACATAACATTGTGACAAGTGATCGTCATTTAAAAATTTAAATGGAAATCAATTAATGTAATAATCCATTTAAATAAGCTGGTAAAATATAATAAAGGTGGACCGAATAAATTAATTCACAGTGTAAGAACACACAACAAAAACAAAATAATAAATTCAGTGAAAACCAAAAATAACAATTAAAACTTAATAGCAAAAAAACAATTTAAACAAGAAAGAAAGTTAGCTTCGGCAAGCCGAAGCTTATATACCCTTGCAGCTATAATTATTAAATTTAAAAACACAAAAAATGATATTCCCAATAGTATAAGATAATATGTCAAAAAACACTGAAGCTATAATTTGTTTCATATTATTTTCCTACCAATTTTCCGATCGTTCCTATGGCAGCTATATTATATAGTCGTCCGATTTTGATAAAATTAAATTCAAAACTCAGAACTAATTAAAAAATGTTATTTCCAAGCGTTGGAGGTTATATGTTGAAAAACACCGAAGCTATAATTTGTTTCATATTATTTTTCCACCAATTTTCCGATAAAAAATTTTTTTCGATAAAATTTAATTCAAAATTCAAAACTAATTAAAAAAAGGTATTTCCAAGCTTAGGAGGTTATATGCTAAGAAACACCAAAGATATAGTTTTTTTGTCCGATTATTCCTATGGGAGCTATAAGATATAGTTGTCCGATCCGGCTGGTTCCGAGTTATATACTACCTGCAAAAGATATAAGACTTTTGGGAAAGTTTCAGCCCGATAGCTTTAAAACTGAGAGACTAGTTTGCGTAGAAACGGACGGACAGACGGACAGACGGACATGGCTAGATCGACTCGTCTAGTCATGCTGATCAAGAATATATATACTTTATATATACTCCTTCACTGCGTTGCAAACTTCTGACTGAAATCAATATACCCTCTGCAAGGGTATAAAAAGAAAATTAAATTTAAATAACAAAAACAATAAAAATCAAAAATTAAACAATAATTAAAAAAAACTTAAATATTTCAATAAATAACAAAGAAGGAAGGAAGAAGGGGCTAAAGGGCAATCCCTCTCCAAAATTCTAGTCGTGTTGAAGAACCAAAATAACAAAGAAGGAAGGGCTGAAGCGCAATCCCTCGCCAAAATTCAACACGACTACAACTAAAACATCAAAGAGACAAAGCCTTTAAATTGAAAGATCGTAAGAGATAAGAACAATTATATTTTTAAGACAAAGCTTATAAGTTGAAAGATCGTAAGAGATAAGAACAATTATATTTTAAGTAAAAATTTAATTTGAAAGATAAATTATATAATACATCCTGGAAGATTTAATAAATAGCTTTGGTGAAATAAATTTAACAATGGCAACACCAAATTTTTCTGCAGGTAGTATAGCAACAGCAGGCGGCTTAACAGTTGAATTAATAAATAGATTGATAAATGTTCAATTAAATGAAGTGAGCAGGAAAATAGAAGGTTTAGAAGGAAAGTTAGCCACAGATGCAAACACTGTGGAGGATTATAAGATACAGACAATCGACCCAACTATAAAATGCGATACAACACTTAAAGTGGTAAAATCTTTACCAAAATTCACGGGGGAACCAAGACAATATGTAGGTTGGAGGGAAGCCGCAGAAACTGTAATGAGGGTCTATAAAATTCAAAGTAAGATCGCCTTAACAATTTTACGAAATAAAATTTTGGGAGCTGCCCATGATGCTCTTACCAATCATGGCACTGTTTTAAACTTTCGAGCAATCTTGTCTAGATTGGACTTTATATATAGCGATAAACGACCAATACATATTCCTCAGACAGGGACGAATGACAGTTACAGAATACTATAATGAAGAAACAAACAAAACAATAAAATGCTTTACGAATATTTATATCTGGGCTAAATGTATCTATCTCAGAAACTCTTTTCTCATTAAATCCACCAGATTTACCCAATGCTTTGGCAAAGGTCCAAGAATTAGAATCAAACAATTTCCGTGCTCAATTTTCAAACAGGTTTCATGGATTTAAAAATGGAAATAAATATCAGGGAAACAACTTACGATTTGATCAAAAACGACAGAATAATATTACTAATAAAATGGGAAATAATTGAAGTAATAACCAGAATTATAATTGGCCACAAAAAGAGAAATTTTTGGCAAAACGATAATCCAAATAAAAATCAAAAGCAACAAGCCGCCGAGCCAATGGATGTTGATCCATCGATTTAACTCCAGAATAAGCCCGATTACAATCGGCAGCCGAATAATAATTGGCAGGCAAATAATAATCGAGGTAGATATAATAATAATTATTATCAAAATAATAATCGATCAAATAACTATCGCACTAATCAAAATAGAGAGCAAACTCAAGCTCAGAAAAGGGAACCAGATGGAACGGTAAATCAGCCCGCTAATAAAGTAACCAGATTAAATAATATCAACGAAGATCATTTTTTAGACCAGACCCCTACAGGGGAATGCCTTATTTAAATAGGACAGACCGAAAAACCAAGAAGCAGTTAAAGATTTTAATAGATACAGGAGCCACTGCTTGCTATATAAAAAGGGGAATTTTCGGAAATAAAAATGAGTTATCACTATACAAAAAGGTAACTACAGTTCATGGGTATTCAAATATAAGGTATTACCATATTATAAATATATTTAAAACAAGAAAATTATTTTATGAAATCGAAGGATTAGAATCTGATTTGCTAATTGGATTTAATTTATTAAGAAAAATTGGAGCTATAATAAATACAGAAAAGGGAGTCTTGGAATATAAAGGGAAATCAGAAAAGTTAAAATATTATGATAATGAGGAAAAAAACGAAATAAGTTTAATTGAAGAAAATAATATTCTTCCGCTAAAAGAATTCATTATAAAAAAATATTTTAATGAAAAAAGTAGCGAAAACACTGATTCATTATTTGTGGAAAATAGTGAAATAGGCTTGTGAATTAAAAATCCTGAGAATGCCGACGTAGAAATATCCGTCAATAAAAATACAAATACCTTGGGAATTAAAAATCATGAGAGTGCCGACGTAGAAATATCCGTCAATAAAAATACAAATATCTTGGCAATTAAAAATCCTGAGAGTGCCGACGAAGTAAATACCGTCAAAAATCGAATAAATAAAAATCACTTTAAAAGTAAAAATTTTAAGCATGCCGTCGTTGAGTTATCCGGCAAACAACAAATAAACAATATAGGTACTGATCAATTAGACGGACTAAAGGAAAAAATAGTTCACTATATTGAAAAAGAGCATTCAAAGATAAATATGCAAATTCCTTATAAAACAGACATAAAGGGGGAAATAAATCTTATTCACGACAGGCCAATATACGGGAAACAATATCCGTACGCTTTATCTGTCACCGACTTCGTGAATAGCGAAATCAGTAGAGTGTTAGCAGAAGAAATTATAAGGCCTAGTCGAAGCCCTTATAATTCACCAGTTCTGGTAGTCCCAAAGAAAGGAGAAAATCAAGACGGAAGCCGTAAATTAAGACTCGTCATTGACTGTAAAAAATTAAATGAAAGTACTATACCTGACAGGTACCCAATGCAAGACCCATCAGTAATTCTATCTAATTTGGGAAAAGCAGGATATTTTTCAACAATAGATTTAGAATCAGGTTTTCATCAGATATTAATGAAAGAATCTGATGTGGAAAAAACATCATTTTCAATAAATAATGGAAAATACGAATTTTTAAGAATGCCATTCGGACTAACAAATGCACCAAGAATTTTTCAGAGAGCAATGGACGACATCCTTAGAGAACAAATAGGGAAAACATGTCAAGTCTGCATGGACGACATTATAATATTCTCAAACTCAATTGAACAACATTATAAAGACTTACAAAATTATAAATATATTACTAAGGGCAAACATGAAAATCTCTTTAGAAAAATCAAAGTTTTTTAAACGCGAAACCAGTTTTCAAGGATATATCGTATCTTATAACGTCATCAGGACAGACCCAGAAAAAATTGACACCATTATTAAATATCCGCTTCCAAAAAATATTCGGGAACTAATAAGTTTCTTAGGCCTTACGGGTTATTATAGAAAATTTGTTTTAAATTACGCCTCTATAGCCAAACCTCTAACAAAATATCTTGGAGGTCATAATGGCAAAATTTCAAAAAGAATGTCAACAAAAATGTTAATTCAGCTAGATGACCTAGCTATTAAAGCTTTTAACGAGCGGAAAGAAAATCTCATTGCTCAAGTAGAATTAGTTCAACCGGATTATAATTAAAAATTTACCTTGACCACCGACGCTTCGGACATCGCAATTGGTGCAGTGTTATCTCAAGAAGGTAAACCAATTACTTTTATTTCAAAAAGCATGACTAAAACGGAACAAGTTTATGCAACTAATAAGAAGGAACTTGTAGCCATAGTATGGGCTCTTACAAATCTAAGGAACTACTTATACGGAGTGATTGGAATTGAAATTCAAACCGATCATCAACCAAAATCTTTCGCAATCTCTGATAAAAATCCAAATATCGAAATGAAACGCTGGTACTCCTTCATAGAAAGTTTCACTCCAAAAGTCATTTATAAGCCAGGTACAACTACTGTAGTTGCAGACGCCCTATCAAGGATTCAGATCAACAACTTAACTGACAGTAACGAATCGGTCTCAGATCTAAACACTCAGCATTCAGCAGAGAGTAGTTTTGAGAATGTTATACAAGAAACCCGTAAACCCTTAAACCAGTTTAAGCAACAGTTGCTATTAGCAACGGGGAGGTATACAATACATGAGTCGATTAATATATTCGAAAATACGAGACATATAATAGAATTTGACACTCCAAAAAATTTGATGTCAATATTAAGGGAATATATTCCTCCTAATTTAACGGTAGGTATTCATTGTACTTTAGAGGACTTTTATCGAATTCAAAAACCACTTAAAGATAATTTTGTGAATTAATTTTTGTATACAAGAATATTTGTTTAAGATGTGGAAAATTCTGAAGACAGAGCACTTATAATCGAAGAACACATAGCAGAGCACACAGGGGACTTGACGAAAATAATAAACAAACAAGGGAGAACGCTATAGTCAAGTACCTCGACTATCAGATACCCGTTACTCAGCTAAATGGAGATATGCAAGCAGCAAAGCGAGTTTAAAATTCGCCACCTACCGGCGGTATACAGATTTAAGCGTTATGGGCGTTAGAGTGGGCGTGGCAAATTTTTTTTTGGATCAATCGATAGGTATTGACGAGACCAATACATTTCATTTAAAAATTTTTATCTAGCATGAAAATTGTAGGCGTCACAGGGTTTTGCGGTTTGTGGGCGTTAAAGTGGGCGTGGCAAACTTTTTTTTGGGTCAATCGATAGGTATTGATGAGAACCTTACATTTCAGTTAAAATTTTCTATCTAGCATGAAAACTGTAGGAGCCACAGTTTTGGGCGGTTTGTGGGCGTTAGAGTGGGCGTGGCAGTCTACTGAAACAAACTTGCGCTGCGTAGGAAGCTCAGGAATCTGCACGCCAAATCTCAATAGCCTAGCTCCCATAGTTTCCGAGATCTCAGCGTTCATCCGGACAGACGGACAGACGGACAGACGGACAGACGGACATGGCTAGATCGACTCGGCTAGTGATCCTGATCAAGAATATATATACTTTATGGGGTCGGAAACGCTTCCTTCTGCCTGTTACATACTTTCCGACGAATCTAGTATACCCTTTTACTCTACGAGTAACGGGTATAATCAGTAGATTGTATTACTGGCAAAACTTACACCCAGAAAAAAAAGAACGAAAAAAATCAAGAACATTTTTCATGAAATGCGAACAATCCGTTCTCCATTTTTAGTTCTCACATTTCGAACGTTTGTTCACGAAAATCGAACGGTGTTGGTAACAATTTCTACCGACGAACAACTTGGTTCCAAATTGCGAAAAATGTTCTCAGATATCGAACGCCGTTCCTGAAAAAGCTGCGATAGACGCGTTGATGTCTATCGAAATCGATAATATCAACACCGTTCATAAAAACATGTATGTAGGTCTAGGTCCCGATTTTCCGCACACGAAAAATTCGCTCGGTGGTCCAGCTGCTAGAGCGTCCGCCTTCAACACATGGTAGCACAGGTTCGAGTCCGCGAGAAGACGGTTGTGAATTGTAAGTTTTATTAAAATATTATTTCTAATGTATATATGTTCTTCTATTAATAAATAAATTCTTTGTCTTCAGCAAAATATCCAAAATACATTGAATTCTAGCAATAACAAAAACATAAGGTGGGAAATTAAATAAATCTCTACCGGGCGTCCAGACAGTCTAGCGTGTACACAAACCTCGTTTTTTTTTAGATTTTTATGTTCTCAGGTTAAGCCCGAAATGTTCTTAAACTGACACCATTCGTTCGGAGCCCGACCCTAAAGTTTCGGTCACATTTTACGAACGACCGTTCATGAACTGTCAACAAACGGGCTCACGCACTTTTTGACAACGTTTGGTCTTGATTTTTGAACGTTTCGAACGGATTTTTTTCTGGGTGTACTTACAAAATTAAAAGAATATATAAAAAATTGTAAAATTTGCAATGAAAACAAATATAACAGACATCCAATTAAAATTCCAATTGGAGAAGCCCCAAACCCAAGTAAAGAAGGCGAAAATTTACACATCGACATTTATTACGCGCAAAGTCTTACTTTCATAACTTGCATTGACGCTCACCCAAAATTTTTAGTAGTAAAAGAAATCCAAAATAAATTAAATATCGTAAACAAAGTAATGAAACTTCTTCACAATTTCCTCAAGCCAAAGTAATAATGACCGATAATGAACCAAGCTTTACCGCGGCCCAATTTAAATTTTTTGCACAAAGGTGCGGCTTAACTTTACATTACGCAGACCCGAGGCACAGTACCTCAAACGGACAAGTTGAAAGGGCACATTCGACACTAACAGAATAAGCTCGATGCATTAAAGAAGAATTTATGTAACCCACTATTCCGAAATAGTAATTAATTCTGCAACGAACCAAAAACCTTTCGACGTACTATATAATAAAATAGAGCACGATAACATTCCTCAAATTTAAAAAAAAACACAAGAGAAAATGTTAGAAGCACAAATGAAAACAGAAAAGAAAAAGTATATCACGTAGGACAGGTAGTTTATGAAAAGAAACACGGAGAAAGAAATAAACTTAAAACTAGATATAACAAGGAAGAACGCTATAGTCGAGTACCTCGACTATCAGATACCCGTTACTCAAAGGGAAATGGAGATATGCAAGCAACAAAGCGAGATTAAAATGCGCCACCTACCGGCGGTAGACAGATTTAAGCGTTATGGGCGTTGGAGTGGGCGTGGCAAATTTATTTTAGGATCAATCGATAGGTATTGACGACACCAATACATTTCAGTTAAAATTTTTTATCTAGAATGCAAATTGTGGGCGTCACAGGCTTTCGCGGTTTGTGGGCGTTTAAGTGGGCGTGGCAAACTTTTTTTTGGGTCAATCGATAGGTATTGATAAAAACAATACATTTCAGTTAAAATTTTCTATCTAGCATCAAAACTGTAGGAGTTACAGTTTTTGGCGGTTTGTGGGCGTTAGAGTGGGCGTGGCAGTCTACTGAAACAAACTTGCGCTGCGTAAGAAGCTCAGGAATCTGTACGCCAAATTTCAATAGCCTAGCTCTCATAGTTTCCGAGATCTCAGCGTTCATCCGGACAGACAGACGGACAGACGGACAGACGGACAGACGGACAGACGGACAGACGGACAAACGGACAGACGGACAGACGGACATGGCTAGATCGACTCGGCTAGTGATCCTGATCAAGAATATATATACTTTATGGGGTCGGAAACGCTTCCTTCTGCCTGTTACATACTTTCCGACGAATCTAGTATACCCTTTTACTCTACGAGTAACGGGTATAAAAAGTAGTTAAAGACACGGAGAAAGAAATAAACTTAAAACTATAAAAAAAACAAGTAGTTAAAGAAAATGTACCTAACAAAATAATAATCAACAATAGAAATAGAATTGTTCACAAAGATAATATAAAATTCTAAAAGTTTATGTAACCTTTTTTTTACCTTTTCCAGAAAATGTTTTATCGAGCACCTGATACTACACCTTATTTTATTAACAAAATCAGAAATAATTGACTATACAAGTCACGAGTATCTTTTATTCAAGGACAATAAAGGCGTATTGACGTACGATTCATACGCAGAATTATTCCACGTAACTAACTTAAGTTTTTATAAAGAAATAATAAAATTGGAATCAGAAAATATAAAAAGGGATACTGATAAAAGGTCACAATGGGAAATTAAATATGACCTTGAAGTAATCGAATTAATTTTATCACAATTAATATCATCTAGATCAAAAAGGGGGATAAATGAGATAGGCACTGGTTAGCTGGAACTCCGGATCATGATGATTTTATTAAAATTCAGAATAAGATCAATGAATTAATTGAAAATAATAATAAGCAATTTTTTAAAAATTCCAAATTTTTCAAAGAATTATAATCTCTTTCTGATGATTTTTAAAACGTTTTTATTGATCAAGATTTACCATTGCGAAAACATCGCTTACGATTATTAACATTTGATCTGCAAAATTTAATTGACACAATCACACTAGCAAAAATTGACGTTTTTAATACCAAAATATTAAACAATGATGACATCATGGAAATATTAAAACATGAACAAAAACCAGTAATTATTGCTGACTTAATGGACATCTCTGTTTTTAAAATCGCACTGCATAATGAACTTTTAATAATTTATATAAATTAACCAATACTAAAAAACAGATGCGAAATATATCACGCTAGAGCGAATTCCCAAAACGATGGAAAACTAGTATTAAGCAATCAAGTCGCAAATTTGTTTTATGAAATGTATAACTTTAAGAACGAACTTTTTAATAAGTATTGCACTTTAAGTAATGAAAAAACTTGTTTTACCCGCTTATTAAATGGTGAAAAATCCACTTGTAAAAAAATAAGAGAAAACAAGGAAGAACGCTATAGTCGAGTACCTCGACTATCAGATACCCGTTACTCAGCTAAATGGAGATATGCAAGCAGCAAAGCGAGATTAAAATGCGCCACCTACCGGCGGTATACAGATTTAAGCGTTATGGGCGTTAGAGTGGGCGTGGCAAATTTTATTTTGGATCAATCGATAGGTATCGACTAGACCAATACATTTCAGTTAACATTTTTTATCTAGCACATTAAATTGTGGGCGTCACAGGTTTTTACGGTTTGTGGGCGTTAAAGTGGGCGTGGCAATTTTTTTTTGGGTCAATCGATAGGTATTGATGAGAACAATACATTTCAGTTAAAATTTTTATCCTAGCATCAAAACTGTAGGAGCCACAGTTTGTGGGCGTTGGAGTGGGCGTGGCACATTGCTGAAACAAACTTGCGCTGCGTAAGAAGCTCAGGAATCTGCACGCCAAATCTCAATAGCCTAGCTCCCATAGTTTCCGAGATCTCAGCGTTCATCCGGACGGACAGACAGACGGACAGACGGACATGGCTAGATCGACTCGGCTAGTGATCCTGATCAAGAATATATATACTTTGTGGGGTCGGAAACGCTTCCTTCTGCCTGTTACATACTTTCCGACGAATCTAGTATACCCTTTTACTCTACGAGTAACGGGTTTAAAAATAAAAAAGTAGACATCTTACAAGATGGTGCCATTCTTATAAATGGTAACAATATTGTTAACAACTCCCATTTAAACGGTTCATTTTTGATAACATTTAATGGTACAACCGAAATTAATAATATATCATATACCAATTTGGAAAAAAAAATTCTTAAATTCTTAACTACGAACCACTTTAAAAATTATGAAATATCCGATTACATATTATCAAATAACTCAGAACTTTCATTAGATAATATAAACATTTTAAATCCTTTCATTAAAATTAATAATACTAAAATATCACTTACCTTTATATTATTAATATTAATCATTATATATTTGATCTTTTTACTTATTATAAAATACAAAAATTCTTTATTATTTGTAACCAAAAAAACACGGCCAGAACCAGAAAAATCTATTAACCAAGAAAATTTTTAAACAGTATTAAGAGATCAATTAAATGAATTTCATATTGAATCGGGACGATCCATTTTAGAAGGGGGAAAGTTATCCAACCCGTAAAACGGTTTCACTTATGGAATTTATAAACAAATTTTCGAATTCAACCACAGCCTTTTTCATTTACTTCGAGGGCCGCGCTTGACAGTCCTGCTAACATAAATAAACCAATCGTAAAGTAAACACAAGCTTCCGTTCGAAGCCCAAACTCTTTCGTTCGAAGCCCACAGTATTGCGTTCTAGGTTCAAATCATATTGCGTTCCGATTTTCAATCAAATTGCATCGGTCAGCATAATTTCATTTCACAACGAGATGCGACAGTTTCAGCATAAGTTTTTATTCTAAACAAAAATTAAAGTTCTCGAAGCTTAAGAAAGAAAAGCTTCTGGCCGAGGTTCATTGGATAAAGTTTTAGAATTAAGAGGCAGTTCTATTTTGTCCGAGACCGCGATCGGTTCGAAAGTAATAAATAACTGCCTTGTATAAGTGATAAGAAAAAAAGGTTTAACACCAAGTTGATTAAATAATAAAATTTATTTTTTTAAAATATTACCATTGCCGAAATTAATTTTCATCTGTCTATACATATGTATGTCGTAGAATAGTTGGCCAATTCAAATTATAACAACTGTTAGCTTTGGTTTGTCTTTCGCTTCCCATTCGCTTTCATGTACTTCTGTGCTGTTCCTTCGGCTTTTCAAATGGAGGCAACAGTTTCTGTCGTCAACGTTAGTCTGTGCACTGGTGTGAGCGAGATAGAAGGATCAGGTGTCCGCATCAAAAAGGAATAACGGAAAGTTCTCAGTAGTGTGTGTATTGGAGTGCGAGAGTAGAATAAAGTAGAGAGCGACGCTGGCAAAAGGGACGCAAGCAGTAAGAGAGAGCATTCGTATTTGAAGAGCCAAACTGAAAAGATGCCACGCGCCAGAAAACGTTTCCGTTCGGACCAGCACGACGCGACGCTTGGCTTTTACTACAATTCTCGGATCGAGTTGCAACAGGAGATGAAAGCCTTTTCTTTTGATGCTGGACCGAGCCGCGGTACTGTCGAAAAGAAGAAAAGTAAGAAAACAAGACCATTCTTCAATATCAGATGTCACAAATGCGGAAAAGAGGGTCACAAGAAGGCGGAGTGTCGCTCGTCTAGTGTGCCCCCGCGACTTAGTCAACTAGCTAATCAACGTTTTGGACATAACGGAGGAAGAGATAGCTCGACTCTAATCTGTTTTAAGTGTGGAAAGGAAGGGCATGTGGCTACTGTGTGCCCGGATCGTCAGGAGCGCTCAGTGACGGTCAAGAGGGATTATGTTAAAGCTGTCAACCTGTGTACCGTACTTGAGCCCCTTGGAACTTTTCAACAATTTGGTGAGTCGTTCCAATTTTGTTTTGACTCAGGAGCCGAGAGCTCGCTCATCAAGGAAGCCGTCTTGTAAAAGCTGTCTGGATCTAGAATAAATAACGTTGTAATTTTAAGAGGTATTGGTCGTAATACGGTTTGTAGCACCCTACAGATATTGGCTAAAGTTTTGATTTGTGATCATTCCTTCGAAGTTCTTTTTCATGCAGCTCAAGATAGTTATATCAAATACGATGCTTTGATTGGGCGAGAAATTTTGAGCCAGGGAATCGGTGTATTAATAACATCTAATTCACTTTCAATGTTTAATGAAAAAACTGTATTGTCTGTCTTGACTTCAGACTGTGTTCCCGATTTGGCCAATGTTGATACCGATCTAAGTGGTTTAGATAAGGATAGGCTAACATCAGTGCTTCAAAATTATTCTGGTTCGTTTATAAACGGTATTCCACAAAGTCGCGTAACTACGGGGCAACTAGAAATTCGACTGATTGATCCAATCAAGACAGTTCAGAGACGACCTTACAGATTGAGCGTGGAAGAAAAAGAACAAGTGGAAATGTCTATTAAACAGCTGTTGGATGCGAACATTATAAGACCAAGTTCCTCCCCCTTTGGAAGCCCGATGCTTCTTCTTAAAAAGAAAAATGGAACTGACCGTGTCTGAGTTGATTATAGGGAACTGAATTCGAACACTATTTCTGACAAGTATCCGTTGCCACTTATTTCGGACCAGATAGGTAGACCAAGAGGTGCTAAGTTTTTCACCTGCATAGATATGGCAAGAGGAGTTCACCAAATCCCAATTCTTCCGAATTCGATCGAACGAACAGCGTTCGTTACTGCGGGCGGACAGTATGAGTTTGTTACCATGCCATTTGGGTTAAAGAATGCCCCTTCCGTATTTCAACGAGCTATTAATTGTGCTTTAGGTGATCTTGTTCATCGTATGTAGTCGTCTACATGGACGACGTTATGGTAGTAGCAGGTACCAAAGACGAAGCTTTAGAAAGACTTGAGGTAGTTTTGCAAACCCTAACTAAAGCCGGATTTTCTTTTAATATCACCAAATGCTCATTTATTAAATCCTGTGTTGAATATTTGGGGTTTGAAGTTAAGGCAGGTGAAATAAGATCCAATCCAAGGAAAATAAAGGCATTGACTGATCTGCCACCCCCACAGTCTGTGACCCAGCTGAGACAGTTAATTGGTCTCGTTTCTTATTTTAGGCAATGTGTCCCTCAGTTCTCACAATTGTTGAAACCTCTGTATGCTTTAACTTCCAAAATCATATCGTTTGAGTGGAACCCGGAGCACGAGCAAGTACGACAAAGAGTAATTTTTATCTTGACCAATGAACCCGTGCTCACTATATTCGACCCACTTTTTCCGATTGAGCTTTACACCTACGCAAGTGCTGATGGTTACGGGGCCATTTTATTGCATGGGATCGAGAACAAGCCTCGAGTGATCGAGTATTTCAGCAAAAAGGACTTCCCCTGCCGAATCAGGCTACGAGTTGGAAACGCTCGCAGTATAAGTCTCCATGAAGTATTTCCGTCATTACTTGCATGGTCGTCAATTTACGGTGTATACGAACTGTAATTCGCTCAAAGCTTCCAAAACCAAAGCCGAGTTAACTCCTAGAGTGCAAAGGTGGTGTTCGTATATGCATTCTTTTAAGTTCGATATTGAGTATAGACCAGGTGATCGAATGGCTCATGTAGACTTTCTCTCTCGAAACCCAGTGTTGGAAGATTGTAAAAATTCAAAAGGTATAACCGAAAAGCGTATAAACTTGACAGAGATTACCGACAACTGGTTGCTGGCAGAGCAGCAAAGAGATGAAGAAACATAATCTATCGTGTCCAAATTGCGCAATGGAGAACTTTCTGAGGAAAAAAACCTTTGAGTTACGTGGTGGTACTCTATATAGGAAAATTCAAAGACATGGGAAAACTCACTGTCTTTTAATTGTTCTAAAGCCCTTCAGGTGGTCTGCTGTTAACAACGTTCACGAGGCAATTATGCATCTCGGTTGGGAGAAGACCCTTGCAAAAATGTACGAGTACTGTTGGTTTGACAAAATGTCAAAGTATGTCCGTAAATTCGTTGACAATTGCATTACTGGCAAGGTTCAACCTGAATTGCATCCCATTCCGAAAGTGAGCGTCCCGTTTCATACAGCTTAGTGGTAAAAATGACCAAAAGGAATATATAATCGTTCAAATAGATAAATTTTCTAAGTTCGTCTATTTGTTTCACACCACTAGACTAGACTCTGAAAGCTGCATCAAGTCAGTGAGGCCCTTAGTATCGATTTTTGCGGTTCCTTCCCGTTTGATAGCTGATGAGGGACGTAGCTTTGCTAGTACTGTGTTTCGTGACTTTTGCTCAGCACAAAAGATAGATTTACATTTGATCGCAACTGGCGCCAGCCGGGCCAATGGCCAGGTCGAACGAGTAATGAGTACTCTTAAATCTATGCTAACTGCGGTTGAAACGGCCTAGGTATCTTGGCAGGACGCTTTGTATGAAATTCAACTTGCTCTTAATTGCACTCCCAATCGGGTAACGAAAGTTAGTCCAATAGAGTTACTTTTTGGAAAAGAAGCTAGGCCATTTGGTCTTATACCCATTGCTGAAAACGAGAGTGTGGTTGATGTAAATCTAATCAGAAATATAGCTAAGCACAGTACAAATTAAGATTCGATCGGAATAAAGCCAACATTTTTAAGCATAAAGTTGGGGATCATGTCTTACTCAAGAATGAGGAGCGACACCAGACAAAACTAGACCCCAAGTTTAAAGGCCCATTTTTAGTTGTTGAGCTATTACCAGGTGATCGATATAAATTAAAAACGTTAAAGGGCAATCGAACTTACAAATACTCCCACGAATTTTTACGAAAAATGCCTGAGAAGGGGATTACCACAGAGCATGACGAGGCGGTCATGGATGAAGATGACGTTGATCGAGCCGGTGATGGCTGCGATGATTAATGAAATAAGAAAATTTAAATGATAACTGTGTGCTATGTGTTGGCCGGTTGGTTGAAATGAAAACCCGTAAAGTGTGTGCTATGTTGGCCGGTTGGTCGAGACAAGACTGAAATTATTAAGTAAAATAAAAACTGTTAGAGATAGTGATTGACGATGTAACAATGTGATTGCTTATTGGAGAAGCAAATGAAAATGGAAAATGAATATTGTTTGAATTGATAGTAGTCCGGATCTCAAGGCTTAAAATAATAAAAGTATTGTCCTTTGTTTACGTATGAGGAAGTGTAAGTTCGATCTGCTTGTTAAGAATTAAGAATTCTGGATAACTTTTGAATATAAAGGATAATGTTATTGAGGAAAAATGTTAAGAAAGGAAAAATGCTAAGTTTGATTTGTTATTCATAGATTAATAGTTTATAAGGCTTCTGATTAATGAAAATATAGTTATTTATGCTTTAACTTCAAGGTACATATCAAGTTATATTTATTATTAAGAGATAATATTTTGTAATGCTTTAAAGTTGGAAACACACGGGGACGTGTGAAAGTCAGGATGGCCGTGTCGTAGATTAGTTGGCCAATTCAAATTATAACAACTGTTAGCTTTGGTTTGTCTTTCGCTTCCCATTCACTTTCATGTACTTCTGTGCTGTTCCTTCGGCTGTTCAAATGGAGGCAACAGTTTCTGTCGTCAACGTTAGTCTGTGCACTGGTGTGAGCGAGATAGAAGGATCAGGTGTCCGCATCAAAAAGGAATAACGGAAAGTTCTCAGTAGTGTGTGTATTGGAGTGCGAGAGTAGAATAAAGTAGAGAGCGACGCTGGCAAAAGGGACGCAAGCAGTAAGAGAGAGCATTCGTATTTGAAGAGCCAAACTGAAAAGATGCCACGCGCCAGAAAACGTTTCCGTTCGGACCAGCACGACGCGACGCTTGGCTTTTACTACAATTCTCGGATCGAGTTGCAACAGGAGTTGAAAGCCTTTTCTTTTGATGCTGGACCGAGCCGCGGTACTGTCGAAAAGAAGAAAAGTAAGAAAACAAGACCATTCTTCAATATCAGATGTCACAAATGCGGAAAAGAGGGTCACAAGAAGGCGGAGTGTCGCTCGTCTAGTGTGCCCCCGCGACTTAGTCAACTAGCTAATCAACGTTTTGGACATAACGGAGGAAGAGATAGCTCGACTCTAATCTGTTTTAAGTGTGGAAAGGAAGGGCATGTGGCTACTGTGTGCCCGGATCGTCAGGAGCGCTCAGTGACGGTCAAGAGGGATTATGTTAAAGCTGTCAACCTGTGTACCATACTTGAGCCCCTTGGAACTTTTCAACAATTTGGTGAGTCGTTCCAATTTTGTTTTGACTCAGGAGCCGAGTGCTCGCTCATCAAGGAAGCCGTCTTGTAAAAGCTGTCTGGATCTAGAATAAATAACGTAGTAATTTTAAGAGGTATTGGTAGTAATACGGTTTGTAGCACCCTACAGATATTGGCTAAAGTTTTGATTTGTGATCATTCCTTCGAAGTTCTTTTTCATGCAGCTCAAGATAGTTATATCAAATACGATGCTTTGATTGGGCGAGAAATTTTGAGCCAGGGAATCGGTGTAACAATAACATCTAATTCACTTTCAATGTTTAATGAAAAAACTGTATTGTCTGTCTTGACTTCAGACTGTGTTCCCGATTTGGCCAATGTTGATACCGATCTAAGTGGTTTAGATAAGGATAGGCTAACATCAGTGCTTCAAAATTATTCTGGTTCGTTTATAAACGGTATTCCACAAAGTCGCGTAACTACGGGGCAACTAAAAATTCGACTGATTGATCCAATCAAGACAGTTCAGAGACGACCTTACAGATTGAGCGTGGAAGAAAAAGAACAAGTGGAAATGTCTATTAAACAGCTGTTGGATGCGAACTTTATAAGACCAAGTTCCTCCCCCTTTGGAAGCCCGATGCTTCTTCTTAAAAAGAAAAATGGAACTGACCGTGTCTGAGTTGATTATAGGGAACTGAATTCGAACACTATTTCTGACAAGTATCCGTTGCCACTTATTTCGGACCAGATAGGTAGACCAAGAGGTGCTAAGTTTTTCACCTGCATAGATATGGCAAGAGGAGTTCACCAAATCCCAATTCTTCCGAATTCGGTCGAACGAACAGCGTTCGTTACTGCGGGCGGACAGTATGAGTTTGTTACCATGCCATTTGGGTTAAAGAATGCCCCTTCCGTATTTCAACGAGCTATTAATTGTGCTTTAGGTGATCTTGTTCATCGTATGTAGTCGTCTACATGGACGACGTTATGGTAGTAGCAGGTACCAAAGACGAAGCTTTAGAAAGACTTGAGGTAGTTTTGCAAACCCTAACTAAAGCCGGATTTTCTTTTAATATCACCAAATGCTCATTTATTAAATCCTGTGTTGAATATTTGGGGTTTGAAGTTAAGGCAGGTGAAATAAGATCCAATCCAAGGAAAATAAAAGCATTGACTGATCTGCCACCCCCACAGTCTGTGACCCAGCTGAGACAGTTAATTGGTCTCGTTCCTTATTTTAGGCAATTTGTCCCTCAGTTCTCACAATTGTTGAAACCTCTGTATGCTTTAACTTCCAAAATCATATCGTTTGAGTGGATCCCGGAGCACGAGCAAGTACGACAAAGAGTAATTTTTATCTTGACCAATGAACCCGTGCTCACTATATTCGACCCACTTTTTCCGATTGAGCTTTACACCGACGCAAGTGCTGATGGTTACGGGCCCATTTTATTGCATGAGATCGAGAACAAGCCTCGAGTGATCGAGTATTTCAGCAAAAAGGACTTCCCCCGCCGAATCAGGCTACGAGTTGGAAACGCTCGCAGTATAAGTCTCCATGAAGTATTTCCGTCATTACTTGCATGGTCGTCAATTTACGGTGTATACGGACTGTAATTCGCTCAAAGCTTCCAAAACCAAAGCCGAGTTAACTCCTAGAGTGCAAGGGTGGTGGTCGTATATGCAGGTTTTTAAGTTCGATATTGAGTATAGACCAGGTGATCGAATGTCTCATGTAGACTTTCTCTCTCGAAACCCAGTGTTGGAAGATCGTGAAAATTCAAAAGGTATAACCGAAAAGCGTATATACTTGACAGAGATTACCGACAACTGGTTGCTGGCAGAGCAGCAAAGAGATGAAGAAACATAATCTATCGTGTTCAAATTGCGCAATGGAGAACTTCCTGAGGAAAAAAACCTTTGAGTTACGTGGTGGTACTCTATATAAAAAATTCAAAGACGTGGGAAAACTCACTGTCTTTTAATTGTTCTAAAGCCCTTTAGGTGGTCTGCTGTTAACAACGTTCACGAGGCAATTATGCATCTCGGTTGGGAAAAGACCCTTGCAAAAATGTACGAGTACTGTTGGTTTGACAAAATGTCAAAGTATGTCCGTAAATTCGTTGACAATTGCATTACTGGCAAGGTACAAGCTGAATTGCATCCCATTCCGAAAATGAGCGTCCCGTGTCATACAGTTCATATTGATATCACAGGGAAGCTTAGTGGTAAAAATGACCAAAAGGAATATATAATCGTTCAAATAGATAAATTTTCTAAGTTCGTCTATTTGTTTCACACCACTAGACTAGACTCTGAAAGCTGCATCAAGTCAGTGAGGCCCTTAGTATCGATTTTTGGGGTTCCTTCCCGTTTGATAGCTGATGAGGGACGTAGCTTTGCTAGTACTGTGTTTCGTGACTTTTGCTCAGCACAAAAGATAGATTTACATTTGATCGCAACTGGCGCCAGCCGGGCCAATGGCCAGGTCGAACGAGTAATGAGTACTCTTAAATCTATGCTAACTGCGGTTGAAACGGCCTAGGTATCTTGGCAGGACGCTTTGTATGAAATTCAACTTGCTCTTAATTGCACTCCCAATCGGGTAACGAAAGTTAGTCCAATAGAGTTACTTTTTGGAAAAGAAGCTAGGCCATTTGGTCTTATACCCATTGCTGAAAACGAGAGTGTGGTTGATGTAAATCTAATCAGAAATATAGCTAAGCACAGTACAAATTAAGATTCGATCGGAATAAAGCCAACATTTTTAAGCATAAAGTTGGGGATCATGTCTTACTCAAGAATGAGGAGCGACACCAGACAAAACTAGACCCCAAGTTTAAAGGCCCATTTTTAGTTGTTGAGCTATTACCAGGTGATCGATATAAATTAAAAACGTTAAAGGGCAATCGAACTTACAAATACTCCCACGAATTTTTACGAAAAATGCCTGAGAAGGGGATTACCACAGAGCATGACGAGGCGGTCATGGATGAAGATGACGTTGATCGAGCCGGTGATGGCTGCGATGATTAATGAAATAAGAAAATTTAAATGATAACTGTGTGCTATGTGTTGGCCGGTTGGTTGAAATGAAAACGCGTAAAGTGTGTGCTATGTTGGCCGGTTGGTCGAGACAAGACTGAAATTATTAAATAAAATAAAAACTGTTAGAGATAGTGATTGACGATGTAACAATGTGATTGCTTATTGGAGAAGCAAATGAAAATGGAAAATGAATATTGTTTGAATTGATAGTAGTCCGGATCTCAAGGCTTAAAATAATAAAAGTATTGTCCTATGTTTACGTATGAGGAAGTGTAAGTTCGATCTGCTTGTTAAGAACTAAGAATTCTGGAAAACTTTTGAATTTAAAAGAATAATGTTATTGAGGAAAAATGTTAAGAAAGGAAAAATGCTAAGTTTGATTTGTTATTCATAGATTAATAGTTTATAAGGCTTCTGATTGATGAAAATATAGTTATTTTTGCTTTAACTTCAAGGTAAATATCTAGTTCTATTTATTATTGAGAGATAATATTTTGTAATGCTTTAAAGTTGGAGACACACGAGGACGTGTGATAGTCAGGACGTGTCGTAGATTAGTTGGCCAATTCAAATTATAACAACTGTTAGCTTTGGTTTGTCTTTCGCTTCCCATTCACTTTCATGTACTTCTGTGCTGTTCCTTCGGCTGTTCAAATGGATGCAACAGTTTCTGTCGACAACGTTAGTCTGTGCACTGGTGTGAGCGAGATAGAAGGATGCAGGTGTCCGCATCAAAAAGGAATAACGGAAAGTTCTCAGTAGTGTGTGTATAGAAATGCGAGAGCGAGAGTAGAATAAAGTAGAGAGCGACGCTGGCAAAAGGGACGCAAGCAGTAAGAGAGAGCATTCGTATTTGAAGAGCCAAACTGAAAAGATGCCACGCGCCAGAAAACGTTTCCGTTCGGACCAGCACGAAGAGCAGCCTGAAGCAGAGGACGATTCTAGTGAATCCTCGATACATAAATATGTATGTACATGAGAAGCGACTTTGCAGGGCAGCGTAGAAAAAATTAATAATAGGCATGTACATACATCTAAACATATATTTAAGCGCATTTTAAAATATGTTTATGTTTAAATGCAATTATGTTTATTGTTAGATGGACATACTTATTAATTTTTTTTTCACACTGACACAGCCTCTACACATATACACACGCTTACGCATACGTTGTCGTAGGGCAGTTATATAAAAAAAGCCTCTAAGAAAATCGAACACGATTTTAGTTTTTTCCACTTATTATGTTACTATGTTATCATAACGCTTTAGACATATACACATTATATGTCAAGGTTACTCACCTTTTCCTTGTTATGCGCACTTAGGGAAACACTGACAATGTACGTTTGCCCGGCATCACGATTAAACTCAAGTGTCAAACAATCCACTACATCGTGTGTAACTGCAAGCGAGACAACATGATCGAACAACAATCCGAATTTCGAATATATCTTTTTCGCTTCCATTCACGTGATTGATGTCGCCATATTGCTATATCCTCTCTTTTTCGATGTCAAAGAATTTAGGAAAACAGAGAAATCGACAACTTCACATTTTTTGGTATCAATTTGACATTAGTTAATGGTAAAATTGATATGTGTCTATAAAACACAAATTTACCATGCGCATATTAAATTGATCCTGGCTCGTTTTTTATACCCGTTACTCGTAGAGTAAAAGGGTATACTAGATTCGTCGGAAAGTATGTAACAGGCAGAAGGAAGCGTTTCCGACCCCATAAAGTATATATATTCTTGATCAGGATCACTAGCCGAGTCGATCTAGCCATGTCCGTCTGTCCGTCTGTCCGTCTGTCTGTCCGTCCGGATGAACGCTGAGATCTCGGAAACTATGGGAGCTAGGCTATTGAGATTTGGCGTGCAGATTCCTGAGCTTCTTACGCAGCGCAAGTTTGTTTCAGCAATGTGCCACGCCCACTCCAACGCCCACAAACCGCCCAAAACTGTGGCTCCTACAGTTTTGATGCTAGAATAAAAATTTTAACTAAAATGTATTGGTCTCGTCGATACCTATCGATTGATCCAAAAAAAAATTTGCCACGCCCACTCTAACGCCCATAACGCTTAAATCTGTATACCGCCGGTAGGTGGCGCATTTTAATCTCGCTTTGCTGCTTGCATATCTCCATTTAGCTGAGTAACGTGTATCTGATAGTCGAGGTACTCGACTATAGCGTTCTTCCTTGTTTTTCTGTGTATATGTTGACGGCGTTTTTGAATTGGTGTGGAAGGTTGTCCCAGTATGTACCGGTGTGTATGAAGATCTTGTATCTTCTTTCGAAGTTGACTATGGGTGGAACGTAGTCTGTAATATGTGGTATGGATATATGGCTTGTTAGGATACTGGAGTGACCCGTAGAGCCTGTTGTCCATGCCGCTGCTTCGCGGAGCCTCAGCGCTGTTGCTGATGCCCAGCTTTTGGCAAGTAGGTCCAGGGGTTGAAGGTCGAGGATTGTGTTTAGTGCTTCAGTGGCGCTGGTGCGGAGTGCCCCACTGATGCAGTTTTCTGCGCTTCCTTGGATCTTGTGAAGGATCCTGAGGTTATAATTCTTTTCTAGGGAACGCCACCAAACGATGTTTCCGTAGAGGAGAATGGGCCTTACTATTGCAGTGTATAGCCAGTGAACTAAAATAGGGGATAAAAAATGACTTTCAAGAATGACACCTAGGTACTTTGCTTGATTGCTAAGGGTTAGGCGGGTTTGGTGAAGTTTTGGCAGAATTCGATTTGGTATCTTATACTTCCATGTAAAAAGAAGTAGTTCGGTCTTTTCTGCTTTAACTCCAAGTCCACAGTCAGCCGTCCACCTTGAGAGGGTGGATAGGGCTGTCTCCATTAGATTGCAAAGAGTTTGCGGGAACTTACCATGCAGTAGGATAACACGTCATCCGCGTAGGCTACCACTAAAGTGCCTCTTCTAGAAGTGATAGTAGCTTGTTGACCACTATAACCCAGTGAAGAGGGTGGAGTTCCTCTGCTGACATTCCTGGTCGAATGGGCTGATCCCATAGTGGAGTACACTACTCTCCTGGTAAGCACGGTGTGTATAAGTCCAACTATGGGCCGCTCAATTCCCAGTTCAGTCAGAGCGCCAGTAATAGCCGTTGGGGTGACTTTGTTGAAGGCGCCTTCTATGTCTAGAAACGCTCCTATAGAGTATTCCATATTGCGGAAACCTCTCTCTATACTAAATACTAGGGAGTGGAGGGCGGTATCTGTTGATCTGCCTTTACGATACGCGTGCTCAGCGTCGGAGAGTAGGCTTGGGTTAGTGGTTAGCCTGATATGGATGTCAATTAGCCTTTCTAGGGTCTTCAACAAGAAGGAAGAGAGAGACTTATCGGGCGGGAGTCCTTTGGGTTGGTGTGGGAGGGTTTACCGGCTTTCGGTATAAAAATTAGTTTAACGTCCAGCCACCTTGTTGGAATGTGGTTTAGAGCAAGGCAGCCGTGGAAGATGGCTGTCAGCCAGGGTAGAGATATATCTAGTGTACTTGAAGGGGACTTGAAGGGCTTAAAAGAGTTAATAGCCCACTTAATGCGGAACAGAAAGGCTTAATTTGATTCGAAAAAATCAAACTAAGTTAAGAGCAAAAAGCTTATACATCTTCATATATACTCAGTTTGGACAGATGGTATTTTTACCTTCTTCCTTTACTGGCTCGCCATGGTACAGGCACGAAAAAATTTAAGATGCCATGACGTATGTTCGTTATTATTGAAAAATTAATTATAATTGAAAAAATTATTAATGAAAACATAATTGACAATAGGTGAATCGTGCCTAATAATTGTGTTCTCTTGCTGAATTTTGATGCTCACAATAATTTAGAGCTCAGTAGTTCAATAAAATCAATTAAATACGTTTGCAAGTACATCAAGCTAAAGTTTCTCTGAAAAGAGATAAAAACGATGTTCAATTCTATCAAAGTGGTCGATATATCAGTAGCTCAGTGTGGAAAATGCTTGCTTTTCCCATTCATGAAAGGTTTCCGGCTATTGTTCATTTGTCAATTATTTAAACATTTAACCAACGCATCAAAGACAGCACTGACACGGTTTTTGACCTTTTTAAAACTGATCGAGCAAGTACCCATCGTTATGTTGAATTACCTTTCTATTTCACGTGAAACAATACAAAATTGCAAAAAAGAGTAAAAAAGGATGATACCTTATGTCGAGTGTATACCATAATGTTATTTAACCTTGTGTGAGAAAGCGGAAAGCTTGCCGTTATCAGGGTTCGGGACAGAAATTTGTATATTACATGTCGCATTTCCAATAGCATTGTAGATGTTCGTGTGACTTCGGCATGGGTCTTCGGTTCATTTTTTTCTCAGCTTCGGAGCGCTTTTTTGTTGCTGCGGCAGAGGATCTCAGTGCAAAGCAGAGAAACGTCAGGCTTCAGCACACCGCGCGCAAACTTCGTGTATGTTACACTCACACTAATGCAAGGCAAACTTGTGTGTGTGCCGACCCCTGATATATATACATGAAACAATAAAATTAGAATGTTATTAAATGTGCATTTAAAATGCATTTTGAGAATTATATGTGTATGTATGTATGTACAATGTACACTTCATGTACAATTCACTTGAAAAGTTTTTTAACTTTGTGTTACGCGCACGTCTTCACTTTGCTAAATCACACGGAAAATTACAGTCACACAAATTCAGCGCGCACCGCTTTACACACCCATTAGTGAGAGAGAGACAACCATATACGCAACGAACTAAAGGCCGCTCATCTCTCGTCTCGTTCGCAGAACGGAATTCTCTAGAACTCATTATGAGAGTTCGCAACTCATTTTTAAGTATATCGGTTACTCATATTGAGAATATTAATTCTCAAGGTGCAAATTGAAGAACACATTTCCTCAAACTTAGAATTTTGAGATCAATTCAAGTCATTTTTCTTAAAATGAGTGCAACTTTTCTCAATATGAGTTTTTCCACAAATTTTGTACTTAAATTTTGTACATCCTCAAATTGAGAACACAAATAGTTTAATTGAGAACGTCATAATTTTCTCTGTGTACGGAATATAAATCTGAAATCCCAATTCTTTATCTGTGATAGTTTCAGAGATATCAGCGTTCATATGTACTATTTTTTTAAGTTTGTGGACATTAAAGTGGGCGTGGCAAACTTTTTTTTGGTCAGTCGATATGTGTTGATGAGAAAATTACATTTCAGTAAAAAATTTTATTCTAGCGTTTGGCAATTTGTGGGCTTTAGAGTGTGCTGCGCCAGAAGCTCAGGAATCTGCATGCCAAGTCCCAATAGCATAGCTCTTAAAGTTTCCGAGATCTCAGCGTTCATACGGACAGACGGACAGACCCTTTTATTCTACGAGTAACGGGTATAAAAATCAAAATGTATATATGTTAAAGCTAATAACATGTTACAAAAATGTATGTGTGTGTGAAGAAAAATATATAAATGGTATAAGCATTTTTTTGTATTGTTATTTATTGATAATAATTACAGTGGCTTATCCTTAACTTAGTATCCTACCAAGTTTTTTTGGTTCTTTAAGAATTATGGCTATATCCCCCATCGTCCAAGGCTAGTGCTTTTGTTGTATAGTCTACGGTCGGCGCGGTTCATGCGTCTGCCAATCTTCTGATTCTCCTTTTGTAGACAGAAGATGCGTTTTTGTGCTTGATGGAGTTGCTCCTGGACTCGGAGCAACTGGCTTCGATCTTTCCTCTGGCTCCGGCTCCGTTGCCGGATCTTTCGCTTATGATCTTCTGCGAGCTCGTCATTCTGGTCGGAGTATAGTTGTATCCAACGCCGCTGGATACATTCCTCCTCCAAGTGGATGCTCCTGCAGAGCCCAAGCATCCAGTCTTGGAGGAGCGCCAGATATGATGCCTGGTCCTTGTATTTTACCTGAAGCCTCCTACGCGGGCAGCTTGTATGGCTTAGTTATAAACGTGATAGACATGCGTCATGTCTGGTGACATGACGGTCCCTGGTTGTGGCTTTTATTGCGGAATCAGGGTAGTTCTGATGATGTGCTCTACTCAGCATGTGATCGCGAACTTATATTAATTCGTGCAATCCAGCAGTTCTGAGTTTATCGCCTTTTGGTGTCGTCATATTAAGACCAGGGGTTTAGCCGACATACAGGTCTTTAGCATGGAATACCCCGACACTTTACCAAACTGCATTGCCCAGCTCATATAGCGCTTTGTCCTTACGCAGAAGTACAACAGAGCGAAATTGATTCGGACCGAGCTGGACATTATATTCGTAAGTTTTGTTACTCTGCAGTATCTGTAGTTTTTCATATATTTCTACGATCTTACAACGGGTGTTATATGCCATTTCCACGAGTTCATGAGTTCGGTTTAGTCCTCGGGTCACTTTTTGTCGTATGAGTTTCATCTTGTCTGGGAGACATATTTGTGGATCGGATAGGCTGCTCCATGGGTAGCCATCCGCGTTCCGAACACGGCGTATTACGGTTCCATGCCTATTGATTGGTCCAGGCCATCGTTGCTCGCAAAACGTGGAGTAAAGTCCAATCTTTACGTGCCGAATACCGTAGCGGGAGATTAGCTCGCCAAATATTTGAGACACAAATTTTGTAACCGTTGTCCAAGTTTTTCAACTCGCGGACCCCATACTGATGGAAAATTTTGGTCTCCAGGAATTTGATGACCTCGGCAGCTACTGCACGTCTCATCGGTTGCTGCCAGACGAATTTGGAGATATGGTCCAGGCATACAAAAATCACCGAATTCCCAGACTTTGGCTAGCTCGCTCCGTGACCCGTTTTTCTCCCACGGATGGTCGGTTGTTTTTGTTGGCGGTCTTGGTGATTTTACCAGACTAAATCGGGTCGCAGCTCGGCTGGAACCCAGAGCTTCCATGCTCGGGCTTCATTCACTGCGTCGTTTTGGCAGAATCCCAACCGTTTCTATACTCGTACATAGCCTTCCGATATTTGAAGGTCTGCACTTTTAGCTAAATTTTGGTCCACCGCCTGCACTAGGTGGAAGTAATCCGATGATTGGAACGCTGATGAGTCGAGGTTGATGTGCATGTCCAGTTCTTCCGCACCAGCCTTCTGTAGCTCATCCATATGAACTCGTAAGAGAGCATCTGGGACTACATTTAGTGACCCTTTCCTGTGTTCCTGTGTTTAATGCTGAGGATAGCGGCATAACATTCCAACTAGGTTATGCTGTAATTTAGCTGTGCTATGTTCAATTTGGCTGACATATAGGCAATCGGATGTTCACCGCCGTCATCGGTTTGGAACAAAAGTTCCCCACCAGTGTTGGAAGCATCGCATTAAATGGTAAGGGGTTTTTTAAAATCTGGGGTGACGAGCACAGGTGCTGATGCCATGCTGGCTTTTAAAAGTTCAAACGCTTTAATTGACTCTTCTAACAATTTAAATTTCTTTACGCGGTCTTTCTTCAAGCAATCGTAAAGCTGACCCACTGCCTGGGCGTAGTTTTGGATGAACCTCCTGTACCCGCCGGTCATTCCCACGAATCTCTGCATCTGTTTGGCGGAGCTTGGTTGGGGAAATTCCGGTATCGATTGTATTTTTGCATCGTCAGTTCGGATGCATTCTCCACCAACCACGGTATCCTAGGTATCTTGCCTGGCTGTATAAAACCTTGCTTTTGTCTACATTTATTGTTAGCTCTGTCCGCTGTAAGCAGGCACTGACCTATCTCAAAATATCAAGGCGAGCTTCAAATGTAGGTGAACAGACCAGTAAGTCATCCAGATGCACAAATACATTTTTGGGTAGCGCCGCTAGTATAACTTTATTCATTAGTCAACACATTCGCTGCCCGGCATTGCACAAACCGAACAGCATGGCTTTAAACTGCTACAGCGGTCTGCCGGGCACTGTAAACACGGTTTTCTCTCTACTTATTGGATTCGAGTGGTATTTGCCAAAAAGGCGTCTTTTAATTCAATTGCGGAAATGTAATACGTGTCCTATAGTAGACTGAACAGACCCTCGATATGCGGTAGTGGGTATGCATCTTTGATCGTCCGGGAATCGACTTTACGTGCATAGACACAAAGGCGATTTTTCGGCCCTTTTTGCACCAGAGTTATCGGGGAACACCAGCTACTATTGCTCTCTTCGATCACGCCTAGACCTAGCATGCGATCTAGCTCGGCATACATCAGCATCTGTTTAGCTGTGGATATCAGGTAATGTCGCTGATTGATTGCTAGGTCCTCGTTGGTCACTTCAATTATATGTTGCTCTAAGCAGGTCTTTCCTAATGCTTTTTCCAGACATATGGGATAAGTGTCCATCACTTGCTGCAGCTTCGAATGTTGTTCTGGAGTAAGCTGATGTGGAGGGTATAGGCGGTCTCGGGCTTGAGCGTATTGTTCATGTCTAGGTCTCCGGTCATAAGGTCGACCTCCGGTGTTGTTTCAACGGCGGCAACCTCGCGGCTTTTGTTTGCTCCTCAAGTCTCTCTGCCATAAAAAATCGTCGGATATTTAAGCCCCAAAAACACAACAACGCAAATATCCCTTACTAGGGGTGATAGCCGCTTCTGCGCAACTGGGTTCCGCTAAGCTAACATTCCCTTACTTACTCTTTCTAGTCAGCTCAAATGTTCCAAACGGAAACTGGCTGGGTTCAGACCAGGTACCTGTCCAAGAACCCCCTCCCGACAGTCGTCGGAGATCAGGTTGCTTGAACGATAATTTTCGGGATCCACAACTTTTTTTCTATTTCTCTGGACTCGAACCAAGCAAACGACCTGAACAATGCCTACTACGTCGTGGGCCAGAGAAACTAAAAATCGTCCACCGCCCAAATATTTCAAGGGAAACCGCAACCAATCAAACGTCTTGACAAATGCTTTGTACGTCGTGGGGCGTCGGCTAGAAAACACATCTAAATTGTATCTACGTTAATTTCAACAAAAAGTCTAAGTATAGTATTATAAAAAGGATAACTCATAAATCTTGGTTAAAGGAAATTCCGGTAAATTTGCCCATGAACAAAACAGGGAATTTTTACGATTGACAAAGACAAAAATTAAAACACATTACATTACACATTATATGTCAAGTTTACTCACCTTTTCCTTGTTATGCGCACTTAGGGAAACACTGACAATGTACGTTTGCCCGGCATCACGATTAAACTCAAGTGTCAAACAATCCACTACATCGTGTGTAACTGCAAGCGAGACAACATGATCGAACAACAATCCGAATTTCGAATATATCTTTTTCGCTTCCATTCACGTGATTGATGTCGCCATATTGCTATATCCTCTCTTTTTCGATGTCAAAGAATTTAGGAAAACAGAGAAATCGACAACTTCACTTTTTTATACCCGTTACTCGTAGAGTAAAAGGGTATACTAGACTCGTCGGAAAGTAGGTAACAGGCAGAAGGAAGCGTTTCCGACCCCATAAAGTATATATATTCTTGATCAGGATCACTAGCCGAGTCGATCTAGCCATGTCCGTCTGTCCGTCTGTCCTTCTGTCCGTCTGTCCGTCTGTCTGTCCGGATGAACGCTGAGATCTCGGAAACTATGGGAGCTAGACTATTGTGATTTGGCGTGCAGATTCCTGAGATTCTTACGCAGCGCAAGTTTGTTTCAGTAGAGTGCCACGCCCACTCTAACGCCAACAAACCGCCCAAAACTGTGGCTCCTACAGTTTTGATGCTAGAATAAAAATTTTAACTGAAATGTAATGTTCTCATCAATACCTATCGATTGACCCACAATTGCCACGCCCACCCTAACGCCCACAAATCGCCCACAAACTTCAAAAAATCGTAAATATGAACGTGGATATCTCGGAAACTATCAAAGATAGAGAATTGGGATTTCAGATTTAGATTCCGTAGCCTTATACGCAGCGCAAGTTTGTTACGCGAATATGCCACGCCCACTCTAACGCCCACAAACCGTGAAAACCTGTGACGCCCACAATTTTTATGCTAGATAAAATTTTAACTGAAATGTATTGGTCTCGTCAATACCTATCGATTGGTCCAAAAAAAAATTTGCCACGCCCACTCTAACGCCCATAACGCTTAAATCTGTATAGCGCCGGTAGGTGGCGCATTTTAATCTCGCTTTGCTGCTTGCATATCTCTATTTAGCTGAGTAACGGGTATCTGATAGTCGAGGTACTCGACTATAGCGTTCTTCCTTGTTTGGTATCAATTTGACATTAGTTAATGGTAAAATTGATATGTGTCTATAAAACACAAATTTACCATGCGCATATTAAATTGATCCTGGCTCGTTTTTTTTTCTGTGTATATGTTGACGGCGTTTTTGAATTGGTGTGGAAGGTTGTCCCAGTATGTACCGGTGTGTATGAAGATCTTGTATCTTCTTTCGAAGTTGACTATGGGTGGAACGTAGTCTGTAATATGTGGTATGGATATATGGCTTGTTAGGATACTGGAGTGACCCGTAGAGCCTGTTGTCCATGCCGCTGCTTCGCGGAGCCTCAGCGCTGTTGCTGATGCCCAGCTTTTGGCAAGTAGGTCCAGGGGTTGAAGGTCGAGGATTGTGTTTAGTGCTTCAGTGGCGCTGGTGCAGAGTGCCCCACTGATGCAGATTTCTGCGCTTCCTTGGATCTTGTGAAGGATCCTGAGGTTATAATTCTTTTCTAGGGAATGCCACCAAACGATGTTTCCGTAGAGGAGAATGGGCCTTACTATTGCAGTGTATAGCCAGTGAACTAAAATAGGGGATAAAAAATGACTTTCAAGAATGACACATAGGTACTTTTCTTGATTGCTAAGGGTTAGGCGGGTTTGGTGAAGTTTTGGCAGAATTCGACTTGGTATCTTATACTTCCATGTAAAAAGTAGTTCGGTCTTTTCTGGTTTAACTCCAAGTCCACAGTCAGTCGTCCACCTTGAGAGGGTGGATAGGGCTGTCTCCATTAGATTGCAAAGAGTTTGCGGGAACTTAACCTGCAGTAGGATAACACGTCATCCGCGTAGGCTACCACTTTAGCGCCTCTTCTAGAAGTGATAGTAGTTTGTTGACCACTATAACCCAGTGAAGAGGGTGGGGTTCCTCTGCTGACATTCCTGGTCGAATGGGCTGATCCCATAGTGGAGTACACTACTCTCCTGGTAAGCACGGTGTGTATAAGTCCAACTATGGGCCGCTCAATTCCCAGTTCAGTCAGAGCGCCAGTAATAGCCGTTGGGGTGACTTTGTTGAAGGCGCCTTCTATATCTAGAATATTGCGGAAACCTCTCTCTATACTAAATACTAGGGAGTGGAGGGCGGTATCTGTTGATCTGCCTTTACGATACGCGTGCTGAGCGTCGGAGAGTAGGCTTGGGTTAATGGTTAGCCTGATATGGATGTCAATTAGCCTTTCTAGGGTCTTCAACAAGAAGGAAGAGAGAGACTTATCGGGCGGGAGTCCTTTGGGTTGGTGTGGGAGGGTTTACCGGCTTTCGGTATAAAAATTAGTTTAACGTCCAGCCACCTTGTTGGAATGTGGCTTAGAGCAAGGCAGCCGTGGAAGATGGCTGTCAGCCAGGGTAGAGATATATCTAGTGTACCCGGCTGGGCCGGGAAGAACCCGTCCGCGCCGGGGGACTTGAAGGGCTTAAAAGAGTTAATAGTCCACTTAATGCGGAACAGAAAGGCTTAATTTGATTCGAAAAAATCAAACTAAGCTAAGAGCAAAAAGCTTATACATCTTCATATATACTCAGTTTGGACAGATGGTATTTTTACCTTCTTCCTTTACTGGCTCGCCATGGTACAGGCACGAAAAAAATTTAAGATGCCATGACGTATGTTCGTTATTATTGAAAAATTAATTATAATTGAAAAAATTATTAATGAAAACATAATTGACAATAGGTGAATCGTGCCTTATAATTGTGTTCTCTTGCAGACTTTTGATGCTCACAATAATTTAGAGCTCAGTAGTTCAATAAAATCAATTAAATACGTTTGCAAGTACATCAAGATAAAGTTTCTCTGAAAAGAGATAAGATCGATGTTCATTTCTATCAAAGTGGTCGATATATCAGTAGCTCAGTGTGGAAAATGCTTGCTTTTCCCATTCATGAAAGGTTTCCGGCTATTGTTCATTTGGCTGTGCATTTGGAAAACGGTCAAAGGATATATTTTGATCCCAAAAATTAAAGTCAATTATTTAAACATATAACCAACGCATCAAAGACAGCACTGACACGGTTTTTGACCTTTTTAAAACTGATCGAGCAAGTACCCATCGTTATGTTGACTTACCTTTCTATTTCACGTGAAACAATACAAAATTGCAAAAAAGAGTAAAAAAGGATGATACCTTATGTCGAGTGTATACCATAATGTTATTTAACCTTGTGTGAGAAAGCGGAAAGCTTGCCCTAATCAGGGTTCGGGACAGAAATTTGTATATTACATGTCGCATTTCCAATAGCATTGTAGATGTTCGTGTGACTTCGGCATGGGTCTTCGGTTCATTTTTTTCTCAGCTTCGGAGCGCTTTTTTGTTGCTGCGGCAGAGGATCTCAGTGCAAAGCAGAGAAACGTCAGGCTTCAGCACACCGCGCGCAAACTTCGTGTATGTTACACTCACACTAATGCAAGGCAAACTTGTGTGTGTGCCGACCCCTGATATATATACATGAAACAATAAAATTAGAATGTTATTAAATGTGCATTTAAAATGCATTTTGAGAATTATATGTGTATGTATGTATGTACAATGTACACTTCATGTACAATTCACTTGAAAAGTTTTTTAACTTTGTGTTACGCGCACGTCTTCACTTTGCTAAATCACACGGAAAATTACAGTCACACAAATTCAGCGCGCACCGCTTTACACACCCATTAGTGAGAGAGAGACAACCATATACGCAACGAACTAAAGGCCGCTCATCTCTCGTCTCGTTCGCAGAACGGAATTCTCTAGAACTCATTATGAGAGTTCGCAACTCATTTTTAAGTATATCGGTTACTCATATTGAGAATATTAATTCTCAAGGTGCAAATTGAAGAACACATTTCCTCAAACTTAGAATTTTGAGATCAATTCAAGTCATTTTTCTTAAAATGAGTGCAACTTTTCTCAATATGAGTTTTTCCACAAATTTTGTACTTAAATTTTGTACATCCTCAAATTGAGAACACAAATAGTTTAATTGAGAACGTCATAATTTTCTCTGTGTACGGAATATAAATCTGAAATCCCAATTCTTTATCTGTGATAGTTTCAGAGATATCAGCGTTCATATGTACTATTTTTTTAAGTTTGTGGACATTAAAGTGGGCGTGGCAAACTTTTTTTTGGTCAGTCGATATGTGTTGATGAGAAAATTACATTTCAGTAAAAAATTTTATTCTAGCGTTTGGCAATTTGTGGGCTTTAGAGTGTGCTGCGCCAGAAGCTCAGGAATCTGCATGCCAAGTCCCAATAGCATAGCTCTTAAAGTTTCCGAGATCTCAGCGTTCATACGGACAGACGGACAGACCCTTTTATTCTACGAGTAACGGGTATAAAAATCAAAATGTATATATGTTAAAGCTAATAACATGTTACAAAAATGTATGTGTGTGTGAAGAAAAATATATAAATGGTATAAGCATTTTTTTGTATTGTTATTTATTGATAATAATTACAGTGGCTTATCCTTAACTTAGTATCCTACCAAGTTTTTTTGGTTCTTTAAGAATTATGGCTATATCCCCCATCGTCCAAGGCTAGTGCTTTTGTTGTATAGTCTACGGTCGGCGCGGTTCATGCGTCTGCCAATCTTCTGATTCTCCTTTTGTAGACAGAAGATGCGTTTTTGTGCTTGATGGAGTTGCTCCTGGACTCGGAGCAACTGGCTTCGATCTTTCCTCTGGCTCCGGCTCCGTTGCCGGATCTTTCGCTTATGATCTTCTGCGAGCTCGTCATTCTGGTCGGAGTATAGTTGTATCCAACGCCGCTGGATACATTCCTCCTCCAAGTGGATGCTCCTGCAGAGCCCAAGCATCCAGTCTTGGAGGAGCGCCAGATATGATGCCTGGTCCTTGTATTTTACCTGAAGCCTCCTACGCGGGCAGCTTGTATGGCTTAGTTATAAACGTGATAGACATGCGTCATGTCTGGTGACATGACGGTCCCTGGTTGTGGCTTTTATTGCGGAATCAGGGTAGTTCTGATGATGTGCTCTACTCAGCATGTGATCGCGAACTTATATTAATTCGTGCAATCCAGCAGTTCTGAGTTTATCGCCTTTTGGTGTCGTCATATTAAGACCAGGGGTTTAGCCGACATACAGGTCTTTAGCATGGAATACCCCGACACTTTACCAAACTGCATTGCCCAGCTCATATAGCGCTTTGCCCTTACGCAGAAGTACAACAGAGCGAAATTGATTCGGACCGAGCTGGACATTATATTCGTAAGTTTTGTTACTCTGCAGTATCTGTAGTTTTTCATATATTTCTACGATCTTACAACGGGTGTTATATGCCATTTCCACGAGTTCATGAGTTCGGTTTAGTCCTCGGGTCACTTTTTGTCGTATGAGTTTCATCTTGTCTGGGAGACATATTTGTGGATCGGATAGGCTGCTCCATGGGAACCATCCGCGTTCCGAACACGGCGTATTACGGTTCCATGCCTATTGGTTGGTCCAGGCCATCGTTGCTCGCAAAACGTGGAGTAAAGTCCAATCTTTACGTGCCGAATACCGTAGCGGGTCATTAGCTCGCCAAATATTTGAGACACAAATTTTGTAACCGTTGTCCAAGTTTTTGAACTCGGGGACCCCATACTGATAGAAAATTTTGGTCTCTAGGAATTTGATGACCTCGGCAGCTACTGCACGTCTCATCGGTTGCTGCCAGACGAACTTGGAGATATGGTCCAGGCATACAAAAATCACCGAATTCCCAGACTTTGGCTAGCCCGCCCCGTGACCCGTTTTTCTCCCACGGATGGTCGGTTGTTTTTGTTGGCGGTCTTGGTGATTTTACCAGACTAAATCGGGTCGCAGCTCGGCTGGAACCCAGAGCTTCCATGCTCGGGCCTCATCCACGGCGTCGTTTTGGCAGAATCCCAACCGTTTCTATACTCGTACATAGCCTTCCGATATTTTGTAACGAACTGATTTTGTATGTCTGCTCGCTACGAGATTCGTGCGGCTAGCTCAGAAGATTGTGTGTTCGTCCCACCAAATTTATATGACGTGATTGCCCGTAGATCAGTGAGAAAACAAAGTGTTCAAATGGTAACAGTGGGATTTATTCTCGTGGTATTGGTACAGCGGGTGTGTGGCTATGCTGGTTTCTGTGTCTCCTTGTTCTGGTTCCGCCGGCTGCTGGTGCTCCTCCTTCTGGCTTCTCGACGCGTTGACTCGTCCTCCTCTGGATCCTGGGTCTCGGGACGCTCGTGGTGGCCGCCTCTGCTTGCTTGCCGACGCGTTGCCTCGGGGTCGCTTGTCGCGCCTTAGACCCGCAGAGAATTCGGCCTTGTGGGCTTAGGGAAGCGTCACCGTTCTCAGACTAGGGTGAACAAGCCTTGCTCTCCAGGCTGACGCCTTTCGAGGCAATACTGTCCCTTGCTCTGTCCCGGACGGTCCCGCTAGGTTCTTGCTCAGTTCGCGCTGACAGTCAAGACTGCCTAGCGGTTCACTTCGCTTTACGCCTAGCGCAGACGAACGTTCCACCCGGCTTCACCCTAATGCGTGACGTCCGCGACGCTCCTGCGCTCCCCAATGAGCTCCGCGCGGCGATGGTAACGTGGCTGCCGGAAATGTCTGCTGGCGTCGCTGTCGATGTCCTCTGCGCTGTCTTCTGGCCAGTATCTCGTTGTTCTGGCGCTCGGGGAGCTGTGCGGTCGCTGCTCGGGAACTTCGCCGGTAATCGCAGGGCTCTCCAGGCTGACGCCTTTCGAAACCACAAATCGATCTACCGCTCGTCCGTCACGCCAGGTCCTGCTTGGTCGGGCAAGGTACGCTGGGTCGCAGACAACTTTCCTCCCCAAGCTGACGGCTCTTCGTCGTAGGACTCTTTTGCTTGTCTCTGACAGACCCGCCGGGCGACTCGCCAGGGTGTGGTCGTGACAAAGTTAGAAAACAAACGCCTTGACTTAGCCGCGTGATGCCTTTCAGAACTCAGCCACCTGTGTCTCAATTCGGAGATTCCTGATGTCCTAATCCCGAACGTCTCGACGTGGCGATCTTGCTCCTTCTATGCTTCCCACGGCGCTGCTTCCGACGACTCGCTTGGTTGTAGCTCCCTCGTAGATTACTTGCTTGACTGATTGCTCACTTGGTACTTTGACTGATCTTGAAGGCTTGACTCCTCTTGATCGACTGATCCAGCTGCCAGCGCTCTGCGGCCTTATATAGGGCCTCCAAGCACCGTTATTTCCCTTTTGCGCACGGCCCGCTGGATCTCTCCACTCTGGGTCCAAAGTCCGTGCCTCCTGGATGACCCACTTGTCCTTTATGTACCGTTTCCAATAGATGTTCCGCCCACTGCTGCCGTTCCGCTGATTCCCGTGCCGCTTGTGGCACGCCTGTGTGCCGCTCCACTGCCGAGATGTGGCACTTCCTCTCCCGGTCCAAAGTTCACGGGAGAGTCCAAAGTCCAGTGGAGTTCCGTTATTCCCTTCTGCATACGGCACTCTTGCTCTGCCCGCGAAGTCTCCATTCTCTCTCGATCTCCATCCTTGGTCTCCAATCTCTCTCGCTCTCCTTCATTGGTCTCCAAACTCTCTCGCTCTCCATCCTTGGTCTCCAATCTCTCTCGCTCTCCTTCATTGGTCTCCAAACTCTCTCGCTCTCCTTCGTTGGTCTCCAAACTCTCTCGATCTCCACCCTTGGTCTCCAAACTCTCTCGTTCTCCTTCATTGGTCTCCAAACTCTCTCGTTCTCCCCGCCGCGCCGTTACTACGCGAATTCGCCGCGTATCTGGTAAGCGGCCGGCCACCTGCTGCTGCTTCTATTTGTGGGGAGTTATTCAACTCCTCACATTCCCCCCTTACTTCGGGAAACATTTAAGACTGGTCCTACTCTCCTTTGAGTCCTTGTGATTCCCGCGGCGCTCCCTCGTTGCTCCCTCGATGCTCCCTCGACGCTCTTAACTCCCTTGAGTTTCTACAGCGGGGTCATCCTCCTCGTAGCAACTTTAAATCTCCCGCGTCGATATTTCCTGTGTTCCCACTGGGACATCGATACTCCTGGGCTATCGATCCCCAGCTCGCTGCTCATTGCTGCGTCTCACTCCTTTCCGTGTTTCCTCCGCCTGGTCACACCATTCGTGCGTGATCGATATTTATTCGCTATCGACGGTGCGGCGTTGCCACCTGCTCGTTGCGATACTTCCACCTTGGCCGATATTTCCATTGTCGTGTGCCCATCGATCGCACTATCGTCCAGTGCCAATCGATCGCCTATCGAGGCGCCCCCTTCCCTGGCTCGTGGTGATTTTGCAACTTTCATACTATGAAACTCATAGGTAAGTTTCTTTTGCATTTCCTTCACTCCTTTTCATCTCATCCTTTCGTCCTCTCTCGCCCTTCACTCGTCCTCTGTTGGCAGCATCTGACTCCACATTGGCAGCTTTTGAGAGCGGTTGCGGAGAGGACTTCGCATTCGCTTCGCAACCAGGACAGCCGGTAAGTATTTATGATGTCTTTCTGCTTCCTGCATTAAGCCCCCTTTAAATTTCAGGTTGCTGGTGCGGCCCATGCATGCCCCGTTCCTTTTCTTGTTTTTAGTCAACTGTTGGTGTGGTGCGTGTTTCTGTTTTTTTTTTGTGACCAGCTGGCTACGGTGTAGATCTGATTCTGCACCGTCCTCCCCTTTTCCTCGGGTAACAACTAGACGAGCTCGTCCGGCGCATTCCGTATAGAATCTCCGGATGCTGCGGTGTATGTCTGGACTGCGCGTCTTGTGTTGCTTGTCTCCTTCCGCGCATACTCTCTTCTGCGTTATCCGTATCCTTGTGCCGTTTTGTAAGTGTCCCTTCCGCTTGGCGTTATCGCGGATGACTCTGGCAACTGCCCGACGCTGAATCCTGTTGCCTTGCGGTCGGGATCACCATCCATCCCTATCCACGTCCTTGTGCCCTACCCTTATGGTTGACCTTTCTGCGTGGCGTGTGGATGACTCTCGCTTCGGCCTGACGCCTAATCCTGCCGCCTCGTAGTCTGGATCAACGTGTGATCCTTATCCATGTCCTTGTTCTATCCTGATTGTCCTTTCCGTGTGGCGTATGGATGACTCTCGCTTCGGCCTGACGCCTAATCCTGCCGCCTCGTACCCGTTGTTAGACATCTGATGTTTCTGCTGTCTGCTCGTTTACTTGTTGCTTGAGCTCGCCAACGTGAACTGTCTTTTCTTTCTTCGACTGTGTGTGGCGAATTTTGCAGATCACTGGAGAGACGAAATCTACAACCTGGTAAGGGCCATCGTACCTCGGGGCTAGTTTTGCAGCGAATCCTTCGGCCGCTTTGGACAGGTGATGTTCCTTGGCCCACACTATGTCGCCCACCGCTGGTGACCATTGCCTCCTTCTCAGATTGTAGTGTCTGGCTTGGTCCTGGGACGCCTTTTCCATATTTCGCCGCACTATCTCGAATACCTCTTTTAGTTTGTTGGCATTTTCCTCAGGGGTCTCCGTAGCTCGTCCAGTGCCTAGGGTTCCCTTATCATATAGGCTGCTGGGTAGACGTGGTTCCCTTCCCTGGGTAAGAAACGCCGGTGTATGGCCAGTGGATTCCGATGTGCTCGTGTTCACTGCTAGCATAATCTCCGGCCACTTCTCGTCCCAGTTTCTCTGGTCCTGCCCTGCGAACTGCGCAATCATGGTCTTGACCGTTCTGTTCGCTCGTTCGGTCGGATTTTCTTGTGGTGTGTATGGTGCAGTGAACTGTTGTCTGATACCCATCTCGGCCAGAAAACTCTTGAAGATACGGCTTGTAAACTGCACTCCGTTGTCCGTTATGACCACCTTCGGGACCCCGTACCTTGCGATTATGCGCTCCCTAAACGCCTTCTTGAGCGACTCTGCTGTCGCACTGCGTAGGGGCACCAGTTCCGTCCATTTCGAAAACCTGTCTATCATGACCAGCAGCATTTGGTTCCCGTGCTTAGATCTTGGTAGGGGTCCAACGAAGTCTGCACATACCGTGACCCATGGTTCCTCCGGCACTTGGGTCAACATCTTCCCAGCCGCCTGCATCTGGTTGGGCTTAAACCGCATGCAAATCTCGCATTTTCGTACGTGGGCTCGGGCGTCTCTATGCATGCCTGGCCAGTAGTATCGGGCTGCCAACCGTGCAATTGTCCTTCGGCTTCCTACGTGTCCCGCGGACGGTGCGTCGTGGTTTTCCATCAACACTGTTTCTCGTAGTGACTTCGGGACGCACATCTTCCATGACGCGACGTCTTCACTGCCTGCTCGGTGAGGTATGTTTCTGTACAGTGTCTCACCATCCATAACATAGTCCGGGTACTTCTGCGGTTGGGTCCTTATCTTTTCACCCATGTCCTTGATCCAGCTGCACTCTCCTGAGGTTATTGTTGCCGATGCCTCTTTTACTCCTCGTAGCGTCTCTGGTAGTGGTTGTCTTGATAATGCGTCGGCCACCACATTTAGCTGGCCCTTTCTGTACGCTATCTCAAAGTCGTACTGTTGTAGCTCCAGGGCCCATCTGGCGATCCTTCCTGAAGGGCTTTCGATGCTGTTGAGCCACTTCAGGGCCATGTGGTCGGTTACTACCTTAAAGTGGTAACCTTCCAGATATGGCCTGAGCTTCCGGATCGCCCAGACGATCGCCAAGCACTCCTTCTCCGTTGTCGAGTAGTTCTTCTCCGCGCCGTTCAGTGTTCGGCTCGAGTAGGAGATTACTCTTTCGCCCTTTTCGGTGTCCTGGGTCAGTATCGCTCCGATGCCGTAGTCGCTGGCGTCTGTTTGCAGGATGAAAGTTCTACTGAAGTCCGGGCATGCTAGCACTGGATCTGCCACGAGTCTTGCCTTAACCTCCTCAAACGCCATCTGGTGCTCTGGTGTCCACTCCCACTTACTGCCTTTGCGCAGCAGGTCGTTCAGGGGTTTGACGATTCTGGAAAAATCTGGTACAAACCGGCGGTACCACGACGCTACTCCTAGGTATTGCCGGAGCTCTTTGACAGTCGATGGCGGTTCTAGTTCGGCGATGGCGGCTACTTTTTCTGGATCTGTTCCTATTCCCTCGCTAGTCACTCGGTGACCCAGGTACAGCAGCTCCTTTTTGAAGAATTGGCATTTTTTGGATTCAGCCTCAGATTTGCCTCCCTTAGACGCCGGAACACTTCCTTCAGGTTTCTTTTGTGTTCTTCCAGCGTGCGACCGATCACTATTATGTCATCCTGGTAAGCGAATGCGTGAGGTGACATCTCGGGGCCAATTACTTGGTCCAAGACTCGCTGAAACGTTGCCGACGCCGAGTGAAGTCCGAACGGCATTACCCTCCACTGAAACAGACCTTTGCCTGGTACCGTAAATGCTGTATATTGCCTACTACTTTCTTCTAGTGGGATCTGCCAGTATCCATCCTTCAGGTCCAAACTGCTGATGTACCGCGCTTCTCTTAGTTGATCTAGGATGTAGTTTATGCGGGGCATTGGGTAGGCATCCTTCACTGACTTCGCGTTGATCTGCCTGAAGTCGACACACAATCTCCACTTGCCTGTCTTCTTTTTCACCATCACGATGGGGGAGCTGTATGGGCTCTTTGAATGCTCTATGAACCCCATTTGGAGAAGCTCGTCCACCTTTGCGTTGATTTCCCCTTGAATTTTTGGGTTCTTTGGGTAGTATCTCTGCTTGATTGGCTTGTCGTCCTTCATTTTGATCTGGTGTTCTGCCATATTCGATGTTCCCGACATTGTGCTGAAGTCTGCCAGCTCTGTTTCAAGGAACGCTGTAGTATCGTCCGACTCGTTTACTTGTTGAACGACTGCTACTGATAGCTTCTCCTCGAGCCATCCATTGTGTCGGTTCCTGGCTGGTATTATTATTTCGTGTCCAGCACACCTTATCTCGGTTCCGACTTGTTTCAGGAAGTTCCATCCCAACACTAATGGATCCACTACCCCGGGTAAAATCAACAGGCTCATGGTCACTTGTTTGTTGCCGAATTTGACCTCCACCTCGAGCTGCGCATTAATTCCGCCGCACCTTCCATCTGCCAACCTAACTTGCCGTCTCGTCCTGGTAATCTTTCCTAGAGCAGCAATATTGTCCGCCAATTCTTCGCTAACGAAGCTTGCCGTTGCTCCGGTGTCGATTGTGGCTTTGTAGCTTTTCCCACCAATCATCACAGCTGCGGACAACTGCTGCTCCTCCTCGATTAGCTCGCCCGTTAGTTTGGAGAGGTGGCATTGTGCGATCCCCGCTCGCCTCTCTGCGGCTGAGATCGCTGGCCATTTCCCGATCGTTGGCAGCAATCGACGCTTCTAACACCCACCTTGCCGCATATCCAGCAAAACAGCAGCCGCTGGTTACGACATCCTCTAGCCCAGTGTCCGTTCCCACCGCATTTCCGACAGGCCTCCTGCGGGTCTGTGATATGGGTGGCATCTTGTGGCCTCTGTGTGTTGCTTGGTGGCCTCCACAAGGTATTGTTTGGCTGTCTCTGTTGCTGTGGGGGTGGTGCCCAATGGCCTCCGCGTGGTGCGTCTGTTGCCTGCTGTCGTCTGGCTTGGTGTGGTGGTGACCATTGGTCGTTTCCTCGTGTGTCCTGGTTATCTTCCTCCTCGCATCTCCTGCATGTCACCTGTGTTGGTGACGCCGACTTTGTCTTTGAGAACTTGTTCTCCTGTGCGAAGACTTCCCGTTCCTTTTCCAGTTCTTCGTACTCATCGGCTAGGATCATTAGCGTGTCCAGGTCCGACACTTTGTATGCCCTTAGGAAGATCCTTAGACTAGGGGTGCAGTTTTCCTTGATGGTCCTTAGGGTCTCTTTAGCGGAGTAATTAAGTGGCCTCACCATCGTCTGCATGTCGATCATGTAGTCCTTGAACGACTCGCTGAAGCCTTGCTTCCTTTGCCGGACCTGGTCCGCCAGCCTGGTGAAGAAATCTCTTGGCAGGAAATATGTGTGGAAACTTTCAATGAATTCTGCCCAAGTTCTCCACTGCTTATTGTTGGCGATGAACCATTTCAAAGCCCTTCCTTTTAGCAACTCCGGCATCGCTCGAGGGATCATATCGAGCTCCAAACCGTACGTGTTGGCGGACCATTCTACCTGCTCCAGGAACTCGAATGGTTTTTCCGCCCCGTCGAACCTGAACGACCATTCGCGGACCTGCTTAGCGACCTTTGCATAGTCCGACTGGCTTGGTCTCGGGATCAGCGCTGCTGCTTTCTTTTCTTGGCTTGATTCTCTCCTGTGGGCCTCTTTCTGTATGTTGTCAACGCTCAGGCTTGCCACCAGGTTGTCCCCTTCAGCGTTCGTTAACGTAATGCTTGGGCCGGCTCTGTCGTAGTATGTCGCCTCTAGCTCGGCCCAGATGTCGACGAGTTGTGGATCGTTCTCTGTTTCGGAGTAGTATTCCGATAGTGCCTTCCTCATGTCGTCTAGCCTGCCCTCCAGGGCGACGTTGAGCCTCTGTGCGACATGGGCGAAGTCTTCCTTCTTGAGGCGGTAAATCCACTTCTTTCCCATTTTTACTGTGCTATTCTCACTGTTGGGACAATCACGTTGGGCGCCAGATGTAACGAACTGATTTTGTATGTCTGCTCGCTACGAGATTCGTGCGGCTAGCTCAGAAGATTGTGTGTTCGTCCCACCAAATTTATATGACGTGATTGCCCGTAGATCAGTGAGAAAACAAAGTGTTCAAATGGTAACAGTGGGATTTATTCTCGTGGTATTGGTACAGCGGGTGTGTGGCTATGCTGGTTTCTGTGTCTCCTTGTTCTGGTTCCGCCGGCTGCTGGTGCTCCTCCTTCTGGCTTCTCGACGCGTTGACTCGTCCTCCTCTGGATCCTGGGTCTCGGGACGCTCGTGGTGGCCGCCTCTGCTTGCTTGCCGACGCGTTGCCTCGGGGTCGCTTGTCGCGCCTTAGACCCGCAGAGAATTCGGCCTTGTGGGCTTAGGGAAGCGTCACCGTTCTCAGACTAGGGTGAACAAGCCTTGCTCTCCAGGCTGACGCCTTTCGAGGCAATACTGTCCCTTGCTCTGTCCCGGACGGTCCCGCTAGGTTCTTGCTCAGTTCGCGCTGACAGTCAAGACTGCCTAGCGGTTCACTTCGCTTTACGCCTAGCGCAGACGAACGTTCCACCCGGCTTCACCCTAATGCGTGACGTCCGCGACGCTCCTGCGCTCCCCAATGAGCTCCGCGCGGCGATGGTAACGTGGCTGCCGGAAATGTCTGCTGGCGTCGCTGTCGATGTCCTCTGCGCTGTCTTCTGGCCAGTATCTCGTTGTTCTGGCGCTCGGGGAGCTGTGCGGTCGCTGCTCGGGAACTTCGCCGGTAATCGCAGGGCTCTCCAGGCTGACGCCTTTCGAAACCACAAATCGATCTACCGCTCGTCCGTCACGCCAGGTCCTGCTTGGTCGGGCAAGGTACGCTGGGTCGCAGACAACTTTCCTCCCCAAGCTGACGGCTCTTCGTCGTAGGACTCTTTTGCTTGTCTCTGACAGACCCGCCGGGCGACTCGCCAGGGTGTGGTCGTGACAAAGTTAGAAAACAAACGCCTTGACTTAGCCGCGTGATGCCTTTCAGAACTCAGCCACCTGTGTCTCAATTCGGAGATTCCTGATGTCCTAATCCCGAACGTCTCGACGTGGCGATCTTGCTCCTTCTATGCTTCCCACGGCGCTGCTTCCGACGACTCGCTTGGTTGTAGCTCCCTCGTAGATTACTTGCTTGACTGATTGCTCACTTGGTACTTTGACTGATCTTGAAGGCTTGACTCCTCTTGATCGACTGATCCAGCTGCCAGCGCTCTGCGGCCTTATATAGGGCCTCCAAGCACCGTTATTTCCCTTTTGCGCACGGCCCGCTGGATCTCTCCACTCTGGGTCCAAAGTCCGTGCCTCCTGGATGACCCACTTGTCCTTTATGTACCGTTTCCAATAGATGTTCCGCCCACTGCTGCCGTTCCGCTGATTCCCGTGCCGCTTGTGGCACGCCTGTGTGCCGCTCCACTGCCGAGATGTGGCACTTCCTCTCCCGGTCCAAAGTTCACGGGAGAGTCCAAAGTCCAGTGGAGTTCCGTTATTCCCTTCTGCATACGGCACTCTTGCTCTGCCCGCGAAGTCTCCATTCTCTCTCGATCTCCATCCTTGGTCTCCAATCTCTCTCGCTCTCCTTCATTGGTCTCCAAACTCTCTCGCTCTCCATCCTTGGTCTCCAATCTCTCTCGCTCTCCTTCATTGGTCTCCAAACTCTCTCGCTCTCCTTCGTTGGTCTCCAAACTCTCTCGATCTCCACCCTTGGTCTCCAAACTCTCTCGTTCTCCTTCATTGGTCTCCAAACTCTCTCGTTCTCCCCGCCGCGCCGTTACTACGCGAATTCGCCGCGTATCTGGTAAGCGGCCGGCCACCTGCTGCTGCTTCTATTTGTGGGGAGTTATTCAACTCCTCACAATTTGAAGGTCTGGACTTTTAGCTAAATTTTGGTCCACCGCCTGCACTAGGTGGAAGTAATCCGATGATTGGAACGCTGATGAGTCGAGGTTGATGTGCATGTCCAGTTCTTCCGCACCAGCCTTCTGTAGCTCATCCATATGAACTCGTAAGAGAGCATCTGGGACTACATTTAGTGACCCTTTCCTGTGTTCCTGTGTTTAATGCTGAGGATAGCGGCATAACATTCCAACTAGGTTATGCTGTAATTTAGCTGTGCTATGTTCAATTTGGCTGACATATAGGCAATCGGATGTTCACCGCCGTCATCGGTTTGGAACAAAAGTTCCCCACCAGTGTTGGAAGCATCGCATTAAATGTTAGGGGTTTTTTAAAATCTGGGGTGACGAGCACAGGTGCTGATGCCATGCTGGCTTTTAAAAGTTCAAACGCTTTCATTGACTCTTCTAACAATTTAAATTTTTTACGCGGTCTTTCTTCAAGCAATCGTAAAGCTGACCCACTGCCTGGGCGTAGTTTTGGATGAACCTCCTGTACCCGCCGGTCATTCCCACGAATCTCTCCATCTGTTTGGCGGAGCTTGGTTGGGGAAATTCCGGTATCGATTGTATTTTTGCATCGTCAGTTCGGATGCATTCTCCACCAACCACGGTATCCTACGTATCTTGCCTGGCTGTATAAAACCTTGCTTTTGTCTACATTTATTGTTAGCTCTGTCCGCTGTAAGCAGGCACTGATCTATCTCAAAATATCAAGGCGAGCTTCAAATGTACATAGGTGAACAGACCAGTAAGTCATCCAGATGCACAAATACATTTTTGGGTAGCGCCGCTAGTATAACTTTATTCATTAGTCAACACCTTCGCTGCCCGGCATTGCACAAACCGAACAGCATGGCTTTAAACTGCTACGGCGGTCTGCCGGGCACTGTAAACACGGTTTTCTTTCTACTTCTTGGATTCGAGTGGTATTTGCCAAAAAGGCGTCTTTTAATTCAATTGCGGAAATGTAATACGTGTCCTATAGTAGACTGAACAGACCCTCGATATGCGGTAGTGGGTATGCATCTTTGATCGTCCGGGAATCGACTTTACGTGCATAGACACAAAGGCGATTTTTCGGCCCTTTTTGCACCAGAGTTATCGGGGAACACCAGCTACTATTGCTCTCTTCGATCACGCCTAGACCTAGCATGCGATCTAGCTCGGCATACATCAGCATCTGTTTAGCTGTGGATATCAGGTAATGTCGCTGATTGATTGCTAGGTCCTCGTTGGTCACTTCAATTATATGTTGCTCTAAGCAGGTCTTTCCTAATGCTTTTTCCAGACATATGGGATAAGTGTCCATCACTTGCTGCAGCTTCGAATGTTGTTCTGGAGTAAGCTGATGTGGAGGGTATAGGCGGTCTCGGGCTTGAGCGTATTGTTCATGTCTAGGTCTCCGGTCATAAGGTCGACCTCCGGTGTTGTTTCAACGGCGGCAACCTCGCGGCTTTTGTTTGCTCCTCAAGTCTCTCTGCCATAAAAAATCGTCGGATATTTAAGCCCCAAAAACACAACAACGCAAATATCCCTTACTAGGGGTGATAGCCGCTTCTGCGCAACTGGGTTCCGCTAAGCTAACATGCCCTTACTTACTCTTTCTAGTCAGCTCAAATGTTCCAAACGGAAACTGGCTGGGTTCAGACCAGGTATCTGTCCAAGAACCCCTCCCGACAGTCGTCGGAGATCAGGTTGCTTGAACGATAACTTTCGGGATCCACAACTTTTTTTCTATTTCTCTGGATTCGAACCAAGCAAACGACCTGAACAATGCCTACTACGTCGTGGGCCAGAGAAACTAAAAATCGTCCACCGCCCAAATATTTCAAGGGAAACCGCAAGGACTCGAACCAATCAAACGTCCTGACAAATGCTTTGTACGTCGTGGGGCGTCGGCTAGAAAACACATCTAAATTGTATCTACGTTAATTTCAACAAAAAGTCGGTTAGCACATAGTTGTAAGTATAGTATTATAAAAAGGATAACTCATAAATCTTGGTTAAAGGAAATTCCGGTAAATTTGCCCATGAACAAAACAGGGAATTTTTACGATTGACAAAGACAAAAATGAAAACCTCTTAAAGTCAAGCTTCTATTCTGAAACAAAGTTTGGATTGAGTGGCCGCTCAGCCTGACAGTCACAAATGTTGGGGACTTTAAAGTTACTAGTTTAAAGACAAAACAAATAAGTATGCGCATATTCAAAACTATTTAAGCTCCCTGCTCTATAAAATAACTTATGGTAAATAAAGATGAAAGCTTTGCCATACTTAGGTGCAACCACTCCGATACCGCAGGTACCGAGATTGTAGACCCTAGTAAGGTACCTTAAGGAATATGAAAAATCCCAGCGCTGGGCGCCAATTCTATTACATGAGCATATTAGTGCCCAGACAGGGAATTGGGCCGAGGGGGAGGTCCCCGATGTTCAGGAACCATTTGCCGGTATTTGGGTTGTGGGATCTTCTTCACACCTTCGTGTTTCAAATGGATCGTTGCGGGCCGTGCAATATGATCCCCTATTGTCAAGGTTGTGCGTCGAAATTTATGTCATTGTTCTTGACCTAGTCCACTTCTCGCGTGTAATTAATTTACTTGACAATTATTTTGTTAGCGGAGAGTATTGAATTTACCACCTGTGAAGGTGCACATATCAGCAAAAAGCTGACTATTCACGACTACAAACGTCGCTAAGAGGACTCTTGCAATTAGACGTACAACTACAAGGCTGATACTCGCGCTGAAAAGTTTATTGTAGTCTATAAAATTTAAGGATACGGCACGAATATTTATATATGTATGTTTATAAGAAAGGAACCGTGTTCCGACAAACTTACTCCCTTTTTATATGCTAAGTGATGAGATCTCGACGCTCCGGTTCCAATTCCCTTAAACACAAAATAAATAGATGTATTATGCCCAGGGCATGCGATTTCTTCAACGGCTGGTGGAGAGACTCGTCTTCTCTAATTGTTCATCACGATTGGCAATTTTTCTATCGATTCGGTTGGTTTAAATGCATTCTTGAGAGCTTCTAATGTTTATTAATTTTCACTTGTTCTCCAATTGTATTACTTGAGGATTTTGGTCTTTGGTTATGCTTAAGTTCACTATAGCTTCGAGTGGCTCGATGAACATATATATTGCATCACTTCTTTCTCCAAAGTAGGCTATTAATCACTACGCCTCTGAACGGATGGCTCCTACAGCTGAACAAATTTCAGGAGCATAGGGATCACAGATACTGCGGCCATAAACATCACAGTATGTCGGATGTCGATCTTATTGTTAATCCTCTCCACGTTCTTTGATGACAATGGCGGTGCTGGTCTGCACACAAGATTCATTCAAACTGTTATTTGTGTCCTCCTCAGGAACTGTTGGATAGGGTGGCGGTCACTACCCTCAACTCAAGATGTTGTTTCGCTGGGGTGAATCTTTCTATGGGGAGGGCGTACGTAACAGACTTTTTATAGGGGTACTCCTCTGTGTAATACCTAATATTTGATTCAGGACTGAAAAATAATTGTTATTTTCGATTTTTCAAAACCCTGGAAAAAATCCATCTACACCACTAACATTGTTGGACATTGTATTTTACTTAGCCGCAATGATTTTTTTCGGAGTTTTATTTAAAACTAATGAAATTATCTTTATTCTGTGAGTTTTGTATTAAACTTGACAAATAAAACGTATTCTCTGAATTTTATTTTTCGCTTGATAAATAAGAGTTATTCCTTGAGTTTTATATATAAATCTATTAATAAACCTTGTTCTCCGAGTTTTATTATTTCGATCAAAAGTATAACTTTAAATCATATTGTGGTGGTTCTCTTGTTCATAGAAAGGTAACAAAAAATTTTGAATTACAAAAAATTCGCGTCTGTTTTCAGATAAACCGCCGGATTTAGAAAACTTTTGCAGGACTGAACATGATATTTATTCCAAGTTAATTGCTACCGACCGGACCGCTATCAGAACTTTGTGAGTTACTTTGGAGCCAATATTCGTGGCCCGCAAAAAAATTTCAGTATGAAAAACTATAAGCGAGTTTTATAATATATGGTTCGAGCTAAAGCTAGCTGTTAATGCGATGCGTACCAGGTAAGGTATTGTTCATCAGTCTCTGATGAGCAGTCGTTGCAGTCGGACGTGTTTTCTTTTCGCTATGAATTCTTATTCGTGCTCAGAGTGCGATGCTGAAGTTACAGCAGCGCAGCTTCGCGGTTTTGAGGCGTTTCGTTGCTCATCGCTTTGTCGTCGTACTTTTCACACTGCATGTGTTGATCTCCCGGATGATGCTATTAGATTATTAACAAATATGATCGCTGTGTTGTGAGTAATGATTCATACTCCAAAATCGATGAAGTTATGGAAGAACTTCATAACCTGAAGAGTCTATAAATGGATTTAAACTCAAAGCTCCAAGCTCATTAGCTCCAACTTCTTCGATTTGTCGTTAAGCCAACCATGCAGACCTGATACCCCCGCACCAGTTTCTACTGCCGCCAGGAACCATGCAAAGAATAACAGGAACAAGAGGCAAATAGTTGGTCAAGCTCCTAGTTGTGAACTACTCGAAGTTGTGCCGAGCAATAATTTCCTTCATATTGGTAGATTCAGAGCGCACGTAAAATCTGCTTCTGTGTGTGAATATGTTGCAAATAAGCTAGGTGTGGATACCGCCACTATAATTTGCAAGCCTTTAGTCAAAAATGGTAACATCTACACCAAGTGAAACTTCTTTTTTGGAACTGAAGGGATGTTAGTAGAAACTGAGGACAAAAGCAATATGACTATGATGTGTTGGTAGCTTTCATGATAGACGATGGTTAACACTGCTGCTGTATTGGCCTGCGTTTCTTGATAGTAAAGCTGCATTTCAAAGAAAGGGAAGAAGGGGAATTCTTACAGTGCTAAGGATCACAAGAGGGTATTTCAATGTACACATACGTAAAATAACCGCTTAAAAACAAAAAAAAAATATTTTAAAAATGGAGCGACAAAATTTATTCTTTCACGAAAAATTTACGGATAAATAAAGGCAAAATACCAGTTAAAAACATTTTCGAAAAGTTCAAGTTTAAGGAGTTGTACTGCTAACTTGATATCAACTTAGCAGAACACCTTATAATTTTAAAAAAAATTAAACGGCAAATTTATTTAGGAATACCTGCACAGCACTTTCAGACTGCGTTTAGTGATGCGTTCTGGCCCAATCCAATGAAAGTCAGTCGATTCATCCACAAGGAATGGCCGATTGTTGATGGGAACGTTCTGGATTTGCTCAATCATCATACATCGGACTCAAAAAACCCCCTCTTCCTCATCTTCATGCTACTTATTCGCAATGTCAACGTCCGCTCCCAGTGCACTCTTAAGTATTGGGCGCCCGTCACTCCCAAATCAAAAACATCAGCTGGAATTTTCATTTTTTGTTCTGATTCATTAAGAGTCCCGCTCTAAGCGCGCTCTTCGGAGATGTGCACTCATCACAATCAAAGCAACATCGGCATCAGCTGGATTTGTCGTTGTCTATTTCGCGCGACGTTTGTCAAACGCTCTCTTGAGGAGCTTCTCTTATCATATTTCATCAAGATTCCCGCGCTCCTCTCTGACGCTACGAAATTGCTTTAATTTCGCATCGACTGCTTTGTGTGGCTCTTCCCGATGGCAGCATCTACAACAACATTGTCCATCTCACCTCAACTTGGATAGATATGCTCTGCTAACGGCGACATGGCCATCGCTCTTAAGAACTAGTTGAGTTGCATCAATCCTAGTCTGCATGACAAAATTCGTATTAAAAACACTACATTACTGAAGGCGGTCTGCGGGCCTACAACATTGGGAACGCAAGAACAAATACTTCCTAGGGCATTGGACTATGATGCCTTAAATGCGAATCCGGAGATTGTTGATCGTGCTATTGTGAGTATGGCCCCACTAAAAATTTATTTTCAAAGCATCTCTGGAATGCGGACAAAGGCGGCGCAAGTATACCTTGCCACATCCCAATGCGAGTTTGATGTTATAGTTTTAGTTAAAACTTTGCTCAACATAAAATTTTTTCTCAAATGAATTTTTCGACTCCAATTTGTACCATGTGTTCCGCATAGACAGAGATAGCACGAAAACCCACTGTGCTAGAGGGGGTGGTGTAATTGTAGCTGTTCGCTGCAATTTCCGCTGCTTGTCAATTGGACTTCTCATTGAAGATACCCTTCTTGATCAAACTGCGGTGTCGATAATTGGAGCATCCGAGACGCTGCAGATTGTGGTGTCATACATACCACCGAATGGTTCATATAAACTTGGCAAGGATCATCTGGAAAACATTACCGACATCTACAATAATTTGCAGGACCATCAATATATCTGTGTGATTGGAGACTTTAATCTATCATCCCTCGTTTGTTCTAAGGATCCGGAGCATCACTCTTCACTGCCAAGCAACATACATTAACCACACGGGATTCTTTTCATCGATGATATTTTCAGTATGGGCTTAATACAAATCAATAATGTATTTAATAGCTTACATAAAATTTTAGACTTAGTATTCGTTAGCGCTGATATTAACTTTTCTTAAGTCCAATGTAATTCACCTATAAGCAATTGTGATATCCATCATAGACCATTGCTACTAGGTATAAGCTTTTACAGTTTTTCGCCTTCAGCTGAATATTCACATAGATTTATTTTCAATGAAACCAGCCTTTGTGCCATCGGAAATGAGATCTCTGCCATTAACTGGGAGTCAGTTTTATCACATGTCAGTTTGGAGTCGTGTTATGACACTTTTGTAGTTGTTATTTTAAACATCATTAAGAACAATGCGCGTGAAAGGGTGCACAATTCGTTTAAGTTGCCATGGTATACGAAAGGTTTGAAAAAGCTTTAAAATCTTCGAAATAAATTCTATAGAAGGTTTTTAGTTACACAGGATCCTGGTGATTGGAATAGACACTTGCAGCACAAACGAGAATTTGAGTTTCTGGCCGACCTTCTGAAACAATGTATAGAGGTGCTATGCGTTCCACTAAAAATTCTGTTTGATAAATCATTTTCTAGTGGACACTTTGCGGATAGATGGAAGGTCGCATCCGTGACTCCAATTTTAAAATCAGGGCCGAAGAATAACATTTCCAATTACAGGCCTATAACAAAGATCAGTAATCTTGCTAAACTGTTCGAACGCATTGTTGCCCATAAATTATCATTTCTTGTAAAAGCATATATAAGCACTTCTCAGAATGGTTTTGTTGCAGGTCGGTCAACTACGACTAATCTTGTCGTTTTCAGCAACTATTGCATTCATGCCTTTGATATGCGATCTCAGGTTGATGCTATTTACACTGATTTTGCGAAAGCCTTTGACAAAGTTAGCCACAGTGCCCTACTGGCAAAACTGGCCCGCTTGGGTATACATTCGGCATTACTAAATTGGATAAAATCATATTTACACCATCGTTTTTATAGAGTTAATATTAATGGAAAATTCTCGGATTTCTATTTGGCAACCTCTGGCCTCCCTCAGGGGAGTGCTATGGGACCTCTGCTTTTCATCATTTTCATTAATGATGTGAGGTTCTGTCTATCTTCAGAGTGTCTCCTGTATGCAGATGATTTAAATATTTTTAAGTCTATTAAATTAGCGACAGACGTACAATTGGTTCAACATGACTTAGATTCGTTGAGCTCTTGGTGTAGCCGATATTCGCTTCATCTTAACATAAGCAAGTGCTTCTATGTCACTTAAAGAAAATCCGTATACAATTTCGTCACATCCTCTAATATCAATGATCAACCTCTACAACTGCGGCAGGAATCCTTGGATCTAGGAGTGTTGGTTGACTCGAAATTTAAGTTTGCAGCACACTTCGATTACATCATGTCCAGGGCCTATGCTACGTTTGGATTTTTGAAACGGAACGCATCACTATTCTCGGATCCCTACACCATACTTGCGCTTTATTTTGCATTTGTCCGATCTAAACTAGAATATGCGTCTCTTATTTGGAGTCCCTTCACTACCACTCGTGGAAACAGAAAAGAATGACTACAGAAACAATTTTTGAAATTCGCTTTTTTGCCGCTAAGGTTTTTAGACCCTACCCCTTTATACCACAAGCAATGTAGGCTTGTTCACTTACCATCCCTTAAGCATCGTAGAAGTATCTGATTTGGTGGATGGTTGTATCGACTGTCCAGAACTACTCTCGAAAGTTGGTTTTCACGCTCCGTCTAGACAACTTCGAAATTTTGATCCCTTTTTTCTCGAGCTGCGGCGGACAAATTAATCCCAAAATTAGCCCCTCTATAGGGCCTTATATGAGTCAAACGCACTTCCAATTTATATGCAATTGGACTTCTTCTCAAGTATATCAATTCCTAAGCATAGAAGTAGTAGGGAAAGACAATTAGCATATTAATGGCCCCCGGACCCCCCTCCCCCCCTCATTAACATATGCGGGTTCTAGGACAATTAGCATAATTCAATAAATTAACTGATTTTAATTTATACTTAATTGCCCCCCATCGCCCCCACATCACCATGTCACAATATTGATCATGTATCCTTCCCCTCATTATGTGCAATTAATAGTCAGGTGAGAAAGGTGCACGTGAGAAAGGTCGCACAACCATAGTATCCAAAGGTTGTTATCTTAGAGGAACATATCCGATCATGTTGGGGAAATGTGTGATCACGTACCCTTTTGCCTCATTATCACAAGTGTTGCTGTGCACGTGTGAAAGGTAGCACACCCAAAGTATTCAAAGATGGTTATCTTAGAGGAACATGTTCGATCATGTTGGGGAATAATGTTTCCTATGATTGTAAAACTAATTTAGAAATCAAAAGAACACATTTTTGTTTCCACCCCCAGAACGTTTAACTGGTAAATTGGCTAAGATTCTCTCCTTTCCACAAATGGGTCATAAACATGTCATAAAAGGGATTCAAGCAAGAGCTACCCGAACACGCGCACCTGTCAATTACCTGACCGCAATAAAAGGGACACATGCACAACCAAGAAGACGCACGCTCATTGACAAGATCGTGGGCCTCACGCCAACGACCTCACGGCTGACTGCTAGCTCTAATACGTTCCCATAATAGGGGTTGAAACGACCGCGCAACAACTCGCAAGTAGCCGACATATCTCAGTCAAGGAAATATTTTCCATTCTCCGTACCTGTAACTTTAACTCGAAATAAAAAGTCAGAAGTTTATTTTGTAGCATTATAATACATTTATTCATTTATTTTGGTACTGCGAACATGTTGTATTATGTTATTTAATTATTTTCATTCTTTTTTCTAGATTATAGTATTTATTCATAATGTTGAGTGCTTCCTTTTTTTAATCCGAAATTCGATGGCATACACAAGTATCAACTCCCTCAGTGGCTGCATCATTGCTCCACACGCAGGTGTCCATATGATTTCCATGAATAGATGTTTTCATATTACCTCGTTCACATTCAAAGAGTTTTGATTGTATGAACTGGAGCCGTACAAAGTGTGCATTGAACAGAATTCCGTCAAATACATTCAGAAAGTTATTTATTTTCACTAAATGCATGTTGTCTATCTAAGTCAACAATCTCGTCTTACACTTTTAAATATGCTTACACAATTTATAAGGACATTTTATACAGGTTTTCATCTTCTGCTTTTACCCAAAAATATGCATTCTCGAAATTCAACAAATGAAAATCTTTGATTTTTCCTCTTCTTTTACCCAAAAATGTGCATTCTCGAAATTCAACAAATGAAAATCTTTGTTTTTTCCCAAACTCGAAATGATTTTTTCCTAACTGTCCCCTATTGGCTACCTGAGTATGATGGTGTGTATAAAAAATGACCTTTCCTTTCCCAACACTCTCCTTTATTCTATGATTTTGTGTCTCCTTTATCGATTTGATGGTGTCCTATTGGTTACACTTGTATCAAATATTTTTCAAAATCAATACTTCTCATCTCTTCTAACCAAAGAATAGTCGATGTAACCTACTAGAATTGCCTATATTGTTTTTTGTTTTTGTTGAATTTAAAAAAGTCGTAAGTATGCATCTCTCATCTTCAATATTATCGTTCACGCCCACTTCAAACACTATAAATTATCGAGGACAATAGTTAGTCTTCCAAAAATAGTCTTGAAAAAGTGATCGTGAAAAAAGAATTTAAACAAAACGAATAAAATAAAATGAATAACCAAAATCAGTTTTGTCAATCCTGCAAGTGTTTCTTGCTAAAGAATAAGTGGGCAAATCATGTCCGTTCGGAGTTGCATAAGCGAAATGCAACTCAACCCCTTGACGGAAGAGTCAAAAAAATTTCTGAGGGATTCAAGGGAAGAATTCTACATTACATGTATGTAAACGATGGATCGGACTTGATCTTACCTGAGAGTTTCTTGAGTGAAGCTGGATTGTCCCTGCTGCCTCATCTCAGCGTTCTATTAGAAAGTTATACTTCAGCAAAAGTAAACTTTGAACTGTTTGCAGAGTATATACTTTTTAAGGATGAATCTGAAGAAATTGAAATGAAAAGTTTTCAAAGTAAAATGACGACCATGAATAAAGATTCTGACTTAGAAAATATCTTCCATGAACATACCATGGAAATAATTTCAAAAGCACAAGAATTTCAAGAGAGAGACAGTGGATGGTCTCTTATAAAATTGATTCGCTTGGAAATGAATGTGAATCATTATACACCGATGGCTGGTTCATCTTTCATACCACTACCTCGTTTCCTTTTAACGAAAAAGCAATAGTTAACGTGTGTAACGAAAATGATCAATATTGTTTTAAATGGGCTTTGATTTCTGCCTTGAAAATTGTTAGCAGGCCGCAAAGATGTTCGGCATATAATATTGATATATCGCTGGATATAATTCGTGTAAGTCATGAAATAATATTAGATTTCACAGGGTTGACTTTCCCCCTTGAAATAAAATGTATAAACAATTTTTTAAAGAAGAATACTCATATAAGTTTAAACGTATTCGGATATAATGAAGAGACGAGGGAAATAATTGGACCACTTTTTCAATCGGAAGTGGAAAAGCCTCTTCATATCAATATGATATTTTTGGAAGAATATGGAAATGGACATTACATGTACATTAAAAATATTTCAAGGTAAATTCTTTTATTCATTTGTATCTCTTTTAAGCAATTAAATAATTTGTATATATTTCTCTTTCAAAGACTAATGACTGCTCAGAGAGGAAATCAGAAGAGGGCGAAATATTTCTGCAATGTGTGTTTAAATTTTTTCAAAACTGAGGAAGCTGCATTGAAACACAAAACGCTCTGCAGTAGGAAGGTCTCAAAGATGCCACACCCCCAGAATAATACATTGGAATTTACCCAGGTTCAACATCATCTTCAAGTTCCATTCGTTGTCTACGCGGATTTTGAATGCATTCTGGAACCGAAAAATCTTGAAGTGAGCCCCAAATTATTTAATATTAAGGAACATATTCCAATATTATATGCATATTATATAAAATGTGCTTTTGATTCTAGACTAGATAAATTTGTTTTAGAAACAGGAAGAAATTCGGGAGTAAGTTTTGTAAATTCATTGATAAAAAATTTAACTAAATTGAGTGATGACTACTTACATAAAATAGTTCCTATGAGAATGACTTTGGAAGACCAGCAAATATTTGATAATTCATTGAATTGTTATATTTGTCAGAAAGATTTAGGGACTGATAGGGTTAGAGATCATTGTCATTTTACAGGTCGCTTTAGAGGTGCAGCCCACTCTAAAAGTAAATTGGATTATAAAGTTAACAAATTCATACCAGTATTTTTCATAATTTTTCGAAATACGACTGTCATTTATTTATTCATGAGTTGGGAAAGATTCCCGGTAAAATTTCCGTAATACCAATAAATAAGGAAAACTATATTTCTGTCTCAAAGAAAATAAAAAGTTTAAGTGGAAATAGTTTCGTTTTCTCGATACATATAGATTTATGCCATCAAGTTTAGATACCCTAGCTTCTAATTTAGTTGAACACTGTAAAATCGATTTTCAGTTATGATATAGAATTTCGACTAATGCTTAAGAAGGGTATATTTAAATATATTTAAATTCCGCTAGTAGACTCGAGGAAACTTCCCCCCCGCCAAGGGAAGCATTCTATAGTAATTTAACGGAAAGGGAATGCTCTCAGTAAGATTATTATCAAGCTCTTAAAGTTTGGTCGCATTTCTCTTGTTCTACCCTTAAAGATTATTTTGAATTATATTTAAAAACTGATGTATTTCTTTTAACCGACATTTTTGAAAACTTCCGAAAAATTTGTATTCAAATTTATTCACTTGACCCAGCTCAGTATTTTACGACACCAGGTCTATCTTGGGAGGCAATGTTGAAAACTACAAATATTCAACTTGAATTGCTGACAGATATAGATCTGTATAGATTTATTTAAAGTAGCATTCGAGGTGGTTTAGTTCAATGTTGTCATAGATATACAAAAGCAAATAACAAATATTTGTCAGATTATGATTCCTCGAAGGAGTCTTCATTTTTAATGTATGTGGATGCGAATAACTTGTATGGTTGGGCAATGTCACAACTTTTACCATATAAAGATTTTAAGTGGATGTCTAACACAGACATAGACAATATTTAATAATATTCCAATCAATAGTAAATACGGTTATTTTTTGGAAGTGGACTTAATATATCCATAGCGTTCACATGATCTTCATTATGATCTTCCATTTTGTCCGTCAAATTGTCTGGCCTCAAAAGAGGATAAGGTAAAAAAATTAATTGCTGACCTGGGAAATAAGAAAAATTATGTAATACATTTCGGAATTTGCAACAATGTATACAGAATGGGTTAGTATTGAAAAAGATCCATAGAGGTGTTCAGTTTTTACAAAAGCCTTGGTTAAAGAATTACATTGATCTAAATACTTTACATAGGTAAAAAGGCAAAAAAATAAATTTGAAAAAGATTTTTTTTAATTAATGAATAATTCTGTTTACGGAAAAACAATGGAAGATCCCGAGCGCGGGGTCGATATTAAGCTTATTAGTACATGGGAAGCTCCGGATAGCTCGAAGACTGGCCGAAAAGCATATTGTGCCAAAACTTTAATTTCAAAATCCAATTTTCATAGTGCAACTAAAATAAATGATAATTTCTATGCAATTCAAAGGAAACGATTTTCCGTTCTATTTAATAAGCCAATATATTTAGGATTTGCAGTATTAGACTTATCGAAATGGAAAATGTATGATTTTCACTATCAATATGTGAAGCCAAAGTTTGAGGAAAAGTTACTCTTAAATTATATGGATACTGATTCATTTATCTATACAATAAAAACTGAAGATTTTTATAAAGACATTCGTAATGATCTTGAAGCAAAATTTGATACATCGGACTATTCAGATGAAAGAATTAATCAATATAACTTCAAAGAGTTAACAAAAAAAGTTTAGGGTTTTTTTAAAGATGAGCTTAACGGTTAACTCATGACAGAATTTGTAGGCCTGTGCTCAAAGGTTTATTGTTATAAAATAGATCAAGTTGAATCTTCACACAATAAAGCAAAGGGTGAGTTCACGAAACCTTAAAATTGAAGACTATAAAAACGTTTTATTAACTGTAGCCTCACTATATGGTAATAGAACAATGTTTAGATCGAAAGCACATAAAGTAACTACAGTTAAAGTAAATAAAAAATTCTTTGTGGCAAAGATAACGAAAGAAAACGTAATGTTAATGAAACACAATTTTTAGAGTTAAGTAAGGAAGACCATGGTACGACATCAATAAAACATCAGAGATTAATTGAAAAAGATATTTTAGAAAATGTTGGAAGGCTATAATCAAATTCATTTTGCTTGATACATGATGATACAAAATAATTATGTGAACGATGGAGAATCATTAGATAGCCTTAAATTTCAAAAGGAACATATTGAAAAAGAACTATTTTATAAATCAGTTGAATTGGAGATGTTTTATTATGATCGAGACTTTGGAAAATATAAATGAAAATGATTTTGAGTTTGTAAAAAGTATTTTTATTATATTTAATTTTAATTTAAAACATTGTAAAAAAATATTAATATTAAACTTAATATAAGATAAGATAAAAGGTAAATAAAAATTAATTAAATAAATCATTTATTATACTACAAAAAAATCTTGTTTATCCAGCTAGTCTTTGAAAACCCAAGCCACTTAACCAAAACTTTATTTCCTTTTCGCCTTACAATTTTTTCAACTAGGTATGTGTGGGGAAATCGTGTTTTTTTCAGTTCTTCTTTATAGAATCCGCCCTGAATCGGGCTACCATCTAAATCTTCAAGTAAGTATGTTTTAGGGTATGTATTCTTCACCTTTCTAATTTTAAAGATTTCAGTTGTATAGTTCGTTGTATACCCTTTCTCAAAGACATGTTTATATTTACTGATACGAACGTGGTCCCCCTTACGGAATTTACTTGCAACATATATTTTCAGGTGATTATACGATGTTTGTAATATTTGTTTTTCATTGGAAGAACTGACTTTACTTGGACTCATTTTTATTGTTCTATGCACTCTATTATTATATTTATTAACTAATAGTTTATACATATCTATCCACTTATATTTTCCATTGAAACTAAACTCACGCCACATTAATTCTTTAAGAGTTCTATTGAAACGTTCAACTATTGATGCTTTTAGAGTACTGAAGGTTGAATAATGATATCCCATAACTTTTCATTATTACCTTAAATTTGGAATTAAAGAATTCAGTGCCATCATCAGTTTGCAGGTTTCTTGGTGTTCCATGACCCGATTTAAATATTCTCTCCATGGCTTGGGAAACATCATTTGCATTTTTTGATTTTAACGCCTCACCCCAAGCATATTTCGAAAATGTGTCTATAACAGTCAACAAGTATCTGTACCCATCATTAGAATTTGAAAAGGCTCCCATTTCAACCAAATCTGCTTGCCACAGATCGTTTATACCCCTTGTAATCACTCGTTTTCGTTGAAAGTTTTTTCGAGATGGTCCGAGCAACTCATTTACGATTTCTCGCTTAATCATATTCTTCTAATAGGCTGAAAAGCGAAACCTTCTAACTCAATTGTGGTTTTTTTCGGTAATGTTATCGGTTTTGTTACATATTTAAATATATAGTCCTCAATGGTTTTAATCTTTTCCAGAATTTTGGCAAAAATTTGGTCAGCGCTGTCTGCCCTCTTATTATTCAATTCATTTTTATTTTCTAAGCTTGAAATTTTTGTGAGTCGACGATTAACATTTTGAGTTATAATTTTTCTTAAATCTTCTCCCAACTTTCCGAGGATCTCATCAGTATATTGCTTCGTTGCTAGATCATTGTTGTCTAGAGGCTTAGATCCGTTTTTGATACGTTTATTTTGAGCATGAATTTTCCCTCAGTAGAATTAACACGTCTTTTCAAATTTTCTGATCATTCCTTATCAACAGAAAAATGTCCAAACTTGTCGACAGATATGATGTTTATAAATGTAAAACATATTTGTCCTTCCTATTTATACCCATTAATATATAATCCTTTCTTCACGCAATTCCTCTAATATTGAAAAAATTTCGTTATTGTGGTGTTACACGCTCCTTTTGATGCTACTAAAATTTCCAATCGTTCGACTAATTCATTTACATCATTCCAATATACATAGTTTGGATTTGATTTCTGAAGAGTCATGTAACCAAAACCTGTTTTTGAGCGAAGTGGAGTAGACGTTGTAGGACTGAAATCTTTGTCTATCAACTTCTTAATAATATGGCTATATTTGTATGTTCATGTACCCTTGATTCTGTTATTAGGTTTAAAGCCTACTCTATGTACATTCGTTTCTAAAATAATTTTTTTTATACATTTTCAAGTCTTGATCATCAGTTTTCAGGTTTACTTAGAAAAATTAGAGAGTACAGACCAGGAGTCAGATCACAACTCATTCCACTAGAAAATGTTATTTTATTATCTTAGGTTAGGTTAGGCTAGGTTAGGGCGGCTGTCGGACTATAGTCCGACACACTTAGACCTCAATGGGTCCGTTGTGATACCGCATGATCTCGTTTCTTCCTTCTCTAGGGTCCCGTTTCTAGTAGTTTCAGCCTATATTAAGCTGATCAGCATGTCTTCCACCCGGAAGATTTAATAAAGGCACTTATGCTTTTGAGATTAATCTCCGATATTTCGGTAAGATCGTCGATGAAGGGGCTTCCTAAGTGTTTCAGTCTGAGTCTGCATAGGGCTGGGCAGAAGCAGAGAAGGTGTTCTACCGTTTCCACTTCTTCCTCATCCCTACAGCTTCTGCAGAAATCATTTTGCTGGGCTTTTAACCTGCCGGCATGCGCGCCAACAAGCCAGTGGCCTGTAAGAGCTCGGATCAGCACGCCACACTCTGTGCGGCTGAGTTTGAGTAACTCCGAGGTTTTTTTGTTGTTTATCACAGGCCATGTCTGGTGAGAGATGCGACACTGTGGTGCGTTTTGCCAATGGGTGTTGGCTAGTGTGTTGAAGTGGTTTTTTATGTTTAGCTTGCAAGTAGCCATGGGCATACCGACATTTTCCTCTCCTGGGAGGAGAGGCTTGGTGGTGCCCTGGCTGGCTAATTCGTCCGCTATGCAGTTGCCTACGATGTCCCGGTGACCCGGAACCCATATTAGGCTGATAGTAAACTGATTTTCCATCTCGTGGAAAGATCTGCGACAGTCTGCTATTGTACGGGAGCTGGTGTTTGTCGAGTAGATCGACTTAAAAGCCGCTTGGCTGTCACTATATATGTTTAGGTGTCCTCTCTGGAGGCTAAAGTTCCCTAAACAAGTTAGTGCTTCTTTTATAGCGTGCCCGGTCGGCCCTGTTCCCATTGTGACTATATTCAATGGATTTGCATAGATCCGTGATCTTCGGAATCGATACTGGAAAGTTTTAGCATGGCCATAAAATTCGGCTTTCCACTGCCCTGTGTCCCTCAGTCGAATAGCTGCCGATTTGGCCCTTTCCATGCCTGCCAAGGCCAGGCTAGGGAGGTTCAAGATCGCATTCAGCGCTTCATTCGGGGTGGATCGAAGGGCTCCACTAATACACAAAGCCGCCATTTGCTGTACTTTGTTTAGAGGAGTCAGTATGCATTGTTTGTGCAAGGCGGTCCACCACAGAGCCACTCCGTACAGTAGGATTGGCTTGTCTACCGCTGTGTATATCCAGTTAACTATTCTTGGGGACATGCCCCATCTTAGCCCGATTGCTTTTTTACAGGAGTAAAGTGCAATGGTCGCTTTTTTGGTTCTCTCTTGGTTGTTTAAGCCCCATTTGAGGCGTTTATCTAGTACTAACCCCAAGTACCTGGCGTGATCGCTAAAAGAGAGATTAAAACTGTTTAGAATGGTTGGGTTAAGTTAAGCCCCATTTGAGGCGTTTATCTAGTACTAACCCCAAGTACCTGGCGTGATCGCTAAAAGAGAGATTAAAATTGTTTAGAATGGGTGGGTTAAGTTGTGGAATTTTGTACCTATTTGTAAATAGAACAAGTTCTGTTTTCGAGGGATTTACCCCGAGTAGTAGTTTATTTACAGCGATATTCCACAAGAGGGGTGATAGTACACCTCCTTGCGGGGTGCCTCTGTTCACTAGTCTAGTCTGGGTTGAGGTCCCTAGTGTGGCTGTGACCATTCTGCTTATCAGCAATTTATGGATTAGCCTTACCATTGGCGGCTCAACCCCTAGTTCTGTGAGAGATTCTGTTATAGCGGTGGGAAGCACGTTATTGAAGGCTCCCTCTATATCCAGGAAGGCGATCAGTGTGTATTCCTTGATGTTGAGTGATTTCTCGATGCTGTTTACCACCAAGTGTAGCGCCGATTCGGTTGACTTACCTTTGGTATAAGCGTGTTGTGCTTCTGATATTTGTGTCGGGTCTACGGTGGCCCTTATGTGTAGGCTTATAATTCTTTCAAAGCTCTTAAGCAGGAATGATGTTAGGCTTATTGGCCTAAAATCCTTTGCTGTGGTGTGAGTGGCCTTCCCTGCCTTGGGAATGAAAACCACCTTTGTTTCTTGCCATGCTGTTGGAAGTTCTCCTACCGCCAGGATGGATTGGAAGATTTTTTTCAACCAGTTTATGGCCATTTGTCCTGCTTGCTGGATGTGAGCCGGTGTAATCCCGTCCGGTCCCGGCGATTTGTATGGTTTGAAACTATGAATGGACCATTTCATGTTGCGGTCTGATAGGAGCGGATCTATTTCGATTCCCTCTCCTGCTCCTCTTTCAGGTGGATGACCTGCTTGTTGGCTCCCCGGGAAGTGAGCGTCTAGGAGCAGGTCCAAGGACTCTTTACTGAAGTCTGACCATGATCCATCTGCTTTTTGAAGATAGCCCAAAGGCGCGGCTGTCTTAGAGAGTATTTTCCTGAGCCTTGCGGCATCAGTTGTTTTTTCTATGTCAGAGCAGAAGGTCTGCCATGCCGTTCGTTTTGCTCTTCTAATGGCCTTTCAAGGAGGCTAGTTCAAACTTGTAGTTCAGCCAATTGGTGTCCTCATTTCCCGCCTTTGCTCTGTTAAAAAGGCATCTGCAGTTGGTTCTGAGGATAGATAGTTGTTGGGTCCACCAGGGGGGTTTTTTCCTTCCTCTTGGTTTCTCTGTGGGGCATGCCACTTTGAAGGCAGTGTTGCATGCCTCTGTGAATTTGTATACTGTTTCGTCCAGCTCATGTGGGTTTGTGATGCTTTCTGACGGTTCCATGGGGAGGATATTTGTCAGAACTTCTTTGTACCTGTGCCAGTCCGCTCGTCTGGGGTTGGCGAAGCTGACTGGCAAGGGCGAATCAAGGGACAATACAGTTTCTATGAATCTATGGTCCGAAAAGGAGTGCTCGTCAGAGACTGCCCAGTTTTTGACTGCGCCTACGAGTGAATCTGATACCAAAGTTAGATCTATGATCGTTCGGCAAGCTTTAGTTATGAAAGTGGGGGCATTGCCCCTATTGCATAAGAATGGGTTCGAATGTAGAATAAAATCAAAAAGAGACTCACCTCTGTCGTTGTTGTTTGGGCAACCCCACTGGGTGCGATGGGCGTTGGCGTCACAGCCTATTACCAATCCGTTCTTGAGCTTTTCGCATTCTTCTGCTAGTCCTCTGACCAGCGCATCTGGGGGGTTTTCCTTCTCAAAGGCCAAATAGGCCGATAGAACCCTTATAGAGCCACTCTCCAGCTCCAGGCTTACTGATGTGTTGTCTCCGTTGCTGTAATTGCGAAGTAGAAATATACTAAGATGCCATTTGGCTAATATGCAGGTTCGAATTTTACCTTCTTTGGGGTCAAGCATAAGCTTGTATTCCTTTGTTACTAGTCCAGCAACCTTGCCTCCTACAACCCAAGGTTCCTGTACGAGGACTAGGTCGGCTCCGCCTTCTGTCAGGCGAAGCAGAAGTGCAGCAGACGCTGCTTTACTGTGGTGAAGGTTTATTTGTAGAAGTCTTAATGACATCTACAGCCTCAACCTCCACCACAGTGACGTCGGCCTCCTCTGTGTCGCTGAGGTCCACGTCCTCGATTGCCGGTCCGAGCGCACGCATCTCTCTGCTTAGCGACGAATCGGTAGAGTAGCCGTCCTCCGGCCCACCAGGTGCCTCCAACTCCTCAGCAAGCACCTGCTCGGCTGGGTTGCCGGCAGAGCTGCTAGCGGCGTTGGAGTCGCCCTTATACACTTTGATGTGTATCGCACTGAACCCGAAGTTCAGCACTCCACGAGCAGTCTCGATCGGAGCTACTGACTCCTTGTTCAGGACCAAAACCGCCTGGTTGACATCCCCTTCATGCTCCTCCACCTTGACGACTTTCCAGTCCTTCGTGGGGAGGTGCGGGTTGCATTCTTGCAACATGAAGAGGATGTCCTCCGGCGCCTTGATCGCTGCTGGAAGCCAGATCCTGGCTCGGGGTCTACTGGGGACATCGCACCAGTCAAGCGCAACGATGTTCGCCCCTTCGTAAACCTCGCCGAGCTTGCTTGTCGCCTCTTTGTACATATCAGCCGACCGCTGACTGTCGCATGCTACCACCTTGACACTGCCCTGGTACCAACCCGCGTCCATGTAGCAGGGCGAGGGGCCTGGCTTCTCTCGTACCATGCGCAGGCAAATGAGGGAAAGGTGGGATTCCACTGCCTTTCACTTGTTTCTGGGGATCCTGCCCTCCGGATTTCCCCTGTCAATCAGGCCAAGTAAAACACGATTCTTCGTGATTTCGGCGAAAGAGACCGATGGCTGGATCTTCAATCTCTTCGCCGATGGCCCGGGTAGTTCGAGGGATCGCTGCCTTTTCGCCTGAGTCGCCTCTTGAGTGGGCTTTTCCTGCCCGTAGTTTGGGAGCACCTTCCTTGCCCACTCTACCTTCTTTAGCCATTCAGGCGAAGGCGTGGCAACGGTGCTCCTGGTGTGTGAGCGCAGAGTCTGGGCGGCAGTCCGCCTTTCTGCGTATGTATATTTAGCACCAGCGGGTGGCCCGAGCGCCTTCGCAGTGCCTACCGTTACTTTCGGCGCAGATGCGCACGTAGCGGAGGCGTTTGCGGCTGGCTTTCTGCCACCCATCATCCCCAGTTTGGGATGCGGCCCTTTCTGGGCAGTGCTGGTATGGAAGGTGGAACCAGTGTTCGTCTTATCCATGGGTTTTTTAAGAGTACCCGTCTCTATGTTTTTTGTTTTTGTGTCTTCTGTTTTCTGTTCCATAATTTGGTCCCACGAGTAGCGGGGAAGGGGAAAAGTCCGCCCGGGCAGAGGTCCGCGATGCCCGGGTAAGGCGATAGTTAGAACAGGGGGTCGCCATGTCCCTGAGCACACCGTTTGAGACTGGGCTAGTTTTGATCTGGGCCCCCAGCCAGGCTGACTCTTGGCACGGTCCGTATTACACCGTAGTCCGGCCCGGAGTGAGATGTTGTTTGGGAGGGGAGTTGGGTAGGTGTTGTGTTGGGAGTGGGTTTGTGTAAAGCAACTATTTAGATGCGGCTGAACTCGCATCGTCGGTATTGCTTCGTTGCAAAATACCCGCTGGCTGTCCGGGACTGCTTATTTACTGGGGTTTCCGTCCACGATACCGTGTTTGACTTATCCCACCAGCTTATTCACAGTTGACCTCGAGAGAGGTCGTCCGCTATCCGCAACCTGCGACCCGCTCGGTTGCCCCAGCTAGGCGACTTTGGAACCATCTCACAAGTTCCTCAGCCGAGTTTATTATCTTACATTTTTAGTTCTTTATCTCCCAATGTTAATGAATTGTTTGCGCTTTTTTTAGGTCCATAAACCTTATCCAACACATTTCCTCTGGTCAAATTACTGATATTAAAATCATAATTATAACTAGTTTTATTATCTTCTAGCTCTGCATCCACATCCATATCGGCCTGTCCTGTATACATTGGTAAAAGTGTTGTCCCTTCTTCTTCACTCTTTTCCGTCTCCTTTTTCTCATCTTCTATATCTTCCTCTATATTCGTTTGTGAAAAGAATTGATTATAGGAATCACTATCATCGAAAGTCCTTGGTGGAGTTATGTTTTGATTAGATTGCAGATCTTTCTCATTAGTTGTAAAGTAGAAATCGTCAAGCTCTCTCTCATCATCATCGTATTTTTTAATTTGTTTCATTTCACGCTTTACTTTTATACTATCTTTTACATTAGAAATCTTTTGTTTTTTATTTTCCTTAACAAGTTCAGTAATAGGTTTAAAAGTTTCCTCCAATGGTAAATTCGTATGATTTTTGACTTGTTTGAGATCATCGAGTTTTCGCTTCAAAGCAAATCTAGCTTTGGTTAACTGTGACAAAATATTCATTGCAGTATATTTTACAAACTTTTTAGGTGAAAGATTTAAAATTTCCGAATATCTCAGTTACTAAACAAATACTGTTTAGGGAACACCAAAATCTGTAATATTTTTATACTATTTCCGAATAAAAAAAAAGATTCGATACATTTTCTTCACTATATTTAAAAAAGTGTATTTATTGTTATATTCTTAAAATCTCAATCTTTTTAATGATTACTGACTTATTTCTTAATACAAATTGTCATTACTTTTATAAATATTAAATTTTCCATCAACCGTTTCATTGATGATATCATCTTGAAGAGAGGTATACCTTTCCGGCATGTACAGAATGTGCTCCTCCAACTCGACAGCAATAGATTCTCCAACCTTTGTTGTTTTCCGCTCCGGCTTGAGGATCGGGAATCTTACATTTTCAGGCATCTTTGTCTTCGATAGCAATGTCTTTTTATTAAATTTTTTAAACTCTTTAACTACAATGTTCATCTGGTTTTCCTGATTCATGATGGTTGTTCAGGTTTTTGGACTTGGTACAGTTGCTCCACGTTGTATTTAGCTGTATTTTGATGTTTACTACCTGTTTAGCAGTTGTTCAGTACTTGTTTCGTAGTTGCTTACTACTTGTTTTAGCTGGTTAATAGCAGTTATTAGATGGTTATTATCTGTTTAGTGGCTGTTAACTAGTTGTTTACTAGTTGTTATAAGCTGGTCACCAGGTGTTTTGAGCTGTTATGAGCAGTTATAGTTTTTTTTTTTGTTAAGAATGATCAAAAATGCTTGTCCTCTAGATGACGATCGATGTGAAGTAAAAACTTAGACTGTGAATTTAAACGCGTGCAGGTCCACTTTTTATACTATACAGAGTTTACACATACACGTACCCATACATTGGTTTTCAACCCCCCAAATGTAAACTAACGATTTAAGTATAACGAAATCACACATCTTCTACGAAAGAAAGTAAAAAAGCGAGGCACAGGTGTCCACAGTTGTATGTATCAAAGTCTTGAACTCTATCGTAGTTGTATTGTATTCTATGTCCCAAGTATTTCACAACTTCTCTAGGTGGCTGAAGATTTCCAAAACTATTGAAATAATGTATATTATTTTTATTTTTATTATATGCAACCCAATGTGTACCACTTGATCGTGAATTATATAAGTTTATTATACCACACTTCCTACTTTTTGGTGCTTCTGGGATTAGATCTCTCATAAACACCCCTCTAAAATGTGGGATATTTTTCTTAGCAAAATGTATAATGTCGATATTTGATAGTGGTCTATTGGGTAGCAAAGAAATTAGTTTTCGCTTCTTAATTCCTTTCCCCTTACTAAAGGGCTTAAGAAAGAAACCATAACCCTTTCTATAGGGCTTGAGATATAATCCTTCTCCTACAGCAACACTTTCAATTTTTCTGTTGTGACGTTTTTTCTCCTCCATATCTTCTTTAGCCATTCTCGCATTGTTAATTGTTTTTGCAATTGCTGCACTACCACTTGCTAAACTACCAAGAGCGCTGAGGGCTGTCAAGATCTGCACGATTGGTAGAAAACCTCCAATTTTGGGTACACTAATTACACGAGGTACTTTAACATTTTTCTTAGAACCCATTGATTGATGAATTGAATTGCGTGCAACTTTAATTGCACAAATAATGTCTAATGGTTTTTGTTTTTTTAATGTCTTAGTAGCAACATTAATAACAGTCGAAAGGTTTGTCTTCTTCATTTTATTCTTCAATATCTTTTTCCTTCCTTTCTTTTCCGTTTTATTCAATCCCATACCAAATTTTTTCTTGGCTTTCATTATATTTGTAACAAAGTATGCTGCTGCTCTTTCCCTTGACACGCGACCAGGCTTTGATATTTAATATGGAGTCTGCCCTATGTCGTTCACTCTTTGCAAGCTTCATCCAATGGGTTTATTCCTTGATCACCACGTTCCAACCGTTTCTGTAACTTTGTACCCGGTCCACAAAAATTATATCCCGGAATATGGGCTTCAAACGGTAATGTATTGATTAGCTTATCGACAAGACCACCACCGTGTTTACAATTAAAAACACGACTGATGCGATTATAAAAACGTTTCCCCATTTTATTGATGTTTAATCATCAAAGATTTCTCATTGAATGAGGTACATTAGGTTAAAAGATGCGTTTAATAAGTCAAAAACAAAAAAATGTAGTTAGAAATATTAACGATGAAAACGAGAAAAATCTACCGCCACGACATAGTGCTTTCTTACCAAACACAATATGGGCTCTAATTGTTGGGCCTTTAGAATCAAAAGCACACTTTATATAATAGGCATATTATATTGGAATATGTTCATTAATATTAAATAATTTGGGGATCACTTCAAGATTTTTCGGTTCCAGAATGCATTTAAAATCCGCGTAGACAACGAATAGAACTTGAAGATGATGTTGAACCTGAGTAAATTCCAATGTATTATTCTGGGGTGTGGCATCTTTGAGACCTTCCTACTGCAGAGCGTTTTGTGTTTCAATGCAGCTTCCTCAGTTTTGGAAAAATTTAAACACACATTGCAGAAATATTTCGCCCTCTTCTGATTTCCTCTCTGAGCAGTCATTAGTCTTTGAAAGAGAAATATATACAAATTATTTAATTGCTTAAAAGAGATACAAATGAATAAAAGAATTTACCTTGAAATATTTTTAATGTACATGTAATGTCCATTTCCATCTTCTTCCAAAAATATCATATTGATATGAAGAGGCTTTTCCACTTCCGATTGAAAAAGTGGTCCAATTATTTCCCTCGTCTCTTCATTATATCCGAATACGTTTAAACTTATATGAGTATTCTTCTTTAAAAAATTGTTTATACATTTTATTTCAAGGGGGAAAGTCAACCCTGTGAAATCTAATATTATTTCATGACTTACACGAATTATATCCAGCGATATATCAATATTATATGCCGAACATCTTTGCGGCCTGCTAACAATTTTCAAGGCAGAAATCAAAGCCCATTTAAAACAATATTGATCATTTTCGTTACACACGTTAACTATTGCTTTTTTCGTTAAAAGGAAACGAGGTAGTGGTATGAAAGATGAACCAGCCATCGGTGTATAATGATTCACATTCATTTCCAAGCGAATCAATTTTATAAGAGACCATCCACTGTCTCTCTCTTGAAATTCTTGTGCTTTTGAAATTATTTCCATACAGTTCAAAGTTTACTTTTGCTGAAGTATAACTTTCTAATAGAACGCTGAGATGAGGCAGCAGGGACAATCCAGCTTCACTCAAGAAACTCTCAGGTAAGATCAAGTCCGATCCATCGTTTACATACATGTAATGTAGAATTCTTCCCTTGAATCCCTCAGAAATTTTTTTGACTCTTCCGTCAAGGGGTTGAGTTGCATTTCGCTTATGCAACTCCGAACGGACATGATTTGCCCAGTTATTCTTTAGCAAGAAACACTTGCAGGATTGACAAAACTGATTTTGGTTATTCATTTTATTTTATTCGTTTTGTTTAAATTCTTTTTTCACGATCACTTTTTCAAGACTATTTTTGGAAGACTAACTATTGTCCTCGATAATTTATAGTGTTTGAAGTGGGCGTGAACGATAATATTGAAGATGAGAGATGCATACTTACGATTTTTTTAAATTCAACAAAAACAAAAAACAATATAGGCAATTCTAGTAGGTTACATCGACTATTCTTTGGTTAGAAGAGATGAGAAGTATTGATTTTGAAAAATATTTGATACAAGTGTAACCAATAGGACACCATCAAATCGATAAAGGAGACACAAAATCATAGAATAAAGGAGAGTGTTGGGAAAGGAAAGGTCATTTTTTATACACACCATCATACTCAGGTAGCCAATAGGGGACAGTTAGGAAAAAATCATTTCGAGTTTGGGAAAAAACAAAGATTTTCATTTGTTGAATTTCGAGAATGCACATTTTTGGGTAAAAGAAGAGGAAAAATCAAAGATTTTCATTTGTTGAATTTCGAGAATGCATATTTTTGGGTAAAAGCAGAAGATGAAAACCTGTATAAAATGTCCTTATAAATTGTGTAAGCATATTTAAAAGTGTAAGACGAGATTGTTGACTTAGATAGACAACATGCATTTAGTGAAAATAAATAACTTTCTGAATGTATTTGACGGAATTCTGTTCAATGCACACTTTGTACGGCTCCAGTTCATACAATCAAAACTCTTTGAATGTGAACGAGGTAATATGAAAACATCTATTCATGGAAATCATATGGACACCTGCGTGTGGAGCAATGATGCAGCCACTGAGGGAGTTGATACTTGTGTATGCCATCGAATTTCGGATTAAAAAAAGGAAGCACTCAACATTATGAATAAATACTATAATCTAGAAAAAAGAATGAAAATAATTAAATAACATAATACAACATGTTCGCAGTACCAAAATAAATGAATAAATGTATTATAATGCTACAAAATAAACTTCTGACTTTTTATTTCGAGTTAAAGTTACAGGTACGGAGAATGGAAAATATTTCCTTGACTGAGATATGTCGGCTACTTGCGAGTTGTTGCGCGGTCGTTTCAACCCCTATTATGGGAACGTATTAGAGCTAGCAGTCAGCCGTGAGGTCGTTGGCGTGAGGCCCACGATCTTGTCAATGAGCGTGCGTCTTCTTGGTTGTGCATGTGTCCCTTTTATTGCGGTCAGGTAATTGACAGGTGCGCGTGTTCGGGTAGCTCTTGCTTGAATCCCTTTTATGACATGTTTATGACCCATTTGTGGAAAGGAGAGAATCTTAGACAATTTACCAGTTAAACGTTCTGGGGGCGGAAACAAAAATGTGTTCTTTTGATTTCTAAATTAGTTTTACAATCATAGGAAACATTATTCCCCAACATGATCGGACATGTTCCTCTAAGATAACAACCTTTGGATACTATGGTTGTGCGACCTTTCTCACGTGCACCTTTCTCACCTGACTATTAATTGCACATAATGAGGGGAAGGATACATGATCAATATTGTCACATGGGGATGTGGGGGCGATGGGGGCAATTAAGTAAACTCTTTATGGACATGATCGTGACATTTTTATGACTTCAAAGCCCATTAAATTCAGTTAATTTATTGAATTATGCTAATTGTCCTAGAACCCGCATATGTTAATGAGGGGGGGAGGGGGGGCTGGGTACCATTAATATGCTAATTGTCCCAGAATCTGTCTTTCCCTACTACTCATAGGTTAGTCAATTATTTTGTAAGTTTTAGTACGTAAGATAAGTTGTTGAATTGTAAAAGTAGCCAGTAAAGGAACTCCGTTGGCGAAATAAATAAATAAATAAGAAAAAAACTTTTTGAAAATCATATAGTAATTTGTGCATTTTATTTGGATTCTCGAATTCCACGTATGTTAAACAAAAAACCTGAGTGCATAACCAGAGCAAGAAGTCAGCTAAAGCATCTCTATTCACAGATACATGCTATTAATAACCAAGTAAGTAAACATTTATATTTTACAGTTCGGTACAACTAAATTCATTTCTTGTTTTCATTTACTCAGACTGATTGACGAAATATTCAAGACAATGAACCCGCGCCATCATCTTCATGTCAGTCAAGTACTCTTCTAAGTTAATTCCTAAATTCATTTGAAAAATTGCAGAGCGGAGAGAACTCAGACGCCTATGATGACGACATAAAGAAGGCGAGTAGATAGGTAATACGGGAGCTGGCTCACTAGGTAACAAATCATGTCAAAAAAGGGGGTGGGGGTGAACCTAATTAGTCACGCATGGTTGCGCGCAGGTGTTTTAATGACCTAATTAGCATGATTAGAAAAGGGGTTGGTGGTGGCGACCCTAATTAGTCACTTAATGAGGTTAGAAAGGGGTGTGTAGGAGTGTGTGAGAGGGGTGTTTTGATATGTCTTGTTTTGTCTTGTCTTTTTCTCACCTTAAGGGTGTGTGTGATAGGGGTGCAAATGACATGTGTAGGATTTTGTGGTTGTTTAGAGTTTTCTTTACCCGAATAGGGTGTGTAGGAGTGTAAGAGGGGTGTTTTATCATGCGTATGAATTTGTGATTGCTTGTGTGTGAGGGGTGCAATGGTTGCACACAGGTCACTTAAAGTATGTTGCTTCTAACTTGTATTAAGTTAAGGGGAGGGTAATCTTAAATGTTTCAATTCTATAGTGGAGGTGGTGATTCCTAACAGAATATACACAAAAACAAATGAGTTCGTTTATTTAGTTAAATACGTTTTTATTTAGAGAAGGGTGTTTTGATATGTCATGTTTTGTCTTGGAGGGGTGTTTTGTCATGCGTATGAATTTGTAAAACTATATTTAGGCGGAGGGGAAGTTGTTTTGATATGCGTGGGCGTTTTGTTGATTCAATTAGGGTTGTAGTTGACATCTGTTAGTGTAACCTGTCTGCGGTCGTGTGGTCAAAAGGTGTTGGTTTGAGACCGCATACTTTGTGGTGTGAAACAAGCGTGAGTTCGGTAACCTCCCCCTCTTTAGCGAGCATTAGATGGGAAAGTGAGCGTAGGAATGTAAGAGGGGTGTTGGTGGTGGTGGTTCCTAACAAAAACGTTGTTTTGTTATGCGTGGGCGTTTTGTTGATTCAATTAGGGATAGTTTTAATAGGGTAGATTCAATTAGGGTTGTAGTTGACATCTGTTAGTGTAACCTGTCTACGGTCTTGTGGTCAAAATGGTGGTGGTGGTTGTGGTTCCTAACAGAATATACACAAAACCAAATGAGATCGTTTGTTTAGTCAAATACGTTTTTATTTAATATTTAAAAATTTTTTCTCATGCGCTTTTAGAAAGAGAAAACGGTTACCTTCTAAGTTTTCAAAAATGTATGTGTTAAGGATAAATGTGGAAAGTAGTTCAGTTTTAGAAAACTATTTGAGTTGAGCGAACCATCTAGAATCGTCGTGTGAACCCTCCGGTAATTCAAAGAACCATCTAGAATCGTCGTGTGAACCCCCCGGTAATTCAAAGAACCATCTAGAATCGTCGTGTGAAGCCTCCGGTAATTCAAAGCTAAAGTAAAGTTGTGTTTATTTACGTTCCATCCGAATTCGATTTGTGTGACCTTATCAAATTAATAAAAAATTAAAATACTTTACTAACTGTAAAGTAAAGTTGTGAGAATTGGGAACTACCCAGATTTGTGTTGTGTAAACTTATCATATTGATAAAACGTAAAATACTTTACAGTTAAAGTAAAGTATAACAAAGTGAAAAGTACATGTAACAATACAATACTTTCAAAAACAAAAAAAAAATCACAACAAAAAAAATGAATAAGTATTGTGCAAAGTGCAACATTACCCTATCGGGTAACATTTCGTGGACTCATCATCTGCGAACGGAGCAACATACGAAAAATGTTGTTGAACCAGTGGATTCAAGGATTAAAAAAATCAGTTCTGGATTCCAAGGAAGGATTGTTCACTACCTATATGAAAACACCAACAATGATGTAATTTATCCAACACAATTTATGGAGGAAGCAGGAGAAGCTTTTCTACCTCACTTGTATCCATTGTTGGAAAGTTATTCATCGGTGAAAATAAATTTTGAACTTTTTGGAGAGTACGGACTTTTGAAGGAAGAAAAGGAATGCATTGAAATAAAGTCATTTCAAAGTAAGATAACAATAATTAGTGCCTACTCCAATATAGAAAATGAATATAAGGAACACATGGAAAGAATTTTGGCGAGGATGGAAGAATTCCAAGAAAGGGATTGTGGATGGACTTTGCTTCATCTCATTCGATTAGAGATGAATATTAATCAATATTCACCTTTAAGAGGATCATCTTACATAAAACTACCCTCTTGTTTAGAAGCTAAAAAAGCAATTATAAATGTAAAAAACACAAATGATGAATATTGTTTTAAATAGAGCTTAATCGCAGCATTAAGTAATCTAAATAAGAATGCAAACAGATGCACAACCTATAAAGTCAACATAAATTATGAACTCATTCAAGTCAATAGGATCACACTAAATTTCACTGGATTGCAATTTCCACTTAAGCCTGCTGATATATCGAAATTTATGGAAATAAATAAATATATAAATATTACACTTTTCGGGTTCGACGATGGAGTTATATTCTGACCTATATTTTACTCCCCTGAAGTGAGGAGAAATTATATAAATATGTTGATAATGGAGGAAGGATGTAAAGCACACTATACTTGGATTAAAAATCTCCTAAGTAAGTTGTTTTATCATATCATTATTATATTTTTTTTTTGTTTTTGTTTTTAAATTTCATAATATTTATTTGCTTTCATACTTAAAAAAATTTTTTTTTCTTGTGTTTATCTTTTTTTTAGTTTGGTTTCCTCTCAAGTTTCGAGAGACAAATCAAAAAAATGGTTCTGTCAAATTTGCTTAAATTACTCATTGAGTGAAGATGCTGCCAACCGGCATTCAGAAGTCTGTGGGAAAAAAGTCTCACGCTTACCCAACATGAAGGATGCCACTTTACGGTACACAAATGTTCAAAAGGAAGTGATGGTTCACAGTTTACGCTGACTTTGAATGCATCCTTCAACCAATTAATAAAAACGAAACATTAAATTTAAATATTATAAATATACATAGACCTGTTTCATATGCATACTATATAAAGTGTGCACATGATAAAAGTTTAGATAAGTTTGTTTTAGAAACTATATTCAACTCAGGAATGAATTTCCTGTTATCTCAATTAGAAAATTTAACTTTTATATATGAAAACTATATTTCAAAACCTGTTTCTATAATAATGTCAGATGTTGAAGAAGATGATTTCCAAAAATCTAATAATTGTCATATATGCAACACTCCTCTTTTATTGGACAGAGTTAGGGATCACTGTTACTTCACAGGAAAATTTAGGGGGGCAGCACATAATGAGTGCAATTTAAAATATAAAGTTCCAAAATTTATTCCTGCTTTCTTCCACAATTTCACCAGGTATGATTGCCATCTATTTATTAAAGATTTGGCAATCATACCTGGTGAAATAAAGGTAATTCCATTAAATAAGGAACAATATATATTAATTTCAAAAATTATAACTTTAAGTAATGGTGATAACTTTGAAATCCGTTTTCTAGATTCGTTTCGATTTATGCCTTCTGCATTAGATACATTAGCTTCAAATCTATATAGTGAACAAATGTATATAACAAGATCATTTTTCCCTAAAGAAAATCATTTCAACTTAATGCGAAGAAAGGGTGTATTTCCATATGAATATTTAGATTCAGTTGAGAAATTAAATGAAAGTAAATTACCTCCTAGAGAAGCTTTCTATAGTTCCTTAACCGAAAATGAATGTTCAATTGAAAATTATACTCACGCACAAAATGTATGGAATGAGTTTTCTTGCAATAATCTTAAAGATTATTTAGAATTATATTTAAAAACAGATGTTTTATTAATGTCTGATGTCTTTGAAAACTTTCGAAGACTGTAGTAAAATTTATTCACTTGATCCAGCACATTTTTTCACTACACCAGGATTATCATGGAAAGCTATGTTAAAATGTACTAAAATTGAATTAGATTTATTAACTGATATAGATCAGTATAAACTTATTCAAAGTGGTATTCGTGGTGGCTTAGTACAATGTACATGTAGATATGCTAAAGCAAATAATAAATATGTTGGAAATTTTGATAGTACTCAAAAATCATCATATTTGATTTAATTGGATGCAAATAATTTATATGGTTGGGCTATGTCACAATCTTTACCATATGGAGGTTTTGAATGGATTTCAAGGGGGGAACTTGATAGTATTAACATTACAGAGATTGCAGATGATAGTGAATATGGATACATTTTTGAGGTAGATTTAAAATATCCTTTAAAATTGCACAATAAACACAATAATCTTCCATTTTGTTGTAATAATCAGTTACCAATAAAGTCAGACAAAATAAAAAAATTAATTGCTGATTTAAGGGATAAAGAAAAATATATAATTCATTATAAAAATCTTCAACAGTGTATAGAAAATGGATTAATTCTAAAAAAAATTCATAGAGGTCTTCGCTTCTTTCAGAAGCCTTGGCTGAAAACATACATTGATTTGAATACATTCCATAGAACTAATGCAAAAAATACATTTGAAAAAGATTTTTTTAAACTTTTAAATAATGCTGTCTACGGAAAAACAATGGAAAATGTCGATAAGCGCCTTAATATTAAATTAATTACTGAATGGGTAAGTGCTTCACCATCCGATTCTTCTGGTCCAAAAAGGCATTGTGGTAGATCTCTTATTTCAAAGTCAAGCTTCCATAGTGTCAAACAGTTTTCAATAAACTTCTTTGCCTTTCAAATGAAAAGATTAAATGTGTTGTACAACAAACCTTTATATTTAGGTTTTGCTGTATTAGATTTATCGAAATGGAAAATGTATGATTTTCATTATAATTATATCAAACCTAAATACAATGAAAATGTTCAATTAAATTATATGGATACAGATTCTTTTATATATACTATTAACACTGAAGATTTTTATAAAGATATTCAGAATGATGTTGAGATGAAGTTTGATACATCAGATTATTCTGATGAATTACTTAATCTCTATAATTTTCCTAAAGCTAATAAAAAAAGGTTGGGTTTTTTAAAGATGAACTCAATGGAAGACCTATGACTGAATTTGTTGGTTTGAGATCAAAAATGTATGCCTTTAAAACATCTAATAGTAATGACAGCTCTGAAAAAACAGTGAAAAAATCAAAGGGTGTTAAAAGAAGTGCAATAGATCAATTAACTTTTAATAGTTTTAAAAATGTTTGTTTTCGGAAGAGGAAGTGGTCGGTTCTATGTCAATGATTAGATCTAAAAATCTTCTTTTATCAACAATTAAATGTAAAAAAGTAGTTCTCATTCATAAAGATACAAAGGTTCTTATACAAGACAATAAAATTAATACACTACAATATGGACATTATAAAATATAAGAAAAAAGATTAGAAAATAAACTTAATGAAATAGATTCAAATATTTATGTTTATGAACAAAGAATAAAAGAAATAGAGAATTGTCCCAATAGAAATAATTATCAAGAGATTGAAATAGAAAAACTTAAGAAAAATATAGATGAATGTGAGTTTGAAATGTTTTATACAGAACTAGAATTAAATTTACTAGATTGTAAAAAAAAAATGAATAAATGTAACCTATAATTGTAAATAAGACAGAACAAACATCGCTTTTTTATTTAAAGGTTAAAATTTAGGGTAATGTATAAACCAAATATTACAATTCACAATATAATTATTATTATAAAAATTTTTATTTAACAGAACAAACATCGCATTTACTTACAGGTTAATGTTAAAATTTATGAAAATGTACAGAGCATGATAAAAATTGAATTTAACAGAAGATTTACAATATTTTATTTGAATTACATTCAATTTGCTTACTTTCTTCTATATTTAGTGGTATAGTTTGTTTATAGTTATCTTTACCACCCTCTAATCTATACACTTTATTGTCATCATTACTTAAAGGAATTGATTTAATGTATTTATCATTATCTTCATCTAAATTAAACGGTATAGTTTGAACATAGTTATCTATACCACCCTCAACAAGAATAGTTTCATCCTCACTAGATGATCTTGGAATACATGGTTCCGGATTTTCATCATCATAAAGGATTGTATTATGGTCATCATCATCATCACCATACAAATTAAGAGAAAATTTGCCAACCTGTTTTTTAATAATGTTTTGGAGTTCTGAAAATATAAATATTTTACTATATATATATATACAAATATTATTTTATATGTATTCAACCAACCTTTTTGAGCTCCATCCAAAATATTATTTTCAACTTTTTTATTAATGTTTTGGAGTATATATAATTTTATATACTAATAATATATATATATATATATATTTTCAGAACTCCAAAACATTAATAAAAAAGTTGAAAATAATATTTTGGATGGAGCTCAATTTTTTAGTTTACTCGAATTATTATTTTCATCTTCTATTTATATATTCTGCAAGAACAAACATATTTCCCTACTCAATCAGATTATGATATAATATCACTATTAGTTATTTTGAAGTCGTTAATATCGTTAATTGGTATTATATCTGTGCTAATCTGACTTTCTTTTTTATTTAAATATTCGAGCATCATTTGAGCTGCTAAATTTCTCTTTCTTAAATATATCCCATTAATTCTTTCTGCTTCCTCTATTTAAATTTCTTGGATTTGTGGACCATCACTAAGATAACCTGTTTCTTCTTCTTCTATCTCTTCTCTTTTACTCTCTTGTTTGGAGAGAAGATCAGCATCTTTCAATATTTTGTCATAAACAATCCTATCTTTTCGTCTCTCTGCATTAATTACTGTTTGGGATAAAACTTCTGCAAATTCAAAACAATTAATTCTTAAAGTTGCTAAGGGGGTATTAGTATTGCGTTTAGATTTTTGGTGGCGGTGGCGACTAGATAAATATTTTAAATTCATACGCTTAGACTTACTTAGACTTCGTCTAGAATGTGTTCTTCTATAAATATTATTGTAATGACATTTAACTCCTATTGTAGCAGTTTTGTATTGGACGGTAAAGAATCTGTTTAGACCCCTACTTCCTAAATCCATATGCCCTCCTATTCTCTTTTGATTTTCAACTAATTTTTGCTTAAAATTCTCTATTATACCTCTCTTTGTGAAATCGATTTGTAAGTTGTGTATGTTTTCAGTGCTTTTTAATTTATGAGTAGTGTTCCTTTTTATTGGAACCCGACTTACACTTTCAAATTCTGTATCACTATCACTGATCCCCAACACTAATTCTTGTGACGTATTACTAAATGTTGGTGCTCGACTTACGTTTTCAAATTCTCTCTAACTATCATTTATACCCATATTAATTTTTTCTGATTTTTCTTCTCCTATGTTTTTATTTTCTATGTGATCAACACTTTCATTTTCGCTATTAAAATCAAAAAAACTGGGTGGAATTGTAGTTGTTTCAGATGTAGTGTTTGTAGCTGTTTTTTTTGTTGTTGTATCTTCTTCCAGAAGTTCTCTTTTTAATGTAGTTGCTGCTGTTGTAGTTGTTGTTTCTTCCTCATCCTTCTCCAGAATTCCCCTTCTCATTGTAGGTGTAGTTGTACTTGTTGTAGTTGAGGTAGATGTAGTTGTAGATGTTGATCTAGTTGTTTCTTCTTCAACTGTGCTTGCACTTGTACTTATTGTTAAGTCTTTTTCATTAATGCTACCATTAATAGCATTAAATATTTTAGTATCGAGTTGACTTTTTAAGTTTGGTTTCTCACTTTCATCACTTGTCTTGTTTATGAGATCCATAAAAATATGACTGTCCTCTGGGATCTCAAATTTTAAGTCAATTTTAATGATTTTTTTAGTTTTGGAACATTGATAAATAACCCAATCGAATTATTGGAAGTCGATGGGTTTTCAATTAAAGTCATTTCATTGGGGAGTGGTACCATTTTCACCATCGGATTGAAGAGGGAAAGTATCACAAAAAATATTATAAAAACCGTCATTTTAATTTTTTTGATTTTGTTTTTTTGACAATCGAACGAACGAACGAACGAATAAATAAGCAAACGATCCGAAATTGAGTTGCGTGAACGAATAGATGGAAACTGAATACTTTTTGAAATTCTTCCGCCTTTATACCCTCCAGATTTGTATATATAAATATAGACCGTTCCGTTCAAATTCTTATCTGTACATGCTTTTCTTTACACTTTATAAATAGAAATTGCAGGATTGTGAAGAAACATAATTTATTTTCACGCATTGACGTCAATGTCTACATTTTAATTGTTCTTTATAGAATTTCGTTTTTATGAATCCAACTATCTTCTGATTTTGAAAAGCCTACCCAACGCACAAGCACATAATCAAGTTCCACCCAAAATTCTTATCTGTATATACTCTTTTAGTCTAGCCAACGCACAAGCTCATAATCAAGTTCCGTTCAAATTCTTATCTGTACATGCTTTTCTTCACACTTTATAAATAGGAATTGCGTGATTGTGAAGAAACATAATTTATTTTCACGCATTGACGTCTATGTCTACATTTTAATTGTTCTATGCTTCCACTTGTTCTTTATAGAATTTCGTTTTTATGCATCTAACTATCTTCTGATTTCGAAAAGCCCAACCCACGCACAAGCACATAATCATCTTTTTGTTTCACAATCTTTTCAACAAGATAAGTATTAGGCAATTTTGTTTTTTTAATTTCTTGTTTATAGAAACCACCTTGAACTGGATCACCCTTCAAGTCCTCAAGTAAATATGTGGTGGGGGATGTATTTTGTACTTTCCGAATTCGAAAAATTTCCGTTGTCCAGTTTGGGGTATAGCCTTTTTCAAAGACATGTTTATATTTACTTATTCGTACATGATCCCCCTCTTTAAAGCCCCATTTGTAAATATTTTTAGATGATTGTATGATCTCATCAAAATCTGTTTTTCCTTTTTAGCATTGACGTCAATAGGCTTCATTTTAATCGTTCTATGCTTCCTGTTATTATAATTATCAATCAACTCTTTGTATATTTGAAGCCAAGTATATTTTCCATTAAAACTAAACTCACGCCACATAAGTTCTTTTCATGTTCTATTAAAACGTTCCACAATAGATGCTTTAAGAGTACTAAATGTTGAGTAATGATTAATTTCATATCTTTTCATCAATTCTCTAAATTGTTTATTATAGAATTCATTTCCATTATCTGTTTGTAAATTCTTTGGTACTCCACGACCAGATTTATTATTTTTTCCATTGCTTTTGTAACTTCTTCTGCATTTTTTGATTTTGTTGCTTCACCCCATCCATATTTAGAAAATGTATCTATTACTGTTAACAAATACCTATAGCCTTTATTTGATGATGCATATGCCCCCATTTCAACCAAATCAGCCTGCCATAAATCATTAATACCCTTTACTACAACTCTACGTCTTGGGAAATTTTTGAATGATGGGCGATGTAACTCATTTACAATATCTCGTTTACTCATAGCTTTATTTTATCTGGTATAAATGGTTTCTTCTCTAAAGATTCAGTTTCACCTTTTAAAACTGAGGTTGGTGCAATTATATAATTGAAAATGTTACTTTCTATTTCATTTATATCCTCCACTACCTTATTAAAAGTTTTCATGAGAAATTCCAATTTTTTAGAAATTTCACTCACTTTTCCCTCAATATTATTGATTCGAGGTCTTAATCTAAAGATTTGTTGTTTCTGCGGTTGCTTAGAAATTTCATTAGATGTATTCTGTACTACTTTACTTATTTCATCATCAATATAAATCTTTGTTGCAATATCATTTTCATGAATGGGGGGTAGGGAATTTTTAAATCGTTTCCTCTGAACATTTAAATGTCCATCATAATCATTAAGTATACTTTGAAATTTTTCTAGACCTTTTGTTATATCTCTTGAGTACTCTTTCTCATTTAAAAAACAACCAAACTTATCAACTGACATTTTAATTATAAAATAAATAATGAAAGAGTGGTATATTTATGTATGATCCACATTAATTGTTAAAACTTCTTCTTCGTTTACACGATGTGCAAATGGACTTTTCCGAAGTATTATTCCATCTATTTGTGTCTGATCAGAACGAATGATTGGTGGAGGTTTTTTTAAATGTTGGTTTATGAATTTGTTAAAATTTTCCAATTTATCAACAATCTCTTTTATTGAATTATTAAGTAGTTCATGTTTCAAAGTGTACGAATACGCACGTCGCGTAAAAACCCCAACAGTACTCCCGTGTTTTTTGGGTACCACTCGATCTTGGGGCTTCAACTATTTAATTGATCAAGCCGCACCGCCCCAACATTTTGGTCCAGTCGAAACCGGATTTCAAAATCTTTGGACTTTCCTCTCATGGAGTTTCCTTTGATTTTGTCCCAGCAGGCTTAAAACACTCCAGATAAGTTCCGCTTACTATAATTGCCGGTCATACAGCCAGTTTTTCGAACCCTATTTCGACTAACTTTCTGTATGATATATTGTCTAAATCCAAAAGTGATTAATCCGACGCAACGGCATTTAATATATGTATTTCTATTCCGTTACTTGTGCCCGACAATATTCCAGTTTCCTTTGCCCACAATTGTACACTTGAAACAATTCCAGAAGATACTTCAGTGAGACTATTTAACAAAAATATTTCTCAAATATATTTATACCCGTTACTCGTAGAGTAAAAGGGTATACTAGATTCGTCGGAAAGTATGTAACAGGCAGAAGGAAGCGTTTCCGACCCCACAAAGTATATATATTCTTGATCAGGATCACTAGCCGAGTCGATCTAGCCATGTCCGTCTGTCCGTCTGTCCGTCTGTCCGTCTGTCCGTATGAACGCTGAGATCTCGGAAACTATGAGAGTTACAATACTGGGATTAGGCACGCAGATTCCTGAGATTCCTGCGCAGCGCAAGTTTGTTTCAGCACAGTGCCACGCCCACTCTAACGCCCACAAACCGCCCAAAACTGTGGCTCCTACAGTTTTGATGCTAGAATAAAAATTTTAACTGAAATGTATTGGTCTCGTCGATACCTATCGATTGATCCAAAAAAAAATTTGCCACGCCCACTCTAACGCCCATAACGCTTAAATCTGTATACCGCCGGTAGGTGGCGCATTTTAATCTCGCTTTGCTGCTTGCATATCTCCATATAGCTGAGTAACGGGTATCTGATAGTCGAGGTACTCGACTATAGCGTTCTTCCTTGTTTCAATTCCAATTGTGTGTAAAATATAACTCAGCCACAGTAAAAAATTCCCGATCATAAAGATGGTACTTAAGATTTGCACTCTTTATTTTTTACTGTGTTCCAGCTGCATGTGTATATTTACAAAAACAATCTAATACAGTCCACTCGAACTACTTTTTTCTAATACAGTCCACTCCAACTACTTTTCTCGACCTACAAATACGGCTAAACTATTTCTAAAATTAAAAACGAAGTGACAATATCCACAAATTTACTCCAGCAAATCGTTTGCAATTTAGTTGTGCAGGTGACAAACAAACGCACCGACACACAAACATAAGCGAAGTCTTTCCCATTCCCGCAACGTTATTCTGCTATTCGCACCCCACATATATACATACGTACAGTGTACATACATACGTATACCGTATATCGCCAGTGCACAGTGGGTCAAGAGCTCACAAAAAGTGTTCCTTTCAAACAAACAATATTAAAGTCCATAATTCCTTACATAAGTGCGACTATCCGATATAATAAATATTTATTGCCTATCCGACAGTGTGACCGTATATATTTACAATCTTAATTGGTTCCTAAATTCCAATTTGATTCCAATCCGTTTCCTTACATCAGAATTAAAATTCTAAATTATTTAACGTCATGGCAACATCAGTAAAATCCGCTTTAACCCGATTTATGGCCACAGCTGACTGTCTGATCCACTTTGAGGCCACTGTGAACGCTCCAGGTGCTCCTACACCAACGTTATCCGCCTATAAAATCCGTCGCGATCACCTCAATTCCTTGTGGCAAACGGTAAAGGCAGCATACGACATATGCTCCGACTGCATTATAGCTGCAGGCGAGAGCGCCGCAGAAACAAAATCCATACTAAAGTCCAAGTATTACCAAACGTACTCCACTTATGAAATATTTGCCGGGCAGCTGATGGAACAAATCCAAACAGGCTCCTCCCAAATACCTCAAGCTCCAGTAACTTCGTCCCAAAATTCCACGTCTTATGGCTGTCGGCTCCCTCCTATCGACACAGAGGTTTTCTCTGGCGATTATCTTCGCTGGCCGACTTTTCGGGACCTTTTCACGGCAATATACATAGACAATCCGAATCTAACGCCCGTTGAAAAATTATTCCATTTAAATTCAAAAACAAGTGGCGAAGCTCATTCCATAGTTTCAAGATCCCCACTCACCAATGATGGTTTTCGCTCAGCCTGGAATAACCTAACTGAGCGTTTCGAAAATAAGCGATTGCAGGTGAACAGTCACCTGAAAACACTTTTCAATGTGCAATCCATAGCACGGGAGTCGGGAGCAGCCTTAAAGGAACTTCAACGCACTTTTCAAGGTTGCTTAACTTCCTTAAAATTTTCCGGTGTTAATATTGAGAATTGGGACCCTATCCTGGTTTATATGTGCTCGACAAAACTACCAAAGCTCACTCTCTCATTATGGGAGCAATCCATCCAAAATAAAGCCGAAATTCCTACGTGGCTTGAGCTTGATTCATATTTGACGGAGCGCCATCTAACTCTTGAGGCCGTCGATAGCTTCCGATCTGCCAATTTCCACCACGTCCAGTCCAAAGACACAAATCGAGAGGCAGAATTTCCAAAAATAAATTCCTTCAACACAAGGTTAGTTCCGATAACCAAAGGCTGCGATCTGTGTTCGAAGAAGAACCACCCCGTGCGTATATGTCCACGCTTCCTACAGATGACGGTAGAAGATCGCTTAGCCTATATCCAAAGGAAGCAGTTGTGCTCCAATTGCTTTGCAAGTAGCCATCAATTCCGGGATTGCACAAGCGCTCACAACTGTCTCACCTGCCAAGATCGGCATCACACATTGCTGCATCGAAAACGCGGTCCTACTACTCCGACGATTCCATCCGACCCTCCAAGGCCAGTATCCGCCTCAGTTCCACACATCATTTCGTCCTATTCAACGCAAGTTTCCGTACAAAAAGTTCCTCCTAAGAATACTCCATCCGAATATTGGGTTCCATACCCCGCCTTGTATGGCAGACGTACTCGAGGTATTAAATCCTACCAATGCCGAGTCTGCCAAAAGATCCATCCTCTACGGAAGTGCCACCACTTTCTACGGCTAAGCCCCCAGAATCGGCTTCAGGAAGTACATATCCAGAAGTACTGCTCCAATTGCTTGGCTCACAACCATTCCAAGGACTCCTGCCGCAGTGGTCATCACTGCCACAAGTGTGGAAAGGCCCACCACACTCTCCTACATACGGACGACCGATCTACACTTCCAACATATTCCTGAGCCTACTATCCTGAGGTTCTTGCTACGGGTGTCCTCGCAAGGGGGGGGAGAATGTTCACGCCAAAAGAGCGTTTAATTTCAGGAGGCAGTGTCGAGCGGCAGTTTTATCCAGATTTCTATATCTCGCGCGCTCGCACTGCCGTCCGCTCTCCCTCTCCATCTCTCCCCTAAGTCACCGCTCTGCTCTGCAGCGCTTAAGTTAAGTTAGGCTTAAGTAGTTCATGTTTCAAAGTGTACGAATAAACACCTACGCACGTCGCGTAAAAACCCCAAAAGAACTCCCGTGTTTTTTGGGTACCATTCAATTTTGGGCTTCAATTATTTCATCGATCAAGCCGCTCTGATACTCTTTTATTTCGTAGTTGAAATGATTTAGTTATAGTTTCCATATGATGTGATTTCGCTTCATTAATTTTATCATCAACATAAAATTTAATAGCCAAATCATTTCCATTTATTGGTTTTGAAGAGTTTTTAATTCTTTTTTTCTGAACATTTATGTGACCATCAGTGTCTAGATATATACCTGTATGACTCTCAACTTCCCTTTTGAAAAGCGAGGAAAAAAATAAGTTAGGCTTAAGTAGTTCATGTTTCAAAGTGTACGAATAAACACCTACGCACGTCGCGTAAAAACCCCAAAAGAACTCCCGTGTTTTTTGGGTACCATTCAATTTTGGGCTTCAATTATTTCATCGATCAAGCCGCTCTGATACTCTTTTATTTCGTAGTTGAAATGATTTAGTTATAGTTTCCATATGATGTGATTTCGCTTCATTAATTTTATCATCAACATAAAATTTAATAGCCAAATCATTTCCATTTATTGGTTTTGAAGAGTTTTTAATTCTTTTTTTCTGAACATTTATGTGACCATCAGTGTCTAGATATATACCTGTATGACTCTCAACTTCCCTTTTGAAAAGCGAGGAAAAATCTCTATCATTTGAAAAGTGACCAAACGTCAATAGACATTTTACTATTAAACAAAATGAGAAAATGTTTTCTATTTTATTAAAATATTATTTTTGCTTCCCGCAGTTCTTCTATTATTGAAAGAATTTCATTAGTGTGGTTATTATTACCAGCAGCTCTCGATGCCATTAAGAGTTGAAATCTTTCAACAAGTTCATTAACATTATCCCAATATACATAGTTTGGTGGTATTTCTTGTAGTCTCATATACCCAGAACCAGTATATTCTTCATTTACTGAAGATGATATTAATGGTTTAATAATTGAAGAATATTTTTTAGAACGATTGACCATCTGGTTGATAGTTTCTTTTGTGGGCACTTGTTTCAATTAAAATGTTTTTATATGATTCTAAATCATTCTTAGTATAATCCCTAGGACTATTATGAAAAATTAAAGAGTATAGACCTGGTGATAGAGTCCATAAATTTTCACTTCCTAATTCCATCAAATTTTTTTTAATTTTAAGTGTTGTATTACCCAACATTAAGATATTATTTTCTTCTCTTGGTCCATAACTATTGTCTAAAATCTTTTCTTGCTTTAACTGATTAATGTTGAGATTGTACTTCGCCCCGGTATCTTCATATACACTTTCATTTAAATCATCTGTGTGAGGTTGTTGTGAAACATCGGATTCATCTATAAGAGACTGTTGTGAAACATCAGATTCATCTAAAAGAGACTGTCGTGAAAAAGCATCAACATAAGCATCACTCTCACTATCACTTTCGATTACTCTCTCGTGTTCCCTTTTTTCCCTTTTTTTTTTTTAATATATTCTTTTTTATTCAATTTTTTATTTTCAGTGAGTAATTCATGTAAAGGTTCTGTAATAGGTGTAAAAGTTTCCTCCAAATTTGATATGTTCTCATTTTTTATTTGTTTTAATTCATCAAATTTTCTTTTTAATGAATTTCTACTTTTCGTTAACTGTTATAAAAGTTTACGCTTCATTGTTGTCCTTTTCTCTGATACTCATTTACTACTGGGAAAAATGTAGTATAATTTAAATATTTATAACAAAGGGTTTGAGTTTGAGTTTTATGAAATTTTATTTTTATTTTTATTTTTATTTATCAAAATAGATACATTAATAATATTAAAAATAAATACATTTTAAGCTTTATTTAATTCTAAATAGAGATTGTTGTCATTCCTTTTAATAATACAAAAAATATTATCCTTTATATATTCAATTGTTGAATCCTCTAAAGAATCTAAGTATCGTTCCGACAAGTACAGCATATACTCTTCAAGTTCAAGAGTAAGGGCCATCCCAAAGGTGGTTTTCTTACGTTGAGCTCGTTGAATAGGGTAGTACACCTCCGATTCCATCCTCGTCTTTGTTAAAATAGGTTTTGGTGCGTTACCATTAAAATCCTTGAGTACTTTCATCATTCCCGGATTGACCATTTGTAGTTGTTTCTTCTTGTAGTTGTTTTCGTTGTTTTTGTTGCTTTTACCTGTTTTTGTTGTTGATTTTAGTTTTTTTTTTTAGCAGTTCTAACTGTTTTTGTTGTTTAATTTACCTGTTTTTTAGCAGATGTAGTTGTTTTTGTTGTTAATTTTACTTGTTTTTTAGCAGATGTAGCTGTTTTGTTGTTGTTTTCAGCTGTTTTTAGCAGTTGTATCTGTTTTAATTGTTGTTGTTGTTTTACTGTTTTAACTGTTTTTTATGTTGTTCTTCTTGTTGCTGATTTTGATGATTGCAAGATTTTTAGGTTGAAACTTTAGGCTGAGAACGTTTTAGCTTGAAACTTTTAGGTTGAGACTGTTTGCAGGTGGTTTTTAAATGTGAGTTAGAATAACTTTTGATCGAGTTTTTATACCTTGAGGTAAACTAACCCTCCCTGTTCTTTCTCATTCTTGATTTAGAATCGACCAATCATAGTAGTGAATAGCATGTAAATAGGGTGGGTTTCAAGAATCATAGAGAAATTACTTGATCATAGTGTAAAAGTTAGGGTGGGATAGAGAGTAAGAATTGGAGGGAAAGGTGTCCACAGTTGGTACTATTAAAGGCTTGTTTTCTCCCATAGTTATAGTTAATGTTATTCCCCAAGTATTTCACAATTTCTTTTGGGGGTTGTAAATTTCCAAAACTATCAAAGTAATGTATACTTTTTTTATTATTGTTATAAGCTACCCAATGCGTACCATTTGATGAACTATCATCTAGGTTTATAATTCCTGACTCTTCTCTCCATGGAGATTTGGGCAGTGAGTCTCTCATAAACACACCTCGGAAATGTGAAATGTACTTTTGAGCAAAATTCAAAATTTCGAAATTTGAAAGAGGTTTTTTAGGTAGCTTAGTAATTAGTTTTTTGGATTTCCTCTAAATGGATTAAGATATAATCCATAACCTTTTCTATAAGGTTTTAGAAACATACCTTCACCCACCTTAATACTTTCCATTATTTTATTATGTCGATTACTCTCTTCTAACTGATTTTCCCCATATTTGCATTATTGATAGTTTTAGCAATGGCTGCACTACCAGAGGCAAGACTACCTAATGCACTTAGTGCAGTCAAAATGGGTACAATAGGTAAGAAACCACCAATTTTCGGTACATTAATAATACGAGGAATCTTAATTTTTTTTTTATTTCTACCAATTGATTTATTGACTGCTTTACGTGCAACCTTAATCGCACTCATTAGATCTAGTGGCTTCCGAGTTTTCAATGCCCGTATTCCTGTTTGGATAACATTTGAAAAACTCTTTACCTTTGATTTCCTTTTCTTCCACTTTCTCTTTGTTCCCTTTTTCACACTCATTCCGAATTTCTTTTTTGTTTTCATAATATTTGTAATCAAGTATGCTGCTGTTTTCTCTGCAATACTACTATCTTTTGAACCAACACGTTCCCACGCTTTATTTATTAGTACTGCGTCAGCCTTATGTCGATCAGCTAGATCCTTATATTGTGAATATGCAATATCATGTACTCTACAAGCTTCATCCAATTGATTTATCCCACGATCACCGCGCTCCAACCTTTGTTTTAGCTTTGTTCCTGGTCCATAAAAATTATAACCAGGAACATGTACTTCAAATGGAAGTGTGTTAATTATTTTGTTGATAATACCACTACCTCGTTTCAAGTTTGAACTCTGACTGCAACAATTATAAAAACTTTTACCCATTTTATATAATGTTTAATCAAGGAGCATTTCTCATCGAACGAAGTACATTACACACGTGAATATGCGTTTAATACGTCAAAAACAAGAAATCTGTGTTAGAAATATCGAGGGTGGTGATCATTCATTAACAAATTCAGTTCCACGACATAGTTCTTTATCACCCAATACAATAAGAGCATTGGTTGTCGGTCCCTCAAACTGTGGAAAAACAAATGTTATGCTCAGCCTTATTGAAAGTCCAAACGGGCTAAAATTTGAGAATATATATGTATTCTCAAAGAGTTTATATCAACCAAAGTATGAGTATTTAGAGAAACTAATTAAACCGATAAAGGGAATGGGATATTATACGTTCTCACAAAATGATGAAGTTTTACCACCCGCTAAGGCTAAAGAAAACTCTATTCTGATTTTTGATGATGTTGCTTGTGAAAAACAAAACAACATTCGGTCATATTTCTGTATGGGGCGTCATAAAAATATAGATTCTTTTTACCTTTGTCAAACATATACTCACATTCCAAAACATCTAATACGTGATAACGCGAATATGATTATAATGTTTAAACAAGATGATTTAAATATGCGTCATATATATCATGATCATGTGAATACTGATATGTCCTATGATTCATTTATGAAAATTTGTCAAAAGTGTTGGAGTGATAAATACGGATTCCTCATAATAAGTAAAGATAACGATATGGAAAAAGGAAGATACAGGAAGGGTTTTAATGAATTGATAAATATTTGAGAATATAAGTTTCATTCTGTAAGCTATATTTTCACAGTACATTTTTAGATCCCAAAATGAGTAGATCATTCACTCCTTCATTAAATGGTAATGGTATTTCCCACCCATTGAACTGACAAATGGTGAATATAAGTGTGCACTTATTGACTTTCATATGTACAACTCTATACCCAATGTTGATATAAATAATAATCTATTTCATATTGGTGATAAAGTAATTCCACTTCTCATTGGATCATATGAACTCAATGATATTTATGATTTTCTAAAAAATAAACTAAAAGATTATGATCTTGAGAAAACATTTCAAATGGAGAGTAATAATAACGCACTTCAAGTTCATATTACAACTACCAAGGAACCTATTAATTTTAATAGAAACAACTCCATTGGACAATTGCTTGGTTTCAATCAAAAAATAATTTACCCCGACTTGAAAAAAACATATATATCTGATCAACCTGTCAACATTTTAAAAATAAACACAATACGCTTAGTATGTAATATTATAAGCGGGTCGTATATTGATAGTAGACAAGATCATTCATTATACGAATTTGGAATTAATGTTCCACCAGGCTATAAAATGAATATAACACCACACAATCTTATTTACTTACCAGTCAACACTAGAGAAATAAGTACACTCTCTATACACATAACTGATCAGAACGGTGAATTAATAAATTTACGCGGTGAAAACTATACAATTCGTTTACACTTAAGATTAATACAATGATTGTATACAATAAAAGAGGTGATACTTACCATCATCAGCACACTTTAAAACATAAAGTTAGAGGAAGAGGATCGAAACCAAAAAGACACACACTTACATTAAAAAATAAGTTAATTCTTAAATCATTGGGCTTCAAAGTGCGAGTTTAACTAAAGTCATGGGTTTGAATGAAATATTGGCAGTACGGGAAAAACCTTTCTCTGATAAAAGTATATCAAAGAAGGAATATCACAGCTATCAACCCTATCAACAATCATTTAAACCAAATGATGAGATAAGAATTACAATCCAAAATCAAGATTTATATGTACTCCCCCATGAGAGTCTTCTAAATTTTCAAGGAGATATTACCCTAATTAAGGAAGGGGGAGCGGTAGAAACTCAAAATGTTATTGCGAGAATGAAAAGTAATTGTATGGCAAACTTTTTAGATGAAATACGCTATGAAATCAATGGTGTTGAGATAGATAGAACAAGATTTAGTGGTATTACTTCTACAATAAAAAACTTTGTTTCTTTAAATCAATTTGAAAGCAAGAGACTTTACAATTCTGGATGGAGTGGAGGACCCGAATTCAATTTAACCCCCCACTTCAACTTTTCAATACCCCTTAAAAATCTACTTGGATTTGTATTATTAAATTGTAAACATGAACTAGTACTTTTAATATCAAAAAATTTTAATGATGTACTTGAGCAAGATAAATTTGAGAGTACACAATTTGTCGGAAAATATCATCTCAATATGACTAATATTACATGGAAAATTCCTCATATAAGACCCAGCGATTCAACCAAAATTAAAATTTATGATATTATAAAAAGTGGAACCAATCTACCGATTGCATTCCGTAGTTGGGATACATACATTAATCCTAAACTAAGTAATGGAACAAATCATGTTTTGAATGTTAAATTAGCTGCTAACCGAGAACGTCCACAATTTGCTTTAATTGGATTTAAAGATAACCACCATCTGATTACAAACAATTTAAGAAATCTAAAGGTCTACTTAAACTCTGAAACTTATCCCTACGATGACTTAAACTTGGACTTTGATAAAGATCGATTTGCTCACCTATATGATATGTACTGCAAGTTTAAATCTAGCTACTATAACCGAAGTGAATCTCCTTTACTATCACCTACAGAGTTTAAAACTAAAGCTCCTATTATCGTAATTGACTTATCATATCAAAATGAAATGGTTAAATCGGGATCCATTGATGTTAGGATTTCAATTGAACTTACCAAGCCCGCTATCGAAAATGTTCAAGTATATTGCGTGCTCATACATGATCGTTTAGTTGAATATAACCCGTTGAATGGTCTAGTTCAGCGGATTGTCTAACAATTAATCAATCAATCATGAGTGAAGATATTGTTGCAATTGATGTTCAAGGATTTCTTGGGAACAACAATAAATTTATTCTAAAGGAAATTGGAGTCGTATTCAAAAACGAGACAATCTTGAATTCTAATTTTATCATACACTCTCCACATGATTTTATTGAATTGAATAAGAAATGTAGAAAAACAGCTACTTGGCTAACAAAAAAACATCACAAAATTTATTGGAATGATGGAGTATACTTTTTCAAAGAAACACAAATGTATTTAGGAGAAATAATTAGAAAACAGGAAATAATTTGTAAGGGATATCAAAAAAGGTTATTTCTACAAAAATTTTTAAAAATTGATAATGTAATTAACATTGATGAAATTGGTTGTCCCTCTCTAAAAATAATGGATGGAAATCATATTGTTCACTACATGCTCGGGATGGTGTCTGCTCCCTGAACAATGCTCATAAAATCTTAAACTTTTACACAAACGAAAACTCCTAAACACCTTTTAACCATTCATTCACATTTTGAGAGTCGGGAAAATAAGTTTACGAAATGACTGATTCTAATAACAATCTTAATATACCGACTTATTCTTCTTTAATAAATAAAATTAATTTTTTTATTAATACATTTGGAAATATGAATTCAAAAGAGGACTTGAAATTACTACTGGAGACAAGGAACATGTTCATGGGTACTGACGTAAAGGAGTTTATCAAAACAACATTTGGAGAACATTTAAATTTATGTACATTTTCTAATGATAATATAGAAACTTGTGCTTGTGTTCATTTTGTAATTCAACAATATAGAGTTAGAAAATTAATTTCATCATATATTGAAATTCTAAAATAAAGAGAAAACCAAAAAAAAAATGTTCTATTGTTTTGAATTTGTCTTCGAGGGTGGGTCTATCTTCAGCTGTTGCATTTTTTAACATCTGTTTTCTAAGTATAATACAACGATTTATCTCTACCAAACTTTAGTTTAAGATAAACATTCAGACTATTACGTTGAAAGAAAAAATGATTTCCTCAAAAATTGATGAGTTCTTAAGGGAGTAAGGAAGTGAGATCTTCAAGGAACATGCTACGAAATCGAAATCATTTCATACATTTTTTAAAGATGTAGAAGCCACCCCAGTAATTCATTCAAAGTATGGAGAACACCTATCATCCTGTGCATGGGCATATGATGATTGTAAAGTTGGACCTGACACTTGCAGGTGTATGCATGTTGAAAAGAAAGAAGAAGACGCCTTAAAATTGATGGAAAAATACATTCATTTTTTTAAAAGACGCAATGTAAACTAATTTAACACGAATATGATTAAATAAAAACGTATTTGACTAAACAAACGATCTCATTTGTTTTTGTGTATATTCTGTTAGGAACCACAACCACCACCACCATTTTGACCACAAGGCCGTAGACAGGTTACACTAACAGATGTCAACTACAACCCTAATTGAATCTACCCTATTAACACTATCCCTAATTAAATCAACAAAACGCCCACGCATAACAAAACAACGTTTTTGTTAGGAACCACCACCACCAACACCCCTCTTACACTCCTACGCTCACTTTCCCATCTAATGCTCGCTAAAGAGGGGGAGGTTACCGAACTCACGCTTGTTTCACACCACAAAGTATGCGGTCTCAAACCAACACCTTTTGACCACACGACCGCAGACAGGTTACACTAACAGATGTCAACTTCAACCCTAATTGAATCAACAAAACGCCCACGCATATCAAAACAACTTCCCCTCCGCCTAAATATAGTTTTACAAATTCATACGCATGACAAAACACCCCTCCAAGACAAAACATGACATATCAAAACACCCTTCTCTAAATAAAAACGTATTTAACTAAATAAACGAACTCATTTGTTTTTGTGTATATTCTGTTAGGAACCACCACCTCCACTATAGAATTGAAACATTTAAGATTACCCTTCCCTTAACTTAATACAAGTTAGAAGCAACATACTTTAAGTGACCTGTGTGCAACCATTGCACCCCTCACACACAAGCAATCACAAAATCATACGCATGACAAAACACCCCTCTTACACTCCTACACACCCTATTCGGGTAAAGATCACTCTAAACAACCACAAAATCCTACACATGTCATTTGCACCCCTATCACACAAACCTTTAGGGTGAGAAAAAGACAAGACAAAACAAGACATATCAAAACACCCCTCTCACACACTCCTACACACCCCTTTCTAACCTCATTAAGTGACTAATTAGGGTCGCCACCACCAACCCCTTTTCTAATCATGCTAATTAAGTCATTAAAACACCTGCGCGCAACCATGAGTGACTAATTAGGGTCACCCCCACCCCCTTTTTTGACATGATTTAGTACCTAGTGAGCCAGCTCCCGTATTAACTATGTACTAAGGCGTATAGTGAAATGGATCAATCGATAGGTATTGACGAGACTAATACAATTCAGTTAAAATTGTTTGTCTAGCATAAAAATTGTGTGCGTGGCATATTTGCGTAACAAACTTGCGCTGCGTACAAGGCTACGGAATCTAAATCTGAGATCCCAATTCTCTATGTTTTATATTTCATACTTACGATTTTTTGAAGTTTGTGGGCGGTTTGTGGGCGTTAAAGTGGGCGTGGCAAATTTTTGGGGTCAATCGATAGGTATTGATGAGAACAATTCATTTTAGTTAAAATTTTTATTCTATCATCAAAACTGTAGGAGCCACAGTTTTGGGCGGTTTGTGGGCGTTAAAGTGGGCGTGGCACGCTGCTGAAACAAACTTGCGCTGCATAAGAAGCTCAGGAATGCATGCAAAATCCCGATATCCTAGCACTTATAGTTTCCGAGATCTCAGCGTTTATCCGGACGGACAGGCAGTCGGACAGACGGATATGGCTAGATCGACTCGGCTAGTGATCCTGATCAAGAATATATATACTTTATGGGGTCGAAAACGCTTCCTTCTGCCTGTTACATACTTTCCGACGAATCTAGTATACCCTTTTCTCTGCGAGTAACGGGTATAATGAATGAGTTGGTATCAATCGATTTCCTTTTTGCAGTCTTTCGCTATTAGTGGTGGCAAATCCTATCAGTACCTATATCTCGAAAAAATGGTTTCACCACACACAAGCAGAAAATAAAACTCAGTGAATAAGTTTTATTTGACAATTTTAATATAAAACTAACAGAATAATGATAATTCCATAAGTTTTAAATAAAAACAAGAAAGGAAGTTAACTTCGTCACATGGTGATGTGGGGGCGATGGGAGGCAATTAAGTTTACTCTTAATGGACATGATCGTGATATTTTTATGACTTCCAAGCCCATTAAAATCAGTTCATTTATTGAATCATGCTAATTGTCCTAGAACCCGCATACGTTAATGAGGGGGGAGGGGGGTCCTGGTACCATTAATATGCTAATTGTCCCAGAACCCGTCTTTCCCTGCTACTCATAGGTTAGTAAATTATTTTATAAATTTTAGTACGTAAGATAAGTTGTTGAATTGTAAAAGTAGCCAGTAAAGGAATTCCGTTGGCGAAATAAATAAATAAATAAAAAAAAAACTTTTTGAAAATAATATAGTAATTTGTGCATTTTATTTGGATCCTCGAATTCGACGTGTGTTAAACAAAAAACCTGAGTGCATAACCAGAGCAAGTAGTCAGCTAAAGCATCTCTATTCACAGATACATGCTATTAATAACCAAGTAAGTAAACATTTATATTTTACAGTTCGGTACGACTAAATTCATTTCTTGTTTTCATTTACTCAGACTGATTCTTGACGAAATATTCAAGACAATGAACCTGCGCCATCATCTTCATGTCAGTCAAGTACTCTTCTAAGTTAATTCCTAAATTCATTTGAAAATTACAGAGCGGAGAGAACTCAGACGCCTATGATGAGGACATAAAGAAGGCGTATAGTGAAATGGATCAATCGATAGGTATTGACGAGACTAATACAATTCAGTTAAAATTGTTTGTCTAGCATGAAAATTGTGTGCGTGGCATATTTGCGTAACAAACTTGCGCTGCGTACAAGGCTACGGAATCTAAATCTGAGATCCCAATTCTCTATGTTTTATATTTCATACTTACGATTTTTTGAAGTTTGTGGGCGGTTTGTGGGCGTTAAAGTGGGCGTGGCAAATTTTTGGGGTCAACCGATAGGTATTGATGAGAACAATTCATTTTAGTTAAAATTTTTATTCTATCATCAAAACTGTAGGAGCCACAGTTTTGGGCGGTTTGTGGGCGTTAAAGTGGGCGTGGCACGCTGCTGAAACAAACTTGCGCTGCATAAGAAGCTCAGGAATGCATGCAAAATCCCGATATCCTAGCACTTATAGTTTCCGAGATCTCAGCGTTTATCCGGACGGACAGGCAGACGGACAGACGGATATGGCTAGATCGACTCGGCTAGTGATCCTGATCAAGAATATATATACTTTATGGGGTCGAAAACGCTTCCTTCTGCCTATTACGTACTTTCCGACGAATCTAGTATACCCTCTTCTCTACGAGTAACGGGTATAATGAATGAGTTGGTATCAATCGATTTCCTTTTTGCAGTCTTTCGCTATTAGTGGTGGCAACTCCTATCAGTACCTATATCTCGACAAAATGGTTTCACCACACACAAGCAGAAAATAAAACTCAGTGAATAAGTTTTATTTGACTATTTTAATATAAAACTAACAGAATAATGATAATTTCATAAGTTTTAAATAAAAACAAGAAAGGAAGTTAACTTCCAACTTAATACAAATTTAACTGTCAACAAACCAATGGAAAGTTTCCGAACTAAAGGCAAGCCAGAGGAAATTTCCATGAAACAAAAAAACCAAACTTTATAGACTAAACAATTAGAACGAGCCGCTGTTCAGACTATCGGCACGTTCCCACGAATCAGGATACTCAGATTTCAGGACCCAAGTCTGGAGTCCAAAGTCCAAGTTTAGAGAATCACTCAATTGCAATAAGTCCCACTCACAGAAAGCTCTAAAGCTTAAAACCGAGGTATGATAGTAAATGAAGTAGGAGTTAGAAAGTGAGTTTAGTTTGAGACTTATCAACAGAAGGTCGGTGTTCTTCCAAAAATATTGTAACCAGTGTAAAAGTAAAATTAAATAAAGTTTTTTTTAATACACTTATGGTGCAGAGATTTAATTGGCGCAGTCGGTAGGATCTCAAAAGTCCTTTTAAAAAGTCACCGGTACTGATCAACTAGAAAGATAACACTAAACAACTATTTTATCCTGACCAGCGAATAATCAGTGAACAAACAAAAGACAATCACCGAGATCCGCATAAGAATCTATGTGCAAATTTCGCACGAAGAACTTACAACAACAAAATCCAATTCGGTCAATGTGCGCTTAAAAACCTAAAATAAAAAGTGCCAATATTGAGAAACAAAAAGTCTATGTGTAATTTCTACAGCCAATAGACTAAATTAAAATCCAAATCGGTCAATACGCGCTAAAGAAAACTTAAAGTGCAAATATTGAAAAGAACAATAAAAATGGCAAACCCTCAACATTACCACAGTTGTCCGAGATTCATTTGAATCAATTAATCGGCCAAATCAAGGAATTGCCATATTTCTATGGAAACCCATCGGAATTAAGTCGATATACAGCCAGGGTGGAGTACCTTTTACAACTATACCCTACTCAAGACGTCCGACAAATTCACATCATATACGGAGATATAGAGAGGATCATTGTCAACTCAGCCCAGAGAGTCATCGAAGAGGAGAAATCTAATACATGGATAACAACTAAAGCAGCCCTAATCAAGGCCTTCAAGGATCATAGACCATACGACGATATTATACAACATGTTCGGGACACCCAATATCAAGGAAGCATAAGTAAGTTCGTTAATGAACTACAATTTGGGTCTTCAAAAGTAAATAATAAGTTCGAGTTAGAATCGGATCAAATAGAAAGATCAATTTATACAAATTTTCTTAACAAACCAATTAAAGATTGTATTGAGAGAAAACTTCCCGATAGATTATATAATTCCCTATCCAAAAAGGATATTTCAACACTTGCTAACTTAAAAGAATCAGCAATGATTTTAGGTCATTGGGATTCAGACCCTTTTGATAGTTATAAACCAAAACGTCATGATAACCGAAGGAATTCGGGAAGTAACCTTTCGCATCAGAATCATTACTACCAAAAATATAATTCTCAGACACATAATTACCCAAGATATAGTTACAAAAATAATCTAAAAAACTTAACAAATCCTCAAGGTTCGACGAACAGAAATCAAATTGCTCCTAGAAACCAGGGAAATTATCATGAGTTTAGGAGAAACTTAGACCAAGGCAGGGCCCCAAATCCCCTAAATTTCCGGGCATCTACATCGAATAATTCTCCAAACGCACCCGTCAAAAGACAGAGAGAAAACGAAAGTGCACAGAACAGAATGGATGTAAATTTTCAGCAAACTACCTCGGATATAGAACATGTTGCCCATATGTAAGAGTGATGATACGGGTCATCTATCAACTTAATGACAGAAAATTTTGGAAATAATGAAGAACAAATAGAGAAATTAAAAGTATTTACAATAAACGGTTCAATGGAACTAAAAAAAAGCATAACATTAGACCCTTCTAAAATCTGTCCGACTAAACAAAAATTCTATTTATATAAATTTTCCAATAATTACGACATCCTAATAGGTAGAGACTATTTAAAAGGCAGTAAGGCAAAAATAGATTACGAAAAAGAAACAGTTATGTTAGGGGACACACTACTTTATGTAAAATATGGCAAAAACGATATAGTAATGGACAAGACCGCAGTAAAATGCCTAGGTCCACCATCGGTTGAAAAAAAGATTGAAGAGGATAAGACCGCATTGGAATGCCTTAATCCGCCCTTATTAAAGGACCAATCTTTTAACTTTGCTAATAATAATGAATTAAAAGAATGCAATGAATATAGATTAGAACATTTAAATGAGGAAGAGAAAGAAAATTTAAAAAGGGTTTTGTTCGAATACAATGACATCCAGTACTGTCAGGCATTCGACACAAACAAAACACTAAGACCCAATATATAGGAAATCATACAAATACCCTCAAACTTTCGACGAGGAGGTTAATAAACAAATAAACGAAATGATCGAACAAGGAATAATTCGCAATTCAAAATCTCCCTATTGCTCACCAATTTGGATAGTTCCAAAAAAAAATGATGCATCAGGATAACCAAACTTCAGACTAGTTGTAGATTCCCAATACCCAGAATGGATGAAATATTGGACAAATTAGGAAGATGTCAGTATTTCACTACCATCGATTTAGCTAAAGGATTCCATCAAAAACAGCATTCTCAACCAAACATTGCCATTACGAGTATACCCGAATGCCATTTGGCCTTAAAAACGCCCCCGCTACCTTTCAAAGATGTATGAACAACTTATTAGAGGATTTAATCTATAAAGATTGTTTAGTATATCTAGATGATATAATAATTTATTCCACTTCATTGGAGGAACATATTCTATCATTGAAAAAGGTATTCCAACAACTTCCAGACGCGAATTTAAAACTACAATTGGATAAATGCGAATTTATGAAAAAAAAAACAGAGTTCCTAGGTCATATAGTAACAACTACAAGCATAAAACCAAACCCGAAAAAATAAGTGCCATTATAAATTTTCCGATACCGAAAACCCCAAAAGAGATAAAATCATTTCTAGGATTATGTGGATTTTATAGGAAATTCATACCAAACTTTGAAAATATTGTAAAACCAATGACAATAAAACTGAAGAAAGGTGCAACAATTAACATTAAAGACAAACCATACATAGAAGCATTCAAAAAAATGAAAATCTTGATTACATCCGATCCCATTCTAATTCACCCCGACTTTAGTAAGTCATTCTCTTTGACAACAGACGGAAGCAACATGGCGATAGGAGCAGTATTATCTCAAAATCATAAGCCCATTTGTTATGCCAGCAGAACCCTTAACGAACACGAAATAAATTATTCCACCATAGAAAAAGAACTCTTAGCAATTGTATGGGCCACCAAATATTTCCGGTCATATTTATTTGGCAGACCTTTTGAAAAATTAAGCGATCACAAACCTTTAGTTTGGTTAAACAATACTAAAGAACCGAATATGAAATTACAAAGATGGAAGATAAAACTTAATGAAAACGATTATCAAATTAAATATTTGCCAGAGAAAGAGAATTATGTAGCGGACTTATTATCTAGAACTAAAATAGAAGAAACTATGTAAATTATTTTATTCCGATTCATCCCAGCCTGTTTAGGCAAATAAGAAGGTGTTTAATTTTATTTATTTATTATTCCTAAGCCTGTTTAGGCAAAGGATAGATACTTTTACAGTGAGTTAATTAACACACGGCTGTGGAGTACAAATTTTAGACTGACTTAAGAGTCCGATCCGGCCACAGCTTGAGGCCCTTGCTTGCCGGCAGCGCCGTCGCCAAAATGCAAGGTCAGCATTTGGTATCCGGCGATCATCCGCTGAGCGCGTGTTCCCCGCACTGCCGCTGGAGCGCCGGGTCAGCACATAGTATCAGACGACGGGGTGATGGCACCCAAGGTGTAGATTCGGCAGTTTCCTTACTGCGCGTGTTGGCCACCGGATATAGCCTGCAACTCGGCAAATTCTGCTCATGGGAACTGGTCGTGCTAACTCCTCCCTCTTTTAAGTGGTCGCCGTCCCGGTGACCTGCTGATTCTACGTCGCCATTGGTTCCCGGGTTGCCTTGTCCTCTGATCCTGAGAGCGTGGTATCCGAGCCAAATGGTGGAGCACAATAGGAAGGAGGCAAGTAGAGCGAAGGAGTAGCTAAGGAAGGAACCCATAGTAAATTTTTCTCTAAGGGTCCCAATGTGGTGGAGATTTCTCAAGCTCAGCTCATGGAGAAACGGGAGGCTGAGTCGATTCTGATGAGCAGTAATGTTTACTAGGGTCACGGCTGAGACCGCAGGCTTTTTCCTCGAAGTTCCAAGTTGGTTTATGTACCAAGTGCCGTTGAGTGACACCTTGCTAGAGTAGGTTAGCAGGTACGAGCCAGATATTTCTTGCTTCAGACCGAGGAAAGAGGGTACCGTGGTCCACTACGGTAACTGGGCTCAAGTGACCTGGTAGGGTAGAGCATTGCGCAGTCACTCCGGCCACCATCTGTTGTGCGCATGTATCGCCTTGGAGTTCTTTGCATAACGTATCGCCTACTGTAGTTTTGCAGCCCCCGATGTTGACAATTCGGGCTGCGCAGTCGGCGACTAGGTCTCCATTCTCGAAGTCTAGGATCTTGTCTTGGTGCTGGACAGGGTAGACCGTTATTTTCTTACATACTAGCTTAGAGTAGGGGAATTTAATAACAAGTGGATTATTCCCGAATTTTGAAAAACGCTTATGCTAGATACTTCTAATATTTCTACTAAGCTTATGTTAGTAGGCTGTTTGTCTTTGAATTCGCTTATGTCGCTGCTATCCAGGATAGCCGGGCTTACGATGTTAAGTTTCGCTAAATATTCAAAATATTTTCTAAGTCTGTGATAACAATTCTGTTCTTTGCCAAAATTATTTCTAAGAGGTGTGTCTCTGTCTGTGTCCTAAGTCAGTGGATATTACCTGTGATCGTTCGTAAAGGTCTTTGTCATTTCATCCGTCTGGTCCGCATAGTCCTCGTAAGATGTTAAGTTTGTTGAATGTTGTAGGTATCCGTAACTATCCCAAATTACGATATCACCGTCCACTATTGGGATGTAGTCCGCGTTCGTGTAGTTGTTCAATTTGACTGCCGCGTTTGTCGTGGCAGCCGTTAGCGTAAGTAGTAGAAAGTATTTCTTAAACCTAAAATAAAATGAAAGGGTAATTTAGTTTTTAATGATAATTATTACCGTAAATTGTCCTTATGGACCACCCTCCCTTTAATGAGAACTGTCGTCCCAAGGTCTGCCTCAATTATTTCTTCTGAGCATAGGGGAGACCGTTTATTCCCCAGGCGTTTATTTGATTTCAGGAAAACTTTGTCGCCGACCTGAAATTTTTTATAAATTCTGTTGTTGTTTATCTGGTATAAGCTCTTTTCCTGGCCCTGTTGAATTTTTGTGCTAATCCCTGTCTCAAATTCTGCAGAATTAGAATGTAATATTTCTATAGGCATTTTGTTCGTCACTGAACGGATGGTTCTATTGTATTTTGTTGTGGCTAGTAGGATAACCTCTGCAGTGTCGTCTATTTGTTTTTCAATTTTTAGGCAGCGTGCAATGTCAGCAAGAGTGCTGTGAAATCTTTCGACCTGTCCGTTCGAGGTGCTGTTTAATGGGGGTGCATTTGAGATGCAAATATTAAAGTTATTAAGAAGAATTAATTTTATCGTTTCGGAGTTAAGTGACCTCTCGTTGTCACAGTAAATGATTTTTGTGTTTGGAAAAAAAATTTATTACATTTAATACTGGGGCTTTTACATCCACCATGGCCCTTGAGGTTATTTTCTGCACTATAGCGAATTTGGAAAATTTGTCAATACATGTCAGAAAAAGATTTCCATCCGTTGAGAATATGTCGATCTGAAGAAGGGTATTGGTGCGTAAGAGGGTATTGGTGTTTGTCCGACCGTCTGTTTGGTGGGGTGGCGGCTGTACTTGGCCATGGAACAAGTTTTACAATTTAAAGTAACTTCTGATGCTAGCCTGAGCATTTTTGGAAAGAAATAGTCCCGTAAAATCTGTTTTACATTTTCCTGAGCAGCACGGTGGGCTCTATTATGCTCAGTAACTATGATTTCTTTTTGTTCGGTTTTATCTGTTATGTCCTGTAAAAAGGTTTTTGAATACTTAAATGTTGTGCCTGGGAATAACTCGATTATCTCATGCTGAACAAAAGCTAGGACTGGGAGGGAGCAATGTGTCGCATTTACTACCTCCGGATTGACTACATCTTGAATCGTTTTAATCAGGCTACTACGGTCTGAGAACTTTATTATGTGTCTCATTTTGGTTTTAAATAAGATAAAGTTATCTACAGACGAACTGTTTCCTTCCTCGATTATGATCTGATTTCGGAAGCAGTTGACCGGGTTGTCGGTCGTGTCAATGGTGTAAGAAAGCGATTGTTCGCTATGCATCGTAGCCGCGTCCGATTCTGGGGTGTCTTGTAAGGCGTTTATATTTTGGCAAGACAACGCGTCCGCTACAAGGTTTTCTTTGCCTGGGTTGTAATTTACTTTTGCTCCATGATCATCGATAATACCTTTCCAGCGTTTGAGTTTCGCATTGGGATTTTTATCTGACACAGCGAACGTTAACGGCTGGTGGTCGGTATAAATGTGTAAATCTTTTATTCCGTATAAGTAGTTGCAGAGGCTTTTTAGGGACCCGTTCGTTTGTTGCGAAGTTTTTTTCGTTATCACGTAACGTCCGAGACATCATGGTAATGGGGCGTCCCCCTTGGGATAATACCGCCCCCAGACCGAGACCTGAAGCGTCCGTAGTTAAATCGAACGGCTTCGTAAAGTCAGGGTATGACAATAGGACATCTTCTGATGCTAGGATTTCTCTTAACTTATGAAATGCGTCCCTCTGTTTTTTGGGTCACCCTCATGCCTGCATGTAAGAGTTTCTCGAGAACCCAGTGGATATCTTTAACATGGTCCTCTTTTGTCTGAGAAAAAATTATTACATCGTCAACATACACGTAGCATGTCTTTAAAATTTTTTTCTCGTAATACGTCATCAATAGCCCTTTGAAAAATGTTCGGAGCATTTTTTAGGCCGAACGGCAGTCTAAAAAATTCATACTTACCGTTATTTATTGAGAAAGCTGTTTTTTCCCTATGCCTTTCCGCCAGTTCTATCTGGTGGAAGCCTGATTTAAGATCAAGTGTTGTAAAAAATTTAGATTTGCCCATATTTGACAATATGGTCGAAATCGCGGGAATAGGGTATCTGTCGTCGACTGTTTTCTGGTTTAATTTTCTGAAATCAATAACTAGTCGCTTCTTTTTTAACCCATTTTGGTCGGTTCCCTTTTTGTCGTCGACCCAAGTGGGATTGTTGTATGGTGATCTAGACGGCCTTACGATGCCGTCCGCTAGAAGTTGTTTAACCTCTGCGTTCACAAATTCTGTCACGCCCATGGGGTGCGGGTATGATTTAGAGTACACCGGTTCCCCATCTGTTTTTATTGTGGCTATGGTGCTTATGTTGAAAGGTAGAGCTTCGTCTGGGTCAGCGAAGGCTCTAGATTTGTTTTAATCATTGCGTCAAAAACGGATTTTATTGCATGTGGGACACTTTCGTCATCAATTTTGATGAAATTAACGTTTTCCGATTTGGTTAATTGAAGCTTTTCTGTTGCGTTGCCAGCTTGCAACATATTTTTAGTGAAATCGAGCTTCGCATTTACTTGTTTAAGTAAGTCGAGCCCGATTATCCCGTCGAATCCCTTAAGAGCATTTAAGAGGAAGAAACGAGACTTAACTTGAAAAATTGAAATTAAGCATTTTTTTGTAATTTGTGCGTGGCCATGAATTGACTTAACACTAAATGGGGTTTCTACTTCCACGACGCCCTTAAGCATCGGGAGGGGTGCAATGTAATTTTTTGAAGTTCCGGTATCAATTAACAGTTTAACTTCCCGCCCTGCTAGCCTTCGTGTAATGTACGGGAGCAGGGATTTTATTCTAAAAAATTGCAAGTATCATCCGTATCTAAGTCATCTTCAATCTCCGTAGCATACGCTTGGGCGACAGAATCGTATTCTTCCTCCGTGAGTTTTTCCTCTGGAAGGTAGTTAATTTTCTGTTGGCTCCGTGTCGACTGCCCTTTTCGCCAATTTGTGGACTGTCTGAATTGCGAGAGAGTATCCACATCCATTGGCTCCGGTGCGGGCCTGGCCTGACTATTTCCTGAATAAGGGCTTGGCTTTTGTTTGAAAGAGGGAGTTTTATTATTACCCCAGTTTTGATTTTTCACAAAGTAAGGGTTTTTTTTATTGCCCCCGTACTTTGATTTTGTTCACGATTAGGGGAATCTGACCGTTGTGAGAAATTTTTCCACGAAGGTGGTCGATAATTATTTGCTTTATTTGTTTTTTCTTCAGCATGTCGGGCGAAGCTGGCCACAAATATGCTCCTATCGTTGGTTGATTCATCTTCTTGAGCTAGGGCTAACGCTGTTGGTAGATCCCGCGGTTGTGCTGGGAAAACGGCTACTTTTAATGATTTTTTCAAACCAGAGACGAACGCATGGAGTGCGTCTTCCCTAAATTTCTCATTTAATACAGACGCTGAGGCTGCGTCATGCGTCATTACTATTTTATTTGTAAGAAGTGTTAGCTTTTTTTCGACCTCATAGTAGTACTTAAGAAGTGGTAGATCCCCTTGCTTTGACAGGCTTAGTTCTTGTTGTATCACGTGCGTTGGAGTTTTGTCTGCGTATGTAAAGTCGAGACGTGCCAAGATGGCGTGAAAATTTAGCACTGTATTAAATGAAGCTTGATAATGCCGACTGCTGCCATTAAAGCGCTCGAAGACCTTATAGGCCGCAATGGCTGCCTGTCTCCAGGATATGTATGTCTCCTGCTTCCCATCGAATTTGGAAACCGATTTTATAATGTCTAGAGGCTCATTACACTCTACCCCTGGTGTGATAATGATTTCCTTAAATGTCTCGATTTTTGGAGCTTTCACTTTTAGCCTATCCAACTCCCTTACAATGGTACCTAACTTGTCATCGAACAGCCTTTGCTGTCTTTCTAAGGCCGCGTTTATAGCTGCCTCCATACTTGCGATTTGTTCGGCCTGCATTTCCTGCGAATGGGTTTCTACCCGTTCGGGGCTTTCTAGAACACTTTTTTTTAAAACAATTTGACTTCTGCTAGTTGATGGGGTGCAAGCCTCCTCTTGATTTTTTTTTTTTTATTTACTTTGGTTGCTAATAATCGCTTATATTCTTCTATTATTTCATCTCCCGACGAGCTGGAGTCGTCATTTCTGTACATGAGCTTTAATAAGAGCAAGGGGTTTCTTTTTTATTTTCGAGAGAAACCCGTTTTTTTGGTTGTGGGTACAAAATCGGAAAAACATTTAAATCAGTTTTTTTGTATTATTACGTTGTTTTAAACACGCAATATTAGTTAAAAGACGTAAAAATTTTAAGACGAAAAAACAAAATTTGTTGTTGTTTTTTATTTTTTAAATTTATAACACAATTTATAATACTTTTTAAAGTAAACAAAAATTTATTTGTATTGTTTAATATTTAAAGTAAAATATTTATTTCCAGAAATTCTGGGAGGGGAAAAAAATTCCCAGTGTAGTTTTTACAAATGATTAAGGCACGAGTAAGATTTTTTATTTTACCATATTTTTTATAAGTACTTTTTAATTTGGGAGAAAATTATTTCTCTCAGTGTAGACAGACACCAGAAAATTCTAGAGATTCTTTCCCTAAACTTTAGGGTTTTTGTACCTGCAGAATTGTACTCACAGACCGTTTATACATATTTTATATTTCTTTCTGTTTTCTACAGAGAATTTTGCGAATAATCAAAACAGCCTACTTACATATTTTTTTGTTAGTGCAGCTGGTGTATTCCGATCTCTCGAGCGGGGCGTGGGTGCTGGTTGCTGGCAGCGACTACGGCTGACGATTGCTATCCCTCGTGCGGGGCGAGGGGGCTGGTTGCTAGCGGCGACTACTGCTGACGATTGCTATCCCTCGTGCGGGGCGAGGGGCTGGTTGGTAGCGGCTACTACTGCTGACGATTGCTATCCCTCGTGCGTGGCGAGGGGGCTGGTTGTTGGCGGCGACTGTTGCTGACGATCCTTATCCCTTGTGCGGGGCGAGGGGTAAAAAGCTGCGACTTCCAACGGCGACTGCAACTGCGACCTGCGACGACTGTTTTTTCCAACTTTATTGATTTTAACTGATTTTCGATTTTAACAGATTTTTCGTGCGAGTGAGGGCTTATTTTTTATTTTGTAAGATTCTTGCTCACTTTTCTCACACTTTTTTTTTTTGATTTTAACTGATTTTTCGTTTGGCTGTTTATTTCTCTCGCTCACTTTTTCCACACTTTTTTTTGATTTCAACTGATTTTTCGTGCGAGTGAGGGTTTATTTCTCCTTTTTTTTTGTAAGATTCTCGCTCACTTTTTTCACACTCTTTTTCTTTGATTTTAACTGATTTTTCGTTCGGGTAAGGGTTTTTTTTGAAAATTCTCGCTCACTTTTTATGAAACTTTTTTTTTTTTAATTGAACTGACTACTTTCGGTTGGGGTCCAGAGGTCCGACTTTCCGGGGTATATAGTGGTATAGTAAAACTTCGCGCGTTTTCTTCCGAGTTGGGCTTTATTATACTTTGGCTTTATTTTTAATTTCTTGATTAGTTAACTTTTATTATTATTTTTTTTAGTGGTGGGTTCCTTTTTTTCACGTTAGGGCGCCAATTATTTTATTCCGATTCCTCCCAGCCTGTTTAGGCAAATAAGAAGAAGAGGTGTTTAATTTTATTTATTTATTATTCCTAAGCCTGTTTAGGCAAAGGATAGATACTTTTACAGTGAGTTAATTAACACAGCTATGGCTGTGGAGTACCAATTAAGAGTCCGATCCGGCCACAGCTTGAGGCCCTTGCTTGGCGGCAGCGTCGTCGCCAAAATGCAAGGTCAGCATTTGGTATCCGGCGATCATCCGCTGAGCGCGTGTTCCCCGCACTGCCGCTGGAGTGCCGGGTCAGCACTGCTAGTAACGCAGATGCAACAGCGTATAGTGCCCAAGAATATAACCAAAACTACATTTCTATAACTGAAAGACCATTTAACTACTTCTCCCGACAGATCGAACTTATTAAAGGAAACGAAGATACAACAGAAATAACACACTACTTTCATAAATTAAAAATCAAAATTATTTATAAAGAAATGACAGAAACTTCAGCGAAGGAAATAATTAAAGAATATTTATGCACTAAAAAGAGCGCAGTTTATTTCCATAATGACTCAGATTTCCTCACATTCCAAAAAGCCTACATAGAAATTATAAATGCAAACCACTTAACAAAATTAGTAAGATGTACAGCCAGACTCGAAGACATATTGACATATACAGACTTTAAAGAAACAATTTTGAAAAGACATAAGGAACTATTACATCCAGGAATCGAAAAAACTACTAAGTGGTTTAGAGAAAAATATTATTTCCCTGATTACCAAAAGTTAATTTAAAATATAATAAGTGAATGTGAAATTTGTAACATCGCTAAAACAAATCACAGAAATACTAAACTGACATTTGAACTTACCCCAGAAATTAAAAATATAAGAGAACAATTTGTTATGGATTTTTACATGGTAGGTAACCAACCATTTTTATCGTGTATCGATGTATATTCAAAATTTGCTACCCTAGTAGAAGTCACAGGTAGAGACTGGTTAGAAGCCAAAAGAGCTATTTTGAAAGTTTTCAATAAAATGGGAAAACCACAAGAAATCAAAGCTGAGAAACCAAATCAAGATGACATATTTATATATGCAGGAACTCCCGACTACGATACACAAGAAAATAAAATGAATAGAATAGAATAGAACGAAATTAAACGAGAAACGTCAGGACTATGAAAAAGATCCTCTAGTGAAATTCAAGACTACAAATCCATTTAAAAAGACAGGAACCTTGAAGAAAGTAGATGAAAAACATTTTGAAGAAACAAATAGAGGAAGAAAGATTGTTCATTATAAATCAAAGTTCAAAAAGAAGAAGAAAATAAATAAAAGTAAATATGATGATAATTCCAGGCAAACAGAAGGAAATGAACGGACTCAGGAACAACTCGGTGAAAACAATAATTTTCTCTATAATATTAGCAACTGTAATTCAACTGAGAATTGAAGAAAGTATTGAAATAAATCCCATAAAGGCACAAAACGGATATCTTGTATTTAAAACAGGATCAACCGAAATCCCAACTAATTATGAATACCATTACTTAAGCGTAAATATAACAAAAACCGAACAAACATTTCAAGATCTTTTAAAAGAAGCCGATGAATTCAATGATGTTATCCAAATCAGATATTTAGTAGAAAAACTTAAAAGAGAAATCAATGGAATTACAATAGCAAAACGTAGTAAGAGAGGTCTATTCAATATCGTAGGAAAAGTTTACAAATATCTACTCGGAACCTTAGATCAAGAGGATAAAGATAAGATGGAACAGAAAATCAATAACACTAGCGTTCAAAATACGGACTTAAATATGATTATCGATGTCATAAATAACGGAGTCGAAATAACTAACAAATTAAAAGAAAAAGGAGAAAGAGATCAGCAAGTCAGCGTTTTAATATTTAACTTACAACACTTTACAGAATATGTAGAAGATATCGAATTAGGAATGTCCCAAGATTGGGACTATTTAATCCAAAATTACTAAAACACGATTATTTGAAAAATATGAACCCTGAGAAATTGTTGAGAATCAAATCATCAACTTGGCTTAAAACAGACACAAATGAAATTTTGAGTATTTCCCACATTCCTTCAGAGATAGTCAAATCTCCCGTTTTTGAAATTATTCCTTATCCCGATGAAAATAACAATATTTTATCAGAAAATATACTTGATAAATATTTCATACATGAAGATAAATTATTTAATAAAGAAACAGGAAAAATTGCAATTAGTGATTGTATAAATAGAAGTGATTGTATAAATAGAATAATTAGACAGGAAAACACTGAATGCAAATATACGAAAACTTACAAAAATTTCCAATTTAATTTTGTTGAACCCAATATTTTATTGACATGGAATATCCTCAAAACATTGCTGAATCAAAATTGTATTAATAAAGAAATTTCTATAGTCGGAAGTAACCTCATTAAAATCCTTATTTGTTCAATAAAATTAGATGAATACACTCTTTCAAATTCAATGTTAGATTATACACAGAGTGTTTACATAAATAATAATGTAACAAAATTAGAACCATTGTCTTACATTCAAACAAAAGAGATAAGAGTCACATACAAAATATTATAATGTATTTCAAACAATTACTTTAACAGCCTTTGTAATCATTATTATAAGCAGTATAAATTTAAGAGCATACCAAGAAAACTTATTGTAAAATATATAAAACCAAAGGAAGAAACACCAAAAAGTACAGAAATTGTAAACGATCTACCCAATCAAATTAACATAGAAGAAAATATAATGTTATACCCAAGATTATCGACCTGAGGACAGGCCAAATTCATCGGATGGGGGAGTGACATATCCATAGTACCACATACTCCTATGTACATGTCCACACACCCACACATACATGCACACATTATGCAGTCACCCTCGAGACACCCTTTAAGAAGTAAGAATCCAAATTTAATTGTCAGCAAACCAATGGAAAATTACCGAACTAATGGCAAGCCAGAGGAAATTTCCATGAAACAAAAAACCAAACTTTATAGACTAAACAATTAGAACGAGCCGCTGTTCAGACTATCGGCACGTTCCCACGAATCAGGATACTCAGATTTCGGGACCCAAGTCTGGAGTCCAAAGTCTAAATTTAGAGAATCACTCAATTGCAATAAGTCCCACTCACAGAAAGCTCTAAAGCTTAGAACCGAGGTATGACCGTAAATGAAGTAGGAGAGAATGAGTTCAGACTTATCAACAGTAGGTCGGTGTTCTTCCAAATGTCGCCAATCAATTGACTGCCGATGCTAGGTAACGCGCGAAGCACGTGATGCATTTTCGAAGGATTGTTCGGACGGCTTGTCTTCCATTTGGAATCCAGAACTTGTACCTCGTGTGGGCTAGAGTAAGATGAGCGCCGCCATGCAGGGTAGCTTGTTGGGAGTTCTGAATTACCAGCTCTGTAAAGAAATGACGCTGCGGTAAGATGATTGGATGTTTGCGATCGAAAGAAAGGTTGGAATGTGTGAGACGCCCGCGAACGCGTAAGATGCCGTCGTCAAGAAAGGGAGTGAGATTTCTTACGATGCTCTTCGGAGGCAGAAGATTTCCTTCTGGATAAAATGTTGATTTATTTTTAAAGTAATATTTATGTGAACAGCGCCGAATTCAGTATATACTGAAATCTCGATAATGTGGTCAAAGCTTTTTTTTTGGTAGTGTTACCATATAATTTTTTGAGTCCTAGCCAAGCACCAGAGGAGAACGTCTGCAGAACAATATAGTAATCAGTTTGCAATGTAAATCTATCTATCACAATTATCCTAAATAAACATTCATAAACCACTCGAAAGGCTATCATTCACATAGAACATCTACAAAAATTTTAAGAAAAGAAATACAGTTTCTAGGATTATAATAATAATGAAATACATTTTTTAGAGTTATTGCTACATAAATAAGTGGGTATATCTTTGACAGCATACTTAAAGATGTATTTTAAATTCAAATTGAAAGCTTAAGATAGCCAAATATAAAATATTTTATTGAATGTTAATCGTTTTACAGTACTAAAATATTTAATTTTATGAACAAAAGTTTCGTGAGTTTCTCACTGCATTTTCACTGGTAGCCTATATATTTATGAAAATATTAAAAAAATCAGAAATTGCTTTTTTCCTCCTGCAAAAAATAGGTAGTTCAGCTGGAGTCAAGTAGGCAGCCGCAAAATTTGGGTCACCCACCGGCAGTGGAATTATACACACACCCATAAACATATATTTTTTTTGTCGCTCAGTGTTCAGTGCAGCGAAAAATTGACTTGTTTTTTCTCTAGCACACACACTCGGAAAATAAAAAGCACGCATAAGTATTACGTACAACTGAGCCAAGTCAAAAGGTGAGCAGCAAAGCGTTAAAAGAAAATCGTTTTAGTTGCAAGTGAGAGCACAAACACGCGCAAATTGCTTTCCATTTAATGTTGCATACTTTTTGGACTCGCCCGAAATATTATACATATACATATATTTAAAGAGATGACACGCCAAATGTAATAATACATTTTATTCCCTCTGGCTCTGCTTGCATGCAAAGGAGTGCTGTATTTTTCTTGCACATTTAAATATGTGCACACGAAAAGTGCAAAAGTCGGCGCAAATTAATGGGAAATTATAAAAAGGCATGCAAGTGTAAGTGGGCACGGGGATTTGGGTAAGGTGCAGCAGAAAAATCCCCTTGAGCCTTAGATGGAAATTTGTAACTACTACTACGAGGCAGGTAAACAGCAACAGGCAAAATTATAAATGAGTGTGGTGCAGTTGCCTAGAAACCTCCAACTAGCTTAAGCTCAAAATTAATGGGAATGTAATGTCAAGTTTTGTTTACAACAGCTAGCTGTAGCCTTAGTTTGTTGATTAAGATTAGTTCAAGCACGATGCTTAAATCATTAAATAGCGATAATAGTCTTAAGTGAGCTAATGCGAATTTGCGTGCTAGACTTTTTGAAGTTCAGGCGTAGTTAAATTATATTTAGGATTATAGTACACAAAAATAAATATTTTCTAAAAATGGTACAAATAAAAGCTGTATTTTGAATTCAAAATCTCATATTAAGTATTATTGTTAACAAAATACAAAAACAAAATGTTCAATACAAAATATATAAATAAATAATTAAATCAAAATATTATTTATTTTGGTATTCAAAATTTACTTTAAATATTTTACGTCGTTAAAAACAAGAGGTGCATATTAAATTCTAGTTTGAATATTAAAATTGATCATGAAACCATTGGATTAACTAGGTTTTTTTATGAGTGTAGTTATACAGAATCGATAAAAATTTTTATAAATCTTTAAATCATTAAAACATCACATATTCTTAACGTTTGGAAACAATTTGTATAATTGCCTGTGTTTTTAGTTTACTATTATGAATTTATTATTCCCATTTCTCTCTGTTCTCTTAGAAAATCGTCACAGTTTTGCATGAAAAATACTTCATCAAAGTATTTCATCAACTTTGATGAGCTGTGAGCCAATTTCATTAGTCATTAGGTCCTCTGCTCTCCCCCTAGATACTTCAGACTCTTAGTGAGACAATGGAAACGAAGCTTGGAACCACATTTGCATGCCCGCAGACAAGTAACTTTTAAATTATCCGATGGCAAGGAAATGAAAACTTGTGCCCCTTGCCTGGTTCCAATATGCAAACATTGGCAAAACGCAGGCCAATAAGCAGCTCACATGTGTCCATGTATTTTCTACATACATATATAGGAAGGGACCATATAGCAGATGTATAAATCGAGCAAATCAAAAGTAAACAGACACAAGGAGCAACGACAAACAACAAAGGCTTCTAATGGCAGGCAGGCAGGCATTTCAGACAGACATTTCCCTCTCGATCCTGTTGCTCCTTCTGTTGCGAAAAAGGAGGGAATGACAGTTTGTATTTTATTTGCATATATTGTAACAGTTTTTCCCTACACTCTGGATACATTTCGCATATATACGACGACGAAAGAGCAGAACGATTCTGGTGCACAGATGAGCGCTTACATTAGTGCGATGCGATGGATGTGAATGCTGGAGGAAATGCAAAATAAATATATCTAAATAAGTAGGTATATGAAAAGATTTTCCTGAGAATAGTATCCGTTGACAACAAGCACTCTACACTCTACAGACTCGTATCATTTTAAGCCAGGCTCAATTTAAGCTGCACAATTTGTTGAGCGACAGCGAGTGGAATATTATCAACATGCCTGCATTTCCATGTCAATTAGTTGCAATTCCCCACAGCTGGCTGATGGGAACTTTATTGACAAGTTTGTGGCTTGTACTATTTTCACGACGCAGCGAAGTGCATTGTCCAGTTCCTCCGGCGACAGCTGACTGTAAGATCTGGTTTTCTTCGATTGAGTGTTGTGACAAAAGCGCAGTATGTATGCTATGACTCGAACGAGTTTGGTGTAAGTCGAAAACCGCTCAATGATATTAATGTCTACTTGGGTGGTGCTTGCGATCGTTCTCGGAATGTAGGTGTGCCATTGTGACTTCCTTTATAATTAATTTTGCTGAAATGAGAATAGGAGCGATTAATCCTAAGGGGTCCAAAAGTCTGGCGATGCTCGAAAGAATTTCTCTTTTGGTTGAACCCGTGGGAATGCTCGCTTGCAATTTGTAGGTGAAACAGTCTTGGTTAGATAACCCATGCATTCCTAAGGTTTTGACTGTATCAGAGCTTTCCCAGCTTCGTGAAGTTTGATTGCATCGGTTTGATGAAGGAATGCTGTCTAGGAGCGCTATGTCGTTGCTAGACCATTTTCTTAATTCCATATTTGCGGATTTTAGAGCGTTCTGTATTTGTAAGCTCTTGTTTTGTGCTGCTGAGATCGTGTGATCACCAGAAAGAATATCGTCGACGTAGATTTCGTGCTTTAAGACCTCTTCCGCCAATGGATAATTTTCGCGTTCATCTTCTGCAAGTTGACGAACGACTCTGATGGCGGTGAGTGGTGCAGAAGCGATCCCGAAAGTTACAGTTGACAGACAGTATTCCTTGATGTTTCCATCCGCCGCCCGCCATAAAATCCGCTGGTACTGCGTGTCGTCTGGATGTACGTCGATGCAACGGTACATGCGCTGGATGTCGGCGGTGAAAACATGTCTGTACTGTCTCCAATTCAGCAACACTGCAGGGAGATCATTTTGTAGAGTGGGTCCTACGGTCAATACATCGTTTAGAGATCGACCGTTTGAGGTCTTTGCCGATGCGTCGAATACAATGCGCTGTTTGGTGGTGAGACTGTCCTCTTTATAGACAGCGTGATGAGGAAGAACGCAGGATTCAACCCGACCGGTTTTTGTGGAGGTACTGACTGTTGATCTCTAACTAGAGACTGCTGGTGTGATTTGTCCCCAATTCAAAATATTCTTCGATTCCCTCCTTGTAGCGAATCCATTTGTCTGGATCCCGTTGATAACGCCGCTCTAATTGTAGGAACCTGCTTAAAGCGATTTGATGCGATTTTCCTAGGGCCATTGTGGAATCGAAATGCCATTTGAAAGGTCGTCTTACCATAAAACTACCGTTTGGTTGACGCGTGTGCGTTTCCTTAAAGAAGGATTCACACCACCGCTCTTCGTCGGAGTGAAGTGATCGGCTTGGGACAGGTTCTATTTCGCAGAAATTCTTCAAAAGCGATTCCGTATCTAGGGCGGTTTGATGACAGCGAATATGATATGTGTGGATTGAATCCTGGAACTTGCCGAGTATCATGCAACCTACGTGAAAATTTTGTGCAATGGGTTCGTCTGGATTTCCGATTCGGGTTCCCGGAAGGACAAGACTCGCCATGAGGTCGGCTCCGATGATGAGATCTATGCGCTTCGAGCGATAGTATAGAGGATCCGAGAGCTGGAGTCCGTTAATGTTTTTCCAATTTTGAGGCGAGAACGACTGGTTTGGTAGAGGTGAGGTCAGCGAGTTCAGAACGTACGCAGAGTCGACATCTAGATTGAACGTTGGGTTTAGCGACGTTCGGATGCAGCATCTTGCCGTAAAGTTGCATCGTTGACCAGTAGTTTGGCCGACGTCGGCGATCGAAGCGCGGATTCTGCATCGCGGAAGCTGGAGAGCTTGGACGGTATGCTCTGAGATTATTGTAGCTTCCGACCCCTGATCGATGAGGGCAGTTATTGATGCTTGAGCGCCGCTCTGGGGGTGGCAAACAATAATCCGTGCGGTAGCTAATAGGATATTCTGTGGCGTTGCGTGGGAGGCTGTGGAAGAATAACATTGGAGGTTTGGATTAGCAAGGGGGCTAACTGGTGAGGTGTCGGTATTCATAATCGGAGCGATATGTGGTTGACTGGATGATACGGTCGGCGAGTAAGGTTGGGATGCTTGAGTTATGCTTGGCGCCACTGCCGGATGAAGTAGAGAATGCTGGCGTTGTCCACAGTGGTAGCAATTCTTTACACTTGAACACCGGGCAAGCATGTGCGATTTGCTCAGGCAGTTGAGGCATAGGTTTGACTTACTCACGACCTCCTTAGGAATCGCGGACATCGACGAAGGATATGAATACCATTGCAGTGTGGGCAACGAAGCACAGGGGGGCTTGGTTGCGCGTGGGTGTTATAAACCGAGATACGTTTTGTGGTGTGATGATCCACTGATGATCCAGATTTGTTGGTGCCCGAACAGTTTCTATTTTCAATGGCGTCCAGGGTGATTAACCGGGGTTTGAGAAACTGTTCGAGATCCTTGTACGAGGGAATGTGGGTTTGACTGCCGAGATGATGTTCCCAGGCGGAGTGCGTTTCTTTCGGTAATTTTGCAGTCGTTTAATGGGCGAGCCAGTGATCCCCGTCCTGCAGTGACGCGTTGAGGGTGTTACAGGCGGCTGCGCAGACGTTGACTGCACTGATCATAGATCGAATAACATCGGCTTCTCCTTGCCTAGGCTTGGCAACTGGTACAACACGTTCATGTGATTGGAGAAGACCTCGCGGGGATTGTTATAGCGCTGAATTAGTGTGTCCCATGCCACCGTATAGTTAGCGGCCGTCAAAGGAATTTGACGAATATCGCCATCTCGACCAGCTGGCAGAGATTCCTTGAGGAAATGAAACCGTTGAATATTGTCCAGCCGCTCATTTTGATGAATTAACCGAGTGAAGGCGTCATAATATCCTGGCCAGTCCACGCAGTTTCCGCTAAACTTGGGCACTGGCAGTTGTGGCATGTGGACACGTGCGTCGGCAACCGTCGACACGGCGGTTGGTGCCGAGGCTGAGGACGGCGTCACTGGGAACTTTATTCGTTGGCCTTCAGCTACAAGGCAATAAGTTTCCATGTACAGATCCTCAAAACTGACGGCGATCTTATTGGCGTAATAGTCCGATTTGGCCTATCCCTCGGTGCAGATGATTACTTGATGGGTGGTCTCAAAGGCTGCGTTTAAACTCTCCATTTGCTGCAGGCGCTTCATATAATAGCTTTCAGTTTTTCGAGACGCGGAATTCTTCTTATAGTTCTGCTGCAGACGTGTTAGACTTTGAAGGCGCTCCTTTTGAAGTGTAATAAAACCTGCTAAGGTCGGATCATCAGCTTCGTGGTCAGACATTTTATGAGAATTTTTACCAAATTGTTTTGAACCTAGCTAGCTCTGCTTGATAAATCAAAAAAGGCACCCGTACTCACGTGATCTTTCCCTTCTGCTTACGACTGAATTTACATAACGTTGACTACAGCTAGAGCGCAGGCTGTACTGTTTTCCGAATCCGTTTTGAGTAGGAGATTTTTCTGGTTGCGAAATGATAACGGGCCTTCTTGTGTGTGTGTGTGTAGAAGCGCTGTCAGCCGTCCGGGTGTGTTGGTATTGATGACTGTGCTCTGTCGGTGTGAGAGCACGTGTTGGGGGCACAAACGGAGACGATCGCAATTTGTGTTAGATGGCGTGATTGGTGTTAGGCGTTATAACTAACAAATGAAAGATCCAACTGAGATTTTTCAACTTCAAGCAAGAGTCTCCTCATGGGCCACCATGTTAAGTTGTGACGCCGTGCCGAAAATGCTATGTACGGCTGTCATAGTACGAGGGGCTCTTGGGGGTAGGTACGACTGAAGTTCAAAGATAACAGCTTAGTCTTTATTCATTAGCTTATAATGCGTACACTTCACTCTTGATCATTAATTAACTTTACAAATGAAAATGGGTAGCAATGGACCGAAAGTAAAAGCAGCCGATGTTGTTCCCGTCGCTGAAGCTCGTAGTTCTCTCCTTCTTCCCCCAAGCTCTGTAGAGTTGCCAGATGTCCTGACCTTCGTCTTCAGTTGGCAGGGCTACCAGCTGTGTATACGAACCAAGTACCGTGGGACTGAACACTTATGGTGCAGAGATTTAATTATATATATATATACAATTTTGAAAACCACGTAGATAGACAGAAATAAACAAATTAATAATACCATAAAATTACATAAATACAATATGCTATATAAAATGAATTATTTTTTCTAACCTTTTACAATTTTTACAATTTATATATTTAATTATATTACCTACTACAAGCTTTACTTAAAACAAGAAAGGAAGTTAGCTTCGGCAAGCCGAAGTTTCTATACCCTTGCAGTAATAATTATTAAATTTAAAAGTACAAAAAATGATATTCCCAATAGTATAAGATAAAATGTCAAGAAACACCGAAGCTATAATTTGTTTCATATAATTTTCCCACCAGTTTTCCGATCGTTCCTATGGCAGGTATATGATATAGTCGTCCGATTTTGATAAAATTAAATTCGAAACTTAGGTTAGGTTAGGTAGGAGTGGTTGGAGATTAATATTAATCCCCTCACTTAGGCCACAATGTTCCCCTTGTGATACCACATGATCTCTGAAAGATCCGTTTCCCTAGCTCATGGGCTATCTGCTTTCGCGAAGTATTCTGTTCTTCTTAGGAAACATAATAGTTTTTGGATGCTTACGTCCTGAATGGCCGCAAGGTTCGGAAGTGTGTAGCTACCTAGGGTTTGAAAGCGCTTTAGGTTATGCGCTGGGCAGAAGCATAGGAGGTGTTCGATGCTCTTCTCTTCTTTTCCTCTATCTGTTTACAGCTGCGGCAGAAGTCGTGGTTACTTAGTCTTAGCCTTAGCGCATGAGTCCCTATAAGACATTGGCCCGTGAGGGCATTTAGGAGAGTAGAGATGTCCTCCCTGCTACATTGTAGGAGAGTTTTTGTTCTTTTCGAGTTGTAGTTTGACCATGTGAGTCTAGAATTGTGGCATGTTGAGATTGAGTTCCAAAGGTTGTTGGAAAGTGTATACAATCTCTGCCTGAGATGGAGCTTGCAGGTAGCCATGGGCATACCTACCGTGTCCTTATCACTAAGGATATCGGCGGTTGTCCCCTGTCTTGCTAGCTCGTCTGCTATGCAGTTGCCCTCAATATTGCGGTGTCCAGGCACCCAGATGAGGTTGATTCTCAGATGAGTGGCCATCTCGTTAGGAGATTTGCGTTCGTTGTGTAGGAGTCGAGGGCCCTGAGGGCTGCTTGACTATCCGAGAAGATGAAGATATCTATGTCTTGATGTAGAGACGTGTTCAGGATGGTAATGGCTTCCTGAATTGCCATGACTTCCGCTTGGAAAACACTACAGTGGTCTGGTCGGAATGAGGCTTTTATGTCTAGTTCGGGGGAAAAGACTCCCCCACCTGTTTAGGAGTTAAGCTTGGATCCGTCTGTGTATATGTTGACGGCGTTTACGAATTGATGTGGGAGGTTGTCCCAGTCTAAACGGGTGGGTATATAGATCTTGTATCTTCTTTCGAAGTTGACTATGGGTGGGACGTAGTCTGTATTACGTGGTAGGGGTGAATGTTTTGATAGGATATTGGAGTGACCCGTGGAGCCTGTTGTCCATGCCGCTGCTTCGCGGAGCCTTAGCGCTGTTGCAGATGCCCAGCTTTTGGCAAGTAGGTCCAGGGGTTGGAGATCGAGAATTGTGTTTAGTGCCTCAGTGGCGGTAGTGCGAAGCGCCCCACTGATGCAGAGCTCTGCGCTTCTTTGGATCTTGTGAAGGATCCGGAGGTTGCAGTTCTTATCTAGAGAAGGCCACCAAACGATGTTTCCTTAGAGGAGAATGGGCCTGACTATTGCAGTGTATAGCCAGTGAACTATCATGGGGGAGAAACCCCACTTCCTCCCTATGTCTTTTTTACAAGCGAAGAGGGCTATGGCCGCTTTGCGTATGCGATCTAGGATGTTATCTGTCCAGTGGAGCTTTTTGTCAGGGATGACACCTAGGTATTTTGCTTGGTTGCTTAAGGTTAGGCGCGTTTGGTGTAGTTTTGGCGGAACTAGAATTGGTACCTTATACTTTCTTGTAAAGAGAACTAGTTCGTCCACCGGGGGAGGGTGGATAAGTCTGTCTTCATTAGATTGCAAAGGGTTTGCGGGAATTTGCCCTGCAGTAGGATAACCACGACATCCGCGTAGGCTACCACTTTTGTGCCCGCCTCTTCTAGAAGTGAAAGCAGTTTGTTGACCTCTAAAACCCATAGAAGAGGTGAGAGTACGCCCCCTTGTGGGGTTCCTCTGCTGACATTCCTGGTCGAGTGGGCCGATCCCATAGTGGAGTACACTACTCTGCTGGTTAGCATGGTGTGTATGAGTCCCACTATGGGCCGCTCAATGCCCAGTTCAGTGAGAGCACCAGTAATCGCCGTTAAGGTGACGTTGTTAAAGGCGCCTTCTATGTCTAGAAACGCTGCAAGAGAGTATTCCATATTGCGGAAACCTCTCTCTATACTGTACACTAGAGAGTGGAGGGCAGTATCTGTTGATCTACCCTTACGGTACGCATGCTGTGCGTCAGAGAGTAGGCTATGGTCGATGGTTAGTCTGATATGGGTGTCAATTAGCCTTTCCAGGGTCTTCAACAAGAAGGAAGAATGACTAATCGGGCGGAAGTTCTTTGGGTTGGTGTGGGAGGGCTTTCCGGCTTTCGGTATAAAAATTACCTAAACGTCCAGCCACCTTGTTGGAATATGGAGCAAGGCAGCCGTGGAAGATGGCTGTCTGCCAGGGAAGGGACATATTTAGTGTCCGTTGTAGCTGGGCCGAGAAGAACCCATCTGGCCTTGGTGATTTGAAGGGCTTAAAAGAGTTGACAGCCCACTGAATGCGGCCAGGGTTTGAAATGTTGTCAATACTCTGGTCGTCTAAGTTCTCCTCTATGTGGAGGTCCTCCACTACATGGGTGTTGTTAGGGAAGTGGGTGTCTAACCGTAGTTCAAGGGTTTCCTGACTGTTTTCCGTCCAGCTGTCAGCATTGGTTTTTAGATAGCCCATGGTTGCTGGAGCTTTTGCTAGAATTCTTCTGACTCTGGTTGCCTCCGCAGTAGATTCTATGCTACTGCAGAAGTTAGCCCAAGCTCTTCGTTTTGATATTCTAATTTCCTTTTTGTATTGGCTTAGTTTTGTATGGTATTAATTCCAGGAGGGTTCGCTATTGTTGTATTTAGCTCTATTGAAGTAAGTTCTACACTCTATTTTAAGGTTCGCCAGGGTTGCGTTCCACCAAGGGGGTTTGTGCTTTGTTTTGACTGTTCTGCTTGGGCAAGCCCTTTTTAAGGCTTCACCGCAGATATCAGTAAAAGTGTTAACTAGGTTATCTAATTCTTGACGGTTGCGTATGTGTGTCGGTGGAGCGTGTAGGTTCCTGTTGAGGAGATTTTTGTAATATCCCAAGTTGGTTAATCTTAGATTAGTGATGTTCTCGGCGGGAGGACAGTCTAGACTTATTGTAAATTCTATGTATCGGTGGTCTGAGAATGAGTGTTCGATCCCCACCTTCCACGCTTCTAGCTGGCTAAGTAGGGGATCAGATATTAGTGTAATGTCTAGTACTTTCCTCCTATTTCTATTGATGAAAGTTGGGTCATTACCCTTGTTGCAGATGAATAGATTTGATTAAAGGAGATAGTCGTAGAGTAACTCACCCCTTTCGTTGGTGTTTGTACTTTCCCATTGTGTGTGGTGTGAGTTAGCGTCCCCACCCAGGATGAGTTCCTTAGATGAGTAAGTGCGTATGAATTGTTGTGTAGTGGTGTTCGGTAGTGGCCCTTCGTGGTCGTGACCCAGATGGAATGATGCTACGGTGTGATGAGTGTGTTCGTTTAGCTCCAGTCTGACCGTGGTGAGGTCGCCTTCGCTAAACTGTGGAATAAGAAATGTATTAAAGTGTGTCTTTGTAAGAATGCAGGTTCTGGTTTTACCCCTATCCTTGGTGTAAAATAGCTTGTATAGGGGGGTTGATAAGCCACAGATGTTGTTACCAAGAATCCATGGCTCTTGAATGGGGACTACGTCTATGTTGCCTGTTGTCAGGCGGGTGAGGAGGGCAGCGGATGCTGCCTTGATGTGGTGCATGTTAATATGCAGAAACTGCACCATCTTTGGGACTGAGGTCGGGCTGGTTACCCTCCGCTTCCTCCGCTATGTCCTGGAGAACAGAGCGCCCTGGTCGGGTTGTGTCCTGGGTGCACAGCTGCTTCAGGCTCTCTGTCAGCTTCGAGTCGGTTGACACGTAGCCGGTGAGGGTGGCCTCTTCATGTTCTAATTCGTCGTCGCTCGGGGGTTCGTACAACGCACAGGTAGCCAGGTTGTCTGCCGCTAACTTATCCGTGTCGTAGATTCGTAGCTGCACCTTATCGAACCCGTAGTTCAGCCGGTATTGTTGGGCTGCGAGGGGTTCCAAGCAGGCCTGCAGGGATCCTACCGCCTGCATCGCTCTGGTCGATGACACCAATGATCTTCCGATCCTTTACCACTTCCGCAAAGGATCTCGACCATGTGCCGCGGTTGGTTACTTTAGCCTTCTTGCTTGCTGGTTGAGCTGTCTCCATCGACCTCTCTCGCTTGTTGCTGTTGCTGGTAGTCATTGCGATGTGGAAGTCTGGGACTACCGCCTTTGCCCAGGCTATGTCCTCTTGGATTTTCAGGTAATCCAATTTTGACGTCTGATCCTCACGTATCGGATTGGTGGCCAGCCGTTTTAGGATCCTAAAAGCTTTCTTTCGTTCAAGAGGTCCTGCCTGGTTAGGTGGTATCCTCTTAAACTCCTTTGCCCTGGTACTCACCACGAGACCGGCTTTTGCGCTCCCCTAAGGTTGGAGTAGCTGGTTAGCCACACCTACGCTGGTGGGAGGCGTGGGCTTGTCGCTATGGCGAGTTGGGCTTAGCCGGCTGCGTTGTTCGCTGGCCTTGGCAGGGGTAGACGTCACGTGGACTGGGGTAGTCGGAGCCGTGATCTTGCTCTTCTTATCGTTGTTGGTTACGACTTCCGACTTTTTGATAGTGTCGGGCTCTTGTTTGGTACAGTCTTTTTTGTTTTTATTTGTTAAATTCTCCATGTTAAATCCCACGAGCTGCGGAGAAGGGACAGGTCCACCCGGGCAGAGATCCGCTGTACCCGGGTAAGGCTGTCTTAGAACAGGCGGTCGCCACTTGCCTGAGCTCACCGTTTGAGACTGAGTTATTTGATTATTAGTCCAGTCCGGGGTGAGATGAGTTGTGTGGGTAGGGAAGAGGTAGGTTCAAAGAGTGTGGGAAGGGTATGTGTGAGCTATTTGTCGGAGGCGGCAGCACAAGCGCGACGTCGGTACTGCTACGGCGCAGATACAAGCTGACTGTCCGGGGCTACTAATTTGCGCTTTGTGTTGGGGGCTTGGCGGTAGCCGGGCCGTGTCCAACTTCCACGCTTATTCGTAGCTACCCTGGAGAACCAGGGCGCTCGCTATCCGCAACCTGCGACCCGTTCGGTAGCCTTCAGCTCGGCGCCCTCCGAGCCATCCCACTAGCTCTTTGACCGAAACTTAGAACTAATTAAAAAATGTTATTTCCAGGCGTAGGAGGTTTTATGTTAAAAAACACCGAAGCTATAATTTGTTTCATATAATTTTCCCACCAATTTTCCGATCGCTCCTATGGCAGCTATATGATATAAATTAAATTCGAAATTCAGAACTAATTTAGAAATGTTATTTCCAAGCTTAGGAGGTTAAATGTAAAAAAACACCAAAAATATAATTTTTAAAATTTTTTTTTCCGATTATTCCTGTGGGAGCTATAAGATATAGTTGTCCGATCCGGCTGGTTCCGACTATAAACGACTATATACCTGCAAAAGAAATAGGGCTTTTGGGAAGGTTTTAGCCCGACAGCTTTATAACTGAAAGACTAGTTTGCGTAGAAACGGACGGACAGACGGGGTCGGAAACGTCTCCTTCACTGCGTTGCAAACTGAAATCAATACACCCTCTGCAAGGGTATAAAAATTCCATCGTGGTGGCTATATGGTGTCTCATAAGTAATGGCAAGAGCTTGTGGAATTTGAGAATCAGAAAATATCCAATCCATTTGTGTTATTGGTTTTGTTGTGGGAGAATCATTCATTGAAAAGAGGCTATAGGCATTCAAATGTTTCTCCAGAATATCAGTCTCTGTGGACCTGCAATCATTAAGATCTCCTAATATTACTACTTTAGTATTATCCATTCTACACACTTTTTCCACGTCAGCTTTAATTTCATTTCGAAATCTTGCAATAGGAAATCCGGAACTCCGATAAACAATTATAAATATATAATATTTAAATGCAATCGATTGATACGTCGCCCTTGTGTTTGTGGACTTCTTTGTCTCAAACAGAAATAATACATTTTGCGAAATGTTTTGTTTAGCATAAATCAGTATTCCGTTCTTCCCAATACAATTCGAACTATTGCTATCTATTTTTTTTATAATGTCGAAATCCCTTAAAGTGTACTCTTCTTGTGGAAGAGTCCAGGTTTCAACAAAACATAAAAAGTTGGGAGAACAAATAATGTTGTCGTTGACAGCATCTTCGCGATGAGCGCGAAGAGATTCAACGATGTTGTATTAAGAGATATCCTCATTTTCATTGACCAAAAATTCATATTGCGTAATCAAAGCCTTTTCCCCTCTTAAACGTGCAAGTTCTACTTGGACATTTGTAGCTCCAAATCTAGTTGGAGGGACAAAGTCTCCTAAAGGGAAAAGACCAGATGCGCTAGTTGCTCTGCTGCAAGCTTCGTACAATGAAGCTCACTTAATGCCTCTTTTAAGATGCCCTGCGACTTTGCTGTAGGCTGCTTCTTGGCTCTTATGGATGGTAATAGCCTCAGCAGGAACAATTGGAAATTGATTTTGATCAATAAAAGAATGTCCCGAATTTCCGCATTGGAATACTCGAGCTGTTTTATAAATTGGAGTCCAGTCTGGGTGATCTATAATCAATGATCACTGATCATATCCTCGAACTTTTGAGCTAGCTTTAGTACCGACAGTGGCATCTGTAAACTTAATCCACAGTCCAGTAACTAATAATGAGCCGTTAACCATACAGTTGTCAATTCGCATTAATTGACCAGTTGCCCCATTTACAAGTCCATCATTTCTGTCAATATTGACGGTCACCATATATTTTGCAATTGTCTTCAGGTGTAAAATATATGGTAGACCCTGAGTTTCAAAGGTCTTCATGTTTTGGGCATGCCTAAAAGTTGATTCTGGACTTCTTTCAGACATATTAGCTGATTTAACAGAAATTCTTCAGTTCTAGTTTGGGCAAGCTTTACGGAGTTGTAATGCTTTACGTCAGCATTAGAACAGAATAAGTGAATTGCGTCGTCAGGAACATCGGTAACTGGAAGAACTATTGTCCTGAAAGCTCAATAAATGCATCTGTCATGTTGGCTTCAGACATATTATTCAAAGCCAAAGCAAAGGCGTGGTAGTCACGTTGCCGCGTTATTTCCGTTAGCTCGAAAAACTTAAAGTTATTCGAAGGGTTAGCTCCTGCCAGAATATTATAGGGATTAGATGCATTTTCTGCGAATATCGAACGATCTCCAACTTTGCTAAGCTGCTACAGATCTCCAAAGACTATTATAGACTTGCCCCTAAAACTTACATCTTGACTCCTAAAATTTGACTAAGTCTTTGATCTAAGTATCCAAGCATTTTTTATCCGACCATCGAGATCTCATCTATAATAATTAATTGGATATGCAAAGCAATGCATTGTATTTAAAGTGTCATTGCTTAAGGGTCTTAAAGGACCAGATGTTTGATTAACAGGAAGGGGGAAAACTGAATGAAGCGTTAGTTCCCTAATCCCAAAAGCTGCTTTTCCAGTAGGAGCACAAAGTAAAAACTTTGCGGAATCTGTTGCCCCAGGAAGTTTATTTGATCGCCAAGTTATAGACTGAAATATTGTAGAAATCAATCTGCTTTTTCCCACTCCGGCCCCTCCACCAACATATTCATAAAATTTTTTGGCTGCAACATTGTGCATTAGGTAGGCGTAATACTGGAGTTGCTTAAAGTTGAAAGACCGGGTAAGCGAGCAAAGGTTATCGTCAGATACCATCGGAGAAAGTCTTTTAAGAGGAAGTTCGCCATCTTCTGGATTATTTGAATCTTTTTCATCTTAGAGTACATTTACGTTTTGTCCGACGTCGAGTACTGCCAAAGTCCTGAACTCCTCATCAAGGTGTTGAGAGGCTGGACCTTCGGGAAGGGGACCGTTTCTTCTCTATCCACATTTTGCAGATCTTGAAGAAGTCTGTCTAACTCCATGTCGTCAAACACATCATACTGCTCTTTATTGCGTTTAATAATTTCAAAATTATTTCTAAATGTGCTTTCATTGTCGTTTGAGTTGAGCATTACGTGCTCTCTAAAATAATCTGATGAAGAAGAGCTTAAACTGAAGCGAACCTACCTAAAAATTGGAGCATATTTTTACACTAAGGGTCCCATCCAGCATTTGGTAACATTGTGCAGCAACGTTATTTTCTTCATCTGCATCAAAGTCGATTGGTTCGTCATATTCTTCGTTCCAGTCCATGGCACAGCCTCTGAGTAGGATTACCATGGCTCCCGCTATCCCGTAAGGCTCTGCTAACTCCTCCGTTCTGCTTATGAACTCTGCTGGATCGCCGGGGCCGTCGTATTCTTCCCTCCAACTTCGAATCATTGTGGCCACTTTATCCCTTTCAGTCCTTGTGGGTTCGTGTGTTGGTGACGGGCTTCTTTGCATTTACCTCCGCATGTCCTCGCACAGTATTCCTGGCTTGACCTCGAACTCTAGTAGATAGGCTTCCAGCTGGGCTTTATTGGTGTTGCTTATCCAGCCTCGAGTTAACTTGCCTCCCATGGCGTTGCGTTGAGGAAGAGTGTAAACGATCTTCCGTGTTTCTACTAGAGGTTATTGTTTTATTGTCTTTAATTTGTTCGGGCGCCACTGAAACGATCCTGTTTCGGGAGACGGCATAGCCCGCCGTGGTCAGGGTTCGAGACAGTAATTTATTTTCTCTATAATGCTCCTCTTACAATGCTAAGAAGTATGCTTATAAGCTTTAATACGTCCCATAATAGGGGTTGAAATCACGACCGTGAAACATCTCGCAAATAGCCGACATATCTCAATTAAGGAAATATTTTCCATTCTCCGTACCTGAATTGGATTTCTTTTTTTGGTTATCATTGCTTTTATTTTTTGAACGTTCTCTTCATTTTGAGACTAACAATAAGTTTACCACTCTTAACATTAAAATTTTACTAACAGTTTACTAAGACTGCATTCTGGTTGCGCGTCCCTCAAGTCGGTCGCTGGGTGGGTAAGACATTGCGACGGAGACGTTATTCGTTGCTCAACCTTGTTAGACCTCTCGCTAGGTGGTTAGAGTGCACAGATAGCTTGGTAAAGTACTTTTCCGCCTGTTCTGCGATCTTTTCATTGACTGGTAGAATGTTTAAGTCACGATATATGTTTTCGTTGCGAACGTACCAGGGTGCCCCGGTGATTGTTCTCAGGATCTTCGACTGAGCTTGCTGGATTATGTCAATATTGCTTTTGCTGGCATTCCCACATAACTGGGTGCCTTACATCCATATAGGTTTTAGTACCGAGTTATATAGCAGGACTTTACATTCAAGGCTAAGGGGAGACCGAGCGTTGATAAGCCAATGAAGGCTGCTGGCTTTTAGCTTTAGCTGTGCCGGCGCCATGTGAGTCATCTGTAGAGGTGTACTCCTAGATACGCCATTTCGTTTGCTTGCGGGAATAGAGTGTTGTTTAACGTGAGCGGCGGGCAGCTTTGCCTGTTCAGGGTAAACGTAACGTGCTTGCATTTTGGTTCGTTCACTTTAGTTCGCCGATCTGATAGCCATTTTTCGACATCGACCAGATGAAGAGTTAGGTGCGCAGTTGCTTGCGTCTTATTGTTAGTGCTTGTCGGGATGCCTGCTGTGTAGAGGACATAAACTCCAGCTCCAATAGTGAAATCGTCAGTTATAGCAGTGTTGCACCTCACAGCCAATTTTCTGTCGTATAGGTAAGACTCTAAAAGCTTGTGGGTGTTGTAGGGGAGCATTGTCTTGATCTAGTACACTAGACCTTCTAGCCAAACTCTATAAAATGCTATTACTCAAGGCCAAAGCAAAAGCGTGGTCGTCACGTTGCCGCATTATTTCCGTTAGCTCGAAAAACTTAAAGTTATTCCAAGGGTTAGGTCCTGCCAGAATGTTATGGGGATTAGATGCATTTTCTGCGAATATCGAACGATCTCAAACTGGGCTAAGTTGCTACAGATCTCCAAACACTATTATAGACTGGCCCCTAAAACTTCATCATACATCTTGACTTCTAAAAATTTTACTAAGTCTTTGATCTAAGTTTCTGTCGTAGAGGTAAGACTCTAAAAGCATGTGGGTGTTGTAGGGGAGCATTGTCTTCTAACCAAACTTGCCTTCTAACCAAACTCAATAAAATGCTTAAGAGACTTTTATAAATATGGGAGTAGAGAACTCTCGTTTTTCGAACGCATTCCGAATTTCTGATGTTTTCCGGTTGACCGGAAGCTGTTTTAATTCTCTATTAGATCGGACTATCCGGACTTTTTATCTGGATGGCAAGTGTTAATAAAAACATTCCCTTCACTTGCCTCAGACAAGAGTTAACCTAAAATGTTGTATGCTGCTTCTTTGGCAGATATTTCTGTAGCGTTAATAAACTTGTTCCCTAAATGCTGCAATTTTGTTTTGACGGAAACACTTCCGTGGCTTATTTCTGTAATTGCTTCTCGAAGCAGTTGCGAAACGCCACGGTTGGATTTATTTACGTAGTTAATTATATAACTACAACAGGCGTAAGCATCTAGAATAAATTGAATATCCATGTTTGCTCTATGCAAGCCTAAAATATTTATATTAAAAGCATTCAGCAACCTATCAGAAAACTGGCGACGAAGAAATAATTGTTGCTTTTTTAAGCTAGACCAAATGGCGAACTTGTACCTCTCATATGAAATTTCAAGATTGATGAGAAAATATTCAAAATTATTAAACATGGCCGCTTCTTCTTCGGAAACAGACTTTAGGAGCTCATTAAATTTTTTAAATATGTCTTAATATTCTTCAACGTTGGGTTCGTTTTCTTCAAATGGATACAAAACCAGAGTTTCAGGCATTGGTGGGTATGGCATATTAAAACGACAGAATTTTTGGCCTCGCAGCTCCCTTAAACATGAAGCGCTGTGCTTATGGCGCTGATATTGGTATTAATGGTAGTAATGAAACGATCAATAAAGCGGGTGACCTCCTCGGCGTTATCGGGCCCTTCTAGCTTTGGGGCATCAGAAAACCAATACATGGACAATAATGGACGAGTCTTAACTCACCAACTATCTCGGAGCTTTTAAATAATTTAATTAATTGTCGGAACCTGTAGTCGAAGTACCGGGAGCACGTAACTGGGTCAGATCGGATTAATCTAGCTTTTTCGACGCTAGAAAGAGCTGCTGCCTCTTCCTCAGTAATGTCTGTGCTATCCAATAAAAGAGATAGAATAACTAAGAGTTCGCTCCATTAAGATTCAGCAGCGGAGAGGGTTATGAAGAATGTAAGCAACCCAAATTGTCTAGTCATGGCTATAACTTTCTTTTTTTCTGCCTCCCAGTGGGCTGAGCTGAACGGAGGCCTCTTAGAATGTGAAATCCATCGTCATATTGTACAAGACTTTTAACAAATGAATTATCCCTCACATTTTCAGCAGTTACTGCACCTGATTTTTTTCGTAGGGAAATGGAAATAGAACTTTGAATTCGTTGCATTTCATAAAATTTATACATATAAAGGACTTTGGGCACTACTGCGCAACGACGGTCGTAAAAGCGAATTTGCTTTATTTGCATTGGTCGAATTTCCCTTAAATATTTCGCGGCAAGAAAAAGTTGGGAAGGAAAGTTCTTCTGAGTCGTCTTCAAGGGTTAAATTTGTTGAAACGCGGCATTCACCGGGGGCCATAGCAATACGCTGAAGTCCAATATCATCGTTTTCTAATAGGGTTTCATGAGCTCCGGGACTTAAATCACTTTCTTGCTCGTCATTTGATTGATATGAGAAGCTCTTCTACAACTTCTCGGTCAGATTCATCTGCGATGAAAGGTATCTCTTCCTCGGCTACCATTTGATTGAGTCAATCACCGTCAAAGGAAATGTTATGCTTTCTGTAGAGCTCATTGTTAACCAAGTATCGCACAGCTTGAATAACCCGAGCGGGTCGAATAGTTTCCGTCATGAAATTATGGGAATATTCTATTTTTCTTCTTAAATGAACCTGAACTACATGGGTCGAATCAAAGGTGCGCGGGAGTACGCTTAAAGTATCAGGTACTGAAATTGGAAAATTGAGTACAGCGCCTATTATTCCGCATTGCCTATCCAAGGGATAAAATGAGCATGAAGAGAATTCGAGGAGAAATAAGGCGCTCCTCAAGACATGTCAAGTTTTTTAGGCATTCAGATATCTCTGGAAAGTTGAAGCCAATAGAGAGAAAAAGGGATGGAAAGCCCTTGACGACATGTGCTGCAAAATTGATATTTGCCGGACGGACTCGGAAACTTTATACTTAAATAAAAGGCATTGTCTACACTAAAGTTGGGGTATTTCGAAGAAATAGTATGTATGTTCAAACCACTTACCTTAGATGGAAACCACGTTCCTCCACATCACGTAAAAAAATTTATTGGTCCGTCCTTAATGTTACGAAGATATTGTTCGCTCGTCAGCCGTTTCCTGAATTTGTTGTCCCCGAAGTTTTCGCTGAAGTCTTGTGTTCCGATAGTACACTGTGTTGGTCCTTTGGTCCTGTGTCCTAGTGATAGGGTTGTTCCTTGTGATCCTATGAGCTGCTGCGACCCGTGAACGCTCGGGTCCTCTATTTTCCTCCAGGTAACATGATAAGCAGTGTTTTGCGACTGCTCTCGTCGTGGCTCCACGGAATCCGTGGAGCATCCCGTGCGCGCTCGGGTCCTCTATTTTCCTCGATCGCTCTCCAGGTTACGGGTCCTTATTTGTGACGAATTTTCAGCATATTGGGATCGGCTTCGTCTAAAATAATATGAGAAAAAACACCGAAGCTATAATTTGTTTCATATTGTTTTCCCACCAACTTTCCGATCGTTCCTATGGCAGCTATATGATATAGTCGTCCGAATTTAATAAAATTAAAATCGAAATTCAGAACTAGTTAAAAAATGTTATTTCCAAGCATAGGAGGTTGTATGTTAAAACATTATCACATTATTTTTCCACCAATTTTCCGATAGGTCCTATGGCAGCTATATGATATAGTCGTTCGATTTTGATAAAAATAAATTTGAGTTTCAGAACGAATTAAAAAATGTTTTTTCCAAGCGTAGGAGGTTATATGTTAAAAAACACCGAAGCTATAACTTGTTTCACATTATTTTCCCACCAATTATCCGATCGGTCCTATGGCAGCTATATGATATACTCGTCAGATTTTGATAAAATTGAACAAAAAATTCAAAACTAATTAAAAAATATTATTTCCAAGCTTAGGCGGTTATATGTTAAAAAACACCGAAGCTATAACTTGTTTCACATTATTTTCCCACCAATTATCCGATCGGTCCTATGGCAGCTATATGATATACTCGTCAGATTTTGATAAAATTGAACAAAAAATTCAAAACTAATTAAAAAATATTATTTCTAAGCTTAGGAGGTTATATGTTAAAAAACACCGAAGCTATCAATTGTTTCACATTATTTTCCCACCAATTATCCGATCGGTCCTATGGCAGCTATATGATATACTCGTCAGATTTTGATAAAATTAAATTCGAAATTCAAAACGAATTAAAAAATGTTATTTCCAAGCTTAGGGCGTTATATGTTAAAAAACACCGAATTTATAATTTCACATTATTTTCCCACCAATTTTCCGATCGATGATAAAATTTAACACAAAATTCAAAATAAACTAAAAAATATCATTTCCAAGCTTAGGAGGTTATATGTTACAAAACATTGAAGCTATAATTTGTTTCATATTATTTTCCCACCAATTTTTCGATCGTTCCTATGGCAGCTATAAGATATAGTCGTCAGACTTTGATAAAATTTAATTCAAAATTCAGAACTAATAAAAAAAATTGTATTTCCGGAGGTTATATGTTAGAAAACAACGAAGCTATAATTTGTTTCACATTATTTTCCCACCAATTTTCCGATTGTTTCTATGGCAGCTATGATATAGTCCTCCGATTTTTACAAAATTTAATTCGAAATTCAAAACTAATTAAATAATATTATTTCCAAGCTTAGGAGGTTATATGTTAAAAAACTCCGAAGCTATATTTTGATTCACATTATTTTCCCATCAATTTTCCGATCGTTCCTATGGCAGCTATATGATATGGTCGTCAGATTTTGATAAAATTTAATTAGAAACTCAGAACTAATAAAAAATGTTATTTCCAAGCGTAGGAGGTTATATGTTAAAAAACACCGAAGATATCATTTTTTTAAATTTTTTTTTCGATTATTTCTATGGGAGCTATAAGATATAGTGGTCCGATCCGGCTGGTTCCGACTTATTTACTACCTGCAAAAGAAATAAGACTTTTGGGAAAGTTTCAGCCCGATAGTTTTAAAACTGAGAGACTAGTTTGCGTAGAAACGGACGGACAGACTGACAGACGGACATGGCTAGATCGACTCGTCTAGCGATGCTGATCAAGAATATATACACTGCGTTGAAATTTTCTGACTGAAATCATAATACCCTCTGCAAGGGTATAACATAACATATGTAACTTGTATAAGGTAACTTTTAAAATTAAACAGGTATGATCGCTGATATTCAGTTAACGATTTAGGTGTTCTTAGGGACCCAAAACAATTATTTGGCTTCCACATAACCTCTACTGTTAATAAAGCTATGATTGTTCTTGATTTTATAAAGCGTTGGTCGAAGGAAATGGATGGTCCATTTACAACAAAATTGTTATTTACCACCCTTGTCCGTCCTAATCTGGAATATTGTGTTAGGAGTCGAACAAATCCCCACAAATTCCAACAGCCGTAACAACGGATCACCGGCCGCTTACCAGATACGCGGCGAGTTCGCGTAGTAACACCGCGGCGAAGAGCGGCTTGAGAAATAACTCAGAGAGAGAGTTTGGAAGCCAAGGTTGGATAAAGAACTCAGAAAGAGAGTTTGGGGACCAAGGTGTGGAGAATGAGAGAGAGAGACTAGCGACTAGCTTTGCGAGAGTGCCGTGTGGGTCAAACAGAAAACACGGACTTTGGACCTGGAGTGAAGAGATTCAGCTGGCCGTGCGTACAAAAGGAAATAACGGTTCGCGGAGGCCCTATATAAAGCCGCAGGGCGCCCGCAGCTGCATTAGTCGATCACGAGAACTCAGTCCGTCAAGATCAGTCAAGATATCAAAGTGAACAAGTCAGTCAACCAAGTAAGCTACAAGTCAGCCACAACAAGTCCAGTCGTCGGAAGCAGCGCAGTGGGAGCCCACAAGGAGCAAGATCGCTACGTCGAGACGGGATTGGGACGCCAGGAATCTCCGAATTGAGACAAAGGTAGCTGAGGTCCAAAGGCATCACGCGGCTAGGTCAAGGCGATTTGCTTATTCCTGCCACAACTAATTCCTCGCATTACGCCTGGAGTGTCGACCAGAGTCTGAGCAGTGAAGGCTTGCGACAAGAAATCGTGAGCTCGGGGAGAAACCTTTATATACCCAGTGTACCTCACCGCAAGCTCTACTTTAGCGTGACCCGACGCGAGCCCTGTACGTCAAATGAAAACGGACCAGGTTCTGGCGCGATCAGCCAGAAAGGGAGAGCGGTCGACCGTGTGCGGTCACAAGTGCAGAACCCTACGGTTTTGACTCGTGAAGTCCCGGAACGACGTGTGTCAGAAACCCCGAGTGTAACGATAGAGAAGGGAGAGCGGTCGACCGTGTGTGCTCTCAAAAGGAGTAGTCCAGGAGAGCCCAGCGTTTTTGACTGGTGAAGTCCCGGATCGGCGTATGACCGAAAGCCCGCGTGCCAGAAGCCACGCTACGCCAAGCCGCGCAGCAAGCACATCCAGGAGCAGTGCGCAGGGCATCGTCAGCAGCAAGCCACCACATCACGACAGCTACGCAAGACATATCGAGCTACGCGGAAACGTCACGGACAATAAGCAAAAGGGGTGCGGCTAGGGTGGAACGTTCGTTTACACTAGGCGTAAAAGTGAAGTGAATCGCTAGGCAGCCTCTTTGCGTAGCTTGGACTGTCAGCACGAACTGAGTAAAACCCCAGTGGGACCATCCGGCACAGAGCAAGGGACAGGCGGTTGTGTGACGAAAGGAGTAATTCTAGAGTGTGTTATGCAGAACTACATTTGGTGTCGCCAATGCATTCTACCGCACCCATCGTTTGTGTTGTTGTCTTGCTTCCAGTCACAACCCTCCTTTTGGTCAGCTCCAGTTCCTCACTGCGAAAATCGAGAAACTGAATGATATCCCAAATAGGTCTCCATGCTGCGCTCAATCCACCTACGCCGTGTATCAGCGTCCAGTTTCTATAGGGTTAGATAGATGATCCAACGATTGCGTCCCGTTTAATTCACCGCATCCAATCCGTCTGAAACCTTATGTGGAACTGTTCCATCGTTCTTTTTAGCTGTTGGCAGGCTCATAAACTGCTCCAAAACGAGTTCACAATGTGAGAAATCAAACTTATTCTCTGAGTTATATTTTCCGCTTGAAAAATAACTGTTATTCCTTGAGAATAATATAAAAATCAAATAATAAAACTTATTCTCCGACTTTTATTGTTTCGATCAAATATATAACTTTTTATCGTATTGTGGTGGTTCTCTGGTTTATAGAAATGTAATTAAAAATGTAGAATTAAAAAAATTTGCGGTAAGCTATTTTTTAAGATTTTTCCAGATACTATTGACCACGGTAAGTATAAATATGTTATTAATTTATGTCGCACAAAGGAGTAATCAATGTGTGAATATTAAGTAGCAACACATTCATAAATATAATATTAAATAAATTTATACAGTATAAGTCTTGCGTCCTGGCTTTACCCCTTCCCATCATAGATGTCCCAACTCGGTGGGGTTCAACGTATTTCATTTTCCAAAAACTGCTGGATTATGAAAACTTTTGCAGGACTGAACAGGATATTTAATCCAAGTTGACTGCGACTGGCTGGACTGCGATCAGAACTTTGTGAGCTACTTTAATGCTATTCTTCGTGGCCGTTAAAAAAAATGTCAGGCTGAAAAACTTTGGGCGATTTTTATAGGATATGGACTTCATGCCAATTAAGTACCCTTCTAAGTCAATTCCTAAATTCATTTGAAAAACTGTAGAGCGGTAAAAACTCAGACGCCTATGATGACGACATAAAGAAGGCGTACAGTGAAATCGAAAATTTGGTTCCCAAGCCAGTCGATTTTAATGTTGAAGTAATGACTTATTGGGAGTAGAAAAGATTTGTCACCCTTACCTCTACGAAATGGCAAAAGGTGTCCGTGCAGTTCCTGCTACCCAAGATAGCGTTGAAGGTCCTTTTCTACCCTGAAACTTATTAAACAGATCCCAAATGCAAATTTTCGTCAGAGTCAATAAATAAACTTTTATTTGCTAAGCTAAACAAACAATTTCAGTAAAATATATCTTAAAACAAGGAAAAACGCCATAGTCGAGTACCTCGACTATCAGATACCCGTTACTCAGCTAAGTCAGGGACCAAAGGGAAATGGAGATATGCAAGCAGCAAAGCTAGATTAAAAAGAGCCACCTACCGTACCTACCATAACGCGTTATGGGCGTTAGAGTGGGCGTGGCAAACTTGAGTCAATCGATAGGTATTGATGAGAGCAATACAGTTAAAATTTTTATTCTATCATCAAAACTGTAGGAGCCACAGTCTTGGGCGGTTTGTGGGCGTTAGAATGGGCGGGCACATTGCTGAAACAAACTTGCGCTGCGGAAGAAGCTCAGGAATCTACACGCCAAATCTCAATAGCCTAGCTCTTATAGTTTCCGAGATCTCAGCGTTCATCCGGACAGACAGACAGACGGACAGACGAACTCGGCTTGTGATCCTGATCAAAAATATGTATACTCTATGGGATCGGAAACGCTTCCTTCTGCCTGTTATAGTTTCCGAGATCTCAGCGTTCATCCGGACAGACAGACAGACGGACAGACGGACAGACGAACTCGGCTTGTGATCCTGATCAAAAATATGTATACTCTATGGGATCGGAAACGCTTCCTTCTGCCTGTTACATCATTTCCGACGAATCTAGTATACCCTTTTACTCTACGAGTAACGGGTATAATGAATGTTTATATCAATCGATTTCCTTTTCGCAGTCTTTCGATATTCTTATTGCGTGGTTTATAGTAACTGGAAACAAGAAAGGAAGTTAACTTTGGCAAGCCGAAGTTTGTTTACAATTGCAGATAAATTTATTAAATTTAAAAATACAAAAAATGTATTCCCAATAGTATAAGATAATATGTTAAATAAAACCGAAGCTATAATTTGTTTCATATTATTTTCCCACCAATTTCCCGATCGTTCATATGGCAGCTATATGATATAGTCGTCCGATTTTGATAAAATGAAATACGAAATTCAGACCTATTCAAAAAGTATTATTTCCAAGCGTAGGATGTTATATGTTAAAAAACACCGAAGCTATAGTTAGTTTCATATTATTTTCCCACCAATTTTTCGATCGTTCCTATGGCAGCTATATGATAATGCCATCCCATTTTGATAAAACTAAATTCAAAATTCAGAACTAATTAAAAAAAGTTATTTCCCAGCGTAGGAGTTTATATGTTAAAAAACAGCAAAGAAATAATTTTTAAACATTTTTTTTACCGATTATTCCTAGGAACTTTAAAATATAGTAGTCCGATCCAGCTGGTTCCGACTTATATACTACCTGCAAAAGATATAAGACTTTTGGGAAAGTTTCAGTGCGATAGCTTTAAAACTGAGAGACAAGACGGATAGACGGACATGGCTAGATGGAATCGTCTAGTGATGCTGATCAAGTATATATACACTTTATGGGGTCGGAAACGAGTCCTTCACTGCGTTTCAAACTTCTGGCTGAAATCATAATACCCTCTGCAAGGGAATATGCATTTGCAGGATATTTGTAATTCAGTTCGGATACAGTACGTAAATGATGGCGTAGACGATTATACAAATGACAAAACACTCCTCTAGGGTGCCAGAAATATCAGTCAGTTAAAAGAGAAGCTAAAATGTTACGTCACAACACCGAACACAAATTCTAAGAAAGAGTTAACTTGTTATAATTGTGGTGAAAAAGCACACTTTTCCAATAATTGCAAAAACAAAGAACGCTGCACTAAAAGTTTCAAGTGTAACCAGTACGGACATATTTTGCGCAATTGTAATGAAAACGTAAAAGCAGAGAGCAAATGTGAGTAGCTTTTTTTGACACCGGAAGCAAATTAAACTTGCTTCTCTAATTGGTTTCGATAGACAGCGCGGAGCGAACAAAAATAAATCCAATTGGACATTGGATTTTCAATTGATTCTCGGCGAGGAACTTTGTTTACATGCTGAGATTCTTTTTAATCGCGACGGCTTTCAAGTGCGTAAGAGTCAGCTAGAAGTAAGTGATTTAATCGGAAGTCAAAATGATTTAATGAACATCGACGTTGTAGAGAATAAAAATGAACTTAATATCAACGAGCAAGCAAGAATGTTTGCCAAAAACGAAATACGCAAAATGATAAACAACTAAGAGCCGCTTCACCTGTAGATAACCAAAGTCGAGATGCGCATTATCCTGAAAGACGAGACCCCGATATTTGCCAGACCAAGGCGCTTGCCTTTTGCTGAGACGCGTTTGGTAGACTAGCAGGTTGACGAATGGCTTCAAACTGGAATCATACAAGTGTCTGACTCCGAATTCACAATCCCAGTGGTAATGGTAAAAAGTCGTGATGGCTGTCCAAGACTTTGCATTGATTTTCGTAGGCTCAATAAGGTAATCGTTAAAGACCATTTCCCTTTGCCCCTAATCGACGATCAGCTGAACGGACTCCAAGATGGCAAGATTTCCCAAACGACCGATTTGAAAATTGGAGTTTCTTATGTTCCTGTCTCAGAGCCAAGCCAAATTACACATCCTTTGTCACTCAAAGAGGACAATATCAGTTTTTAAAGGTACCTTTCGGACTTTCAAACTCTCCTGGCGCTTTCCAGCGGCATGGTAACGCAATTTATCTTCAGCTGACTCCCAAAGGTATCACCCTGCCCTATATTGATGACTTCGTCATACCGCCTATGGATAAAGAAAGCGCATTGCTTAACCTGAGGGAGGTTATTGACACCTGTTCTGAATATGGTCTCGCGTTGAATCTTAAAAAATGTTTTTTTTTTCAAAAACGCTTATACAATTCCTCGGCCATATCATAGAAAATCAGAAAATTTATGCAACCCCTGTAAAGATTGATGCTGTGCCCAAATTGAAAGCACTACAATCTTTGAAGCAACTGGAATGTTTTTTGGGCTTAACAGGATATTTCAGGAAGTTCACACAGAATTATGGCATTTTTTCAAAGCATCTCACTGATTTGACTAGGAACAACACTAAATTTCTCATGGGCCCCAAATTAGAAACGTCAGTATGCAATTGGAAGAAGATATTGACCGCAAATCCCGTTCTAAGCATTTAAAATCAGAAACTCGAGACAGAATTGCACACAGACGCTTCCGTTGACGGATTTTGTGCGATCCTTTTGCAGAAGTCCTTAGACGACGGTCAGATCCATCCATGACTTCTTTCTCAGGGGCGGCGTACTAAACAAGCTTGTCAACGACACTGAGTTAGTTGGGGTGCCCAAGGATATGCAAAAAGCTCATGAGAGAGGTCATTTTGAATCAAAGATCTGATTTGCACATAGTATTACATTCCAAGCCTTGAGGAAAAGATTCAGCAGGTCATAAATTACTGTATCCCGTGTATACTGAGCAATCGTAAAAATGGCAAACAGGAAGGACTACTGCGTTCACTGAGAAAGGAGACGTCTATCTGCATACCTTTCATGTGGATTTCTTAGGTCCGTCAGATTCCGTCAATAAGGACTACAAACACATCTTAGCCGTTGTGGATTCGTTTACCAAGTTCTGCTGGCTGTACCAATCTAAACCGACTTCCTTGAACGACGTAATCACAAAGCTGCGTAACCAAAGTTTAATATTTTGCAATCCTGCCATCATCATCTCCGATAGAAGGTCTGCATTTACTTCGCTGGACTTCTTAAAGTATTGCGACGAGGAACGGGCAAGTCGAGAGATTGAACGCCACTACAATATCAGTTCTCTCAAATCTAAGCATCGACGACCCAACCAAGTGGTATAAGCCCGTCGACAAAGTTCAGCAGGCGATCAACTCTACTTTTGCTTGATTGATTACCGATTATTCCTATGGAACTTCAAAATATAGTTGTCCGATCCGGCTGGTTCAGACTTATATACTACCTGCAAAAGAAATAAGACTTTTGGGAAAGTTTCAGTGCGATAGCTTTAAAACTGAGAGACAAAACGGACAGACGGACATGGCTAGATGGAATCGTCTAGTGATGCTGATCAAGTATATATATACTTTATGGGGTCGGAAACGTCTCCTTCACTGCGTTGCAAACTTCTCGCTGAGATCATAATAACCTCTGCAAGGGTATATGCAATTTGCAGGATATTTGTAATTCAGTTCGGATACAGTACGTAATTGATGGCGTAAACGATTATACAAATGACATAGCACTCCTCTAGGGTGCCAGAAATATCAGTGAGATAAAAGAGAAGCTAAAATGTTACGTCACAACACCAAACACAAATTTTAAGAAAGAGTTAACTTGTTATAAATGTGGTGAAAAAGCACACTTCTCCAATAATTTCAAAAATAAAGAACGCTGCACTAAATGTTTCAAGTGTAACCAGTACGGACATATTTTGCGCAATTCTAATAAAAACGTAAAAGCACAGAGCAACAAAGTGAACACCCAAAGAGTGCGGTCTAAAAGTAGTATCACAAGCAAAGAAGTTGTTTTCGCTAACGAAAAGTGCGTAGCTTTTTTTGACACCGGAAGCAAATTAAACTTGCTTCGCAAAGACCTCTGCAACTGGCGCAAAACTGTAGAGTGGCTCTAATGGGTTTCGGTAGATAGCGCGGAGCGAACAAAAATAAATCCAATTGGACATTGGATTTTCAATTGATTCTCGGCGAGGAACTTTGTTTACATGCTGAGATTCTTTTTAATCGCGACGGCTTTCAAGTGCGTAAGAGCCAGCTAGAAGTAAGTGATTTAATCGGAAGTCAAAATGATTTAATGAACATCGACGTTCTAGAGAATAAAAATGAACTTAATATCAACGAGCAAGCAAGAATGTTTGCCAAAAACGAAATACGCAAAATGATAAACAACTACGAGCCGCTTCACCTGTAGACAACCAAAGTCGAGATGCGCATTATCCTGAAAGACGAGACCCCGATATTTGGCAGACCAAGGCGCTTGCCTTTTGCTGAGACGCGTTTGGTAGACTAGCAGGTTGACAAATGGCTTCAAACTGGAATCATACAAGTGTCTGACTCCGAGTTCACAATCCCAGTGGTAATGGTAAAAAGTCGTGATGGCTGTCCAAGACTTTGCATTGATTTTCGTAGGCTCAATAAGGTAATCGTTAAAGACCATTTCCCTTTGCCCCTAATCGACGATCAGCTGAACGGACTCCAAGATGGCAAGATTTCCCAAACGACCGATTTGAAAATTGGAGTTTCTTATGTTCCTGTCTCAGAGCCAAGCCAAATTACACATCCTTTGTCACTCAAAGAGGACAATATCAGTTTTTAAAGGTACCTTTCGGACTTTCAAACTCTCCTGGCGCTTTCCAGCGGAGGTGACTCCCAAAGGTATCGCCCTGCCCTATATTGATGACTTTATTATACCGCCTATGGATGAAGAAAGCTGAGGGAGGTTATTGACACCTGTTCTGAATATGGTCTCGCATTGAATCTTAAAAATGTTTTTTTTTTCAAAAATGCTTATACAATTCCTTGCCCATATCATAGAAAATCAGAAAATTTATTCAACCCCTGTAAAGATTGATGCTGTGCCCAAATTGAAAGCACCACTTACTTTGAAGCAACTGGAAAGTTTTTTGGGCTTAACGGGATATTTCAGGAAGTTCACTCAGAATTATTGCATTTTTTCAAAGCCTCTCACTGATTTGACTAGGAACAACACCAAATTTCTCATGGGCCCCAAATTAGAAACGTCAGTATGCAAGTGGAAGAAGATATTGACCGCAAATCCCGTTCTAAGCATTTACAATCAGAAACTCGAGACAGAATTGCACACAGACGCTTCCATTGACGGATTTTGTGCGATCCTTTTGCAGAAGTCCTTAGACGACGGTCAGATCCATCAATGACTTCTTTCTCAGGGGCGGCGTACTACACAAGCTTGTCAACGACACTGAGTTAGTTGGGGTGCCCAAGGACACGCAAAAAGGCATAGTTAGAAAGCTCATGAGAGAGGTCATTTTGAATCAAAGATCTGATCTGCACATAGTATTACATTCCAAGCCTTGAGGAAAAGAATCAGGAGGTCATAAATTACTGCATGCCGTGTACTCTAAGCAATCGTAAAAATAGCAAACAGGAAGGACTACTGCGTTCACTGTCAAAGGAGACGTCCCTGTGCTTACCGTTCATGTGGATTTCTTAGGTCCGTCAGATTCCGTCAAGAAGGACTACAAACATATCATAGCCGTTGTGGATTCGTTTACCAAGTTCTGCTGGCTGTACCCATCTAAATCACAAAGCTGCGTAACTAAAGTTCAATATTTGGCAATCCTGCCATCATCATCTCCGATAGAGGGTCTGCATTTACTGGACTTCTTAAAGTATTGCGACGAGGAAAAACCCATCAAGGACTTCCACGCGTAAACGGGCAACGCCACTACAATATCAGTTCTCACAAATCTAAGCATCGACGACTCAACCAAGTGGTATAAGCACGTCGACAAAGTTCAGCAGGCGATCAGTTCTACTTTTGCTAGATTGATCGCCACAACTCCGTTCCAAAGAAGACGTCCAAAGAAGACGTAAGACTTTAAGACTTGATCAACAAGGAAGCGATGACAGCGTACAGTGACGAGCGAACCAATTTGAGAAGCAAAGCAAATTTCTAAGGCCCAAAACGAAAACAGAAAAACATACAAAAACTTGCGTCACAAGCAAGCCAATCAGTATTATGTTGGTGAAGTTGTCCAAATTAAAAGGGCACAGCGGCCTGAAATTGAAACCTAAATTCTTAAGTCCGTACAAGGTTGTCAAATCCAAAGGATAATAACTCGTACAATGTCCAGAAGATTGACAATTTGTATGGTCCTATTAATTCTTCGACTTGTGCTGAGTAGCGCTGGTCAACACCTGATGAAGGCGAAGATGCATTCGAGGCGGAAGCATAGCAGGATGACCGAATGTGGGGTGTGTCTGCATTGAAGAAGCAACCAATGTCCACAATAAGTTTACCCTAGACAACAACCTTTTTGTGCTTAACGAGACCAACTACGAAATGCAAGGATAGACGATATCAAGGAGAAAGGAAGAAAGACGAGAAGAAAGAGCGATGAAATACGAACGACGAGAAGACGAAAAGATGACGAGAAACGGAGCGGGAGTTGAATTCCGGACTTTGAAGAGTACGGTCGTAGGACGTTGGCCAATAGACGACAGAGACGAGTGAAATTTGTACTTACCAAATGTTCATTTCTACTTATTATATTCAACCTAATCTGACCAACAAATAAACTCAAGTACTTAAACAATTAACTAAAAAACCGCGCATCTATATGTGTCGCTTTTCTTTTACAATGTTTAGAAAATATGGGACAGAGATGACATTATGCGCCTAAAGATAATAGGTTAATAAAGACTGCAACCGTTCATGAACATCCCAACCCACCCTGAAATACAGTTTCTGAATTGGGAAAAACTGCAACCTTCGTGATTGGTCTGATCATTACTCCTATTAATGTCTTCAATGTGACTGTTCGAAAGAGGATGTCTTCCCTGGATAGGTTTCCGAAACCCATGCAATGTGCCAAAGTGCCTGTTGGACTACTTAACAAGATCGAAGTCACCGATCGAGAGGTTTGGTGCTGAAATGGTCAATTTTGGACTTTGTTGCAGAGCGGTTAGATACTGATGATGCCATTTATTCCACAATCCTTGGAGCAAAGCCTGCATGCTTTGCCAATGCCATCTTCCACCAACAGGAATGTGGCTCAGCCTGGGATCTGGCACGGTGGCTAACAGTGGCCCAACTAAGAAGGGGTTGGTGATAAGTAGTTGGTTTTGGTATCCAGTGCCTAGCAAAGAGTGCGTAGATTTATCACTACGTTAATTTGAGCAAGAAAGGTGCGCATCTTTTCGAAGGTGACAGTTGACACAACGAACTGCCTACACCCATTTCCCTCCCGAATGACCAGCTCTCCGAGGAACAAGTTCCCATTGAATTCCGTCGTCCGACAGGTTTTATGTGACGATGTATTTGTGTTGTCGAGATGAAAGAAATTCATGCATTTCGTTGAGGGACCTTTTAGCTCCAATGAAGTTTGTTCCATTGTCACTAAAGATCTTGAAATGTTACACTTGCTACGAGGGAATATGAAGCGCCGCAAGGCAGCCAAGAAGGTTTGCGCTGTTAGGTCTGTGGCAAGCTTGAGGCCGATGTGACCATGCAGACAGACAGACCATGCTAATACGTGTCCTCCGAACTTTGGCATCCTCCTTCCATTACCAAATGGAAGGGGTTGAGTGACACGTACGCTGGGTAAATCTGCAAATTGTTGCTGGGATATGTGGTAGCGTTGACGAGAGCAGGGTAAAAAGTCGTGTGTTAATCTGCGAATGAGATTACGTGCTCCAATCATCCAGAATCTCTGCTAAACTATTACGAAAACGAAGGAAACGCCACTGTGAAGGTTCACTTGATGCTCGTGCTTCAGGATAAGCTTCGAGATTTGATGATTTTTTGTTAGCAAAACTGGGTGTTTTGCCTCCCTTTATAATTGCGATTGGTGCAGTCTTCCGATTTCCCTTAGCCAATCGTTTTCGTTGATCATTGGCGCTAGTTTGACCAGCTACTATCAGTTCCTTTGGGGTTTCTTAGCAAGCAGCAATTGGTAGTCCTTTTGGAAACACCCTTGGGCCTCTTTCATACACAGAAGCATTGCTACCTTAATCTCGCCAAGTGTACTTGTCTGTGGACTTGTCGCATAATAGCCTTCGTGTCCGTTGAATAAATCGGTTCACATAGGCGACAATGTTAATGAGCTTGAGCCATACCGAAGCTATAATTTGTTTCATATTATTTTCCCACCAATTTATCGATCATTCCTATGGCAGCTAATAGATATAGTCGTCCGATTTTAATAAAATTAAATTCGAAATTCAGAACTAATTAAAAAATGTTATTTCCAAGCGTAGGAGGTTATACGTTTAAAAACACCAAAGATATAATTATTTTAAATTTTTTTTTACGATTGTTCCTATGGAAGCTGTAAGATATAGTTGTCCGATCCGTCTGGTTCCGACTTATATAATGCCTGCAAATGAAAAAAGACTTTTGGGAAAGTTTCAGCCCGATAGCTTTAAAACTGAGAGACTAGTTTGCGTAGAAGCGGACGGACAGACGGACAGACGGACATGGCTAGATCGACTTGTCTAGTGATGCTGATCAAGAATATATATACTTTATGGGGTCGGAAACGTCTCCTTCACTGCACTGCAAACTTCTGACTGAAATCATAATACCCTGTGCAAGGGTATACAAATGCAGCCCTGAATCGACTTTTCATTGAAATAAACTATCATCGACGTTATATTTTTTTAAATATTCGACAACCTCTTATATTGGGCTTAGTTCATCAAGATATGTTTAGCTTTTTCTAAGAATTAGGTTTCCGTTCTCTTTTTCTTCTCTCCGCTTATAAGAATCTGGTTTGCGTTCTAGTAGGACAATTTGATCTCCACTTTTATTAAGTAATTTGTATACCCTTGCAGACGGTAAACTAATTCCAGTCAGGAGCTTGCAACGCAGTGAAGAGCCCATTAAGTATAAATTCTGGATGGGTATAACTAGACGAGTCGATCTAGCCAAGTCCGTCCGTTATTTTTAAAGCTATCGCGATGAAACCTTCCCAAAGGTCCAATTTGTATTGCATGTAGTATATACGTCGGAACGATGAGTATTGGACAACTATGTGGCTCCCATTGGAATGATCAAAAAAATATTTTTTTAATATTTACAAACTTATAACATTTGAGATATTTACTTCTACTCAAGGAAGTCGATATAGCCATGAAAGTCTGTCTGGCTACCTGTCCGTCTGTCTGTCTGTCCGTATGAACGCTGTGATTACAGAAACGATTAAAGTTAGCAAGTTGGGAGTAGGTATGCAGATTTTGCCACGCCCACCCTAGCGCCCACAAGCCGCCCACAACTGTTGCGTCTACAGTTTTAATTCTAGAACAACAATTTTAACAGATATGTATTGTTTTAATCAATACATATTGATTGACCCTCTCTCTCTCTCACTCTGTTCTCTACCAATTAAACTTATTATATTTTCTTTTGTGAGAGTTTATGTTTAGAAAAAATAGATTAACATAAATGTTGTTAGCATATTATTACTTATTGCTCTCTCCACCTAGGCGCTGCCTGAAACCTAAGCAGGTGCAGAAAAGTTTTAGCGAAAAACGCTGTCAGTGCTAAGAGAAAGCAGAGTGCGCGGCTAACTTATTCTAATAAATAATGAATAACATAAGCTTTTCGCTCTTTGCATTTTCTCTCTCCACACTGACCTGCAGTGCATTCACATGTTTTCAGTGTTGAATGGCACTAGAAGGCAGTAAAAGGAAATTCCGAAAGTCCTAGCACGTAAAATTTGCTGGTAAAAATTTACAGCGCTGTAAGTCTATATTTATTTATTTTAGCATAACTCTATTGGTGTCAAGAAAAAAACTTTTCCACGCCCACAAACCGCCCAAGAAGTTAGGTAAAGCAATGACGTCAAAGCCAGACTATAAAATGTGTATTTATGTGATCTTTTCAACAAAGCCATTCAACCCAATATTTCATTGAACTACCAATGTAAGTATTTAGATTAAAGGTAAAAAAATTATCGAATGATAAAATGACCGCATATCCGCGCAAGTAAAAATGGTCGGTAAAAACTTAACAGTGCTGTAAATTATTCTGTTATGTCTTTAGTCTTCGATGCACCCAATGCGATTTCTTGGGAAATTATGATTCTTATAGTTTTAAAGCGGTCATCTTAACGTAAACTAGCTTGTGTCAAACTGCGAAGGAGAAAAGATATGCAACCAAGCTCAATTTAGTGGCTGTTACATTAATCGTCCATAACATTTTTAGCAACGGTCCGACCCTTGTCGAGATGTTGAATCTTTTCTAATGCGCGCCAGACAGGCGTTAGTATTAAGGGAGTTTGTGGGCGTTAGAGTGGTCGTGGCACTCGAAAAAAAGAAAACATGGGACTTGTAGGCATAAGTATAAAATATTTACATTTTGTGCGTTTGTAGGCATGACACATTGTCATAATTGAGCTAAATCGGAAGCTAAGGAATAAGCATGTTAACTCTGAACTCTCTAGCTCTTAAAGTTTTTAAAGTAGCTGTGTTTACACGGACAAATTGACAAATCGAACAGATCGACTCGTCCTGATCACACTTTTCAACGATTACAATGTACCCTTAAACTCTACGCTACATATGAGCTTTGAGATTTTTGCTGATATTCTCTTTAACTGTGGATTATGGCTTTTATATAAGATTTCAATAACAGTGCTCACATCAATACGGTATGAATGGACTTAGCTGCCACAGAATAGAAAGCGCATACGAATAGAGAGAACATATGAATAGAAAGACTATACATATCTATATGCGGATCTTTATAATGCGTTCCAAGATTTCGTGTAATGTTTGGTTTATAAATATAAAGATATGTGTAAATTATTGTATATCTAAAAATAAATTGGTGATTATTTTTTTGGCTTGTGAACAAAATTATCTTTGAGTTGCATATCATACGAAATATTTATGGTTGCTTTTAAATTTTGTTCAAGTAGTTGTTCTTGTTTCAGCGAAAATAGTTGCAGCGCAAGCAGCGTGTATAGTTTTCGAAATATTTTTAATGCTAGGATGCAACCAACTCACATAATTTTTTTTTCTGTTAAGACAATGTTAATTTTTCGGTTTAATCGTGACAATAAGTTCTTATTTAACAAAGCGATCAGTTGACACCTAACAACATTTTTTAATTGCAAAGCAAGTAGACAAGTTGGGAACAAAAATCATCAACTTGTTTTGCATCTGTGTTGCTAACCTACTGTTGGAAATATTTTCGAGTAAAAACATATTAAGTTTAAAACTTAAGCACTTACACCCGACAAAATGAGCGTAAGTTTAATATCATTTTTTGGGCGAAAGACAAAACTTTTTCGTGATTATGTTTTTAATATTTCGAAAGATATTTTAAAAATAACTGTCTTGGTACCATTAAGATAAGTATTTAAGAAGTCATTTTAAAAAAAATTCAAATACTATCGAAATTCTTAAAATTACAAAAAATTATAATCCTAATAGTATAAGATAATATGTTGAAAAACACCGAAGGTATAATTTGTTTCATATTATTTCTCCACCAATTTTCCGATCGTTCCTATGGCAGCTATATGATATAGTCGTCCGATGAATACACTCAAAATTCAAAAGTAATACAAAATATGTTATTTTTAGGAGTAGGAGGTTATATGTTAAACAAATGAGGAAGTCAACTTCGGCAAACCGAAACTTGTATACCCTTGCAGTTATAATTATTAAATTTAATTCAAAATTCTTAAGAATACAATTAATGATATTCCCAATAGTATTAGATAATATGTCAAAAATACTTTCATATTATTTTTCCACCAATTGTCCGGTCGTTCATATCTTATAGATCCCATAGAAATAGTAAAAAAAAATTTTTGTTGACTATATCTTTGGTGTTTTTTAACATATAACCTCCTACGCTTGGAAATATCATTTTTTAATTAGTTCTTATTAGTTCATTTTATCTAATACTATTGGGAACATAAGTTTTTTGTATTTATAGGAATTTCGAATTAAATTTAGTATAATTCGGACGACTCTAACATATAGCTGTTAAAGAAACGGTCAGAGATATAATGAAAACTGTATTTAAAAAAATGTTGCTTTATTGATATTGATTGTATATTCTTTTACTCTGGGAAATAGAATATTTGAAATTTTCACATATATCACTGAAGCTAGCAAAAATCTTTAAAAATTTAACATGGTGCCACTAACATTGAATGTTTTCTATAACTGCTAGGGTATACAAACATCGGCATGCCGAAGTTAACTTCCTTTCTTGTTTTAAATTTGTATTACAATTATTCCGATCCGGCTGGTTCCGACTTAAATACTACCTGCAAAATGAAGAAGACTTTTGGGAAAGTTTCAGCCCGATAGCTTTAAAACTGACAGACTTGACTGCGTAGAATCGGACGGACAGACGGACATAGCTAGATCGACTCGTCTAGTGATGCTGATCAAGAATATATATACTTTGTGTGTCGGAAACGCTTCCTTCTGCCTGTTACATACTTTCCGACGAATTTAGTATACCCTTTTACTCTACGAGTAACGGGTATAATAAATGGAATGTTCAACGAATGTTTTTATTTATCTAAATTAGTAGTTTAAAGCTTCCTTCTCGTCCCACGGATGCTGCGCCGTCTTTCCCACTCCACCGCAGTTCAGCTCCGAGTCCCAATAGGCATATTGGACCTTGAGGAAGTGGGAGCCGGATTAGGAACGGGGTTGATCCGCTGATGCTGCAGGAAGTCGCCCAGCATCCTGGCAGTGGCTGGCTAAGGCTTCTTCAACTGTTCCTTAGCGGGCGCTCCATTTTCCTCCTCCCTATAGAAGCCAGCGGGTCTTTCAGCTCCGCCTAAGCTGCCAAGTAGCTGGTGGTGGTGGTGTACGGAGTACTAATGGAGAGGTCGTCGGAGATCACTTTCTTTGCGAGGAGACGCCCGGCAGGATGTCCATGTAGAGAGCCAAGTCCCACTCGGCATATTCCTTCCCACTGGGATTCTCTAGTGGATCTCCTCCAGCACTTCAACTATTCTGCGGATTTGCCCCTGTTGTTTTGCTTCCTGTCGGTGAAATCCCACAATAAAGGGCAACAGCTTGGATTAGGCGTTCTATTTCATCTGCACTGACCTCCTGCATCCTATTTTGAGGTTTTCCTTTCATTTTTAATATTTAGTTTCCACATCGCCTTTGCACGAGCACGCCAAAGATTAAATTTGTTATTCTGTGGGCCGCGGCTAACGGCGTTCATCGAAAATTCACTCGCGAAATCTGGTATTTTGTCTGGTATTTCCTTAGCTCATCTGAGTACCGCGCTCAAAAACAGACCCGACGAAAACCTTTAGCCGCCTGTTTGCCTCTCGCTTACTCCTATGGTTAGCTCGCGGCGTACGAGGCGTATACTTAACATTTTTACACTTTTATGTACGGGCTGTGACGTCACAAACGATGTTCTTGCTAGATATGGGCTTAAAATCATTACTTATGAACTTATTGTATAATTTAAACGATTTTATATTTAACTCTATTCCTGTACGAGTAACGGGTATTAAAATATCCACAGCCCTTTTAAAGTGCCATCTAGCCGCAACTGCATTTTAGGGCTGTTAAAACGATCGTTAGCACTATCAATACTATTGATGGTTTCAAATGGGGTTTCGATGGGTAAGGTATTATCTCAGAGCAAAATAACTTAACTTTACATGCAAGTTTTGCTAATTTCAAGTAATGAAAAACCATTTTTAATTATATTTCTTAGAACACGACGGTACTTCAAATATTTATGCTCAACATTGAACATCGTTTCACTTGTGTGTTTTGATTCATGCAACATTACTCGTAGAGTAAAAGAGTATAATATATTTCTTAATCATCAAGTCGATCTAATCATGTCTGTTTTTCTGTTTTACTTATAGCTGTCTTTTTTAATTTCGATTGGGTTAACGTATAGTTTAATTGTTGGTATGGGTAGGGAAGCTGTATTTTCGATCCTTGCATTTTCCCTTTCAACACTGACCTGCAGTGCATTCACATGTTTTTAGTGTTGAAAAGCACTAGAAGGCACTGAAAAGGCAGAAAATCCGTGAGAGTAAAATTGGTGGGTAAAAACTTCACAGCGCTGTAGATCTTTCTGTTATGTCTTTGGTCTACAACAGTGGTCGGCACACACATACCATCACAAGTTTGCCTTGCATTAGTGTGAGTGTAACAAGCACGAAGTTTGCGCGCGGCGTGCTGAAGCGAGACGTTTCTCTGCTTTGCACTGAGATCCTCTGCCGCAGCAACAAAAAAGCGCCCCGAAGTTGAGAAAAAAATGACCCGAAGACCCATGCCGAAGTCAAACGAACATGTACGTTATACGTGAGCGAGCAGAGGATGGGCAGAACACTTCCCTATGCTCACTAGATAGGCCGCTGTCGACCACTGGTCTACAACTAACTCTCGCATTACGAAACTCTTGTCCGTGTGCACAATGCGATGTTTGGCAATTTTAAAGCGGTCTAAAAGTAAATTAACTTTTATCAATTTTAAATTTAAGTTCTGTGTAACGGGTATATAATAGTCGAGACACTGGACTTTAGCGTTCTCTTTTGTTTTTGAATTAAATTTGTGTATAGTTTTTATTGGTTTTTGGTTTTTTTTCGGTCAGTAATATACAAAGAAGATAGTTTGCTTCAATGACGACTTACACTGTATTAAACAAAGTATATTTTTTAAACCAATGGCGCTCTTTCTAAAAAACAGAAAAAGTAATGCAACCTTTAAATTTTTCTTATATTCTTATTTTTAAAAGTCGCGTTACTTTTAAATGATAACAAGAAGAAAATACAAATCAATCTGCGAATCGGAGTTATTCGAGTTGTTTATAGATTATGTGAGCCCTGCCGGTGATGTTCTTGTTGGATCTCCCATTTGTCAACTTTTTTTTTGTCCTGTACTTAAACACGTATATTATGTATGTAAACACACACTTAAAATTATAACTGAAATAATAACTGAAATTAATCTATAAATTACAAATCATAAATATAAAAACAAAATAACTTACTATTTTGAGAACCACATCTTCAGCGTAGTCGAACCACTTGCCTCATGGTTTGCAGTCAACCACTCTACTAGCTGCAGCACGGATACAGTACGCGAGGCGGCATACAAAGTCTTTTCACATTTTGTTTTCTTGGGTTCTAGTTTTATTCTAATATTTATTTAAATGATCTGGCTTTCTTCTAGTTATTCTCCCTATTTGTCCATTGAATTTTGGATGTGAATATCTCTTGATTAATATAAATATCGTGATAACAATAAATATTTTATGTGGTTAAAAATTGTTGTAACAGTAATTTAAAAATAAATGAAAATGTTTATCAAAATTAAGATATTAAGAAGTTAGGAAAAAAAGAAGTGCTGAACCCACACCTGCGGCTATAAGCCTTCAAAACACACGTATAATGCGCAGAAAAAAAAAAACATTTCCAAAGAATATAATTTTGTTTTGAATTTTATGAAGATTTTCGAAGAATGTCGATTTGCGTTTGTGATTTTGTTGTGAAAATGTCTAGATTGATAAAATTGTTTTCTTTTGCTTAGAGACACAATATTACTACAAGGTACAATGTTTTATACCCGTTACTCGTAGAGTAAGCGTTTTCCTATAAAGCGTATAAATTCTTGATCAGGATCACAAGCGGAGTCGATCTAGCCATGACCTTCTGCCTGTCCGTCCGTATGAACGCGGAGATCTTGGGAACTATTAAAGTGAGAAAGATGGGACTTGGCATGTAGATTCTTGTGCTCTTGTGCAGCTTAAGATTTTTTTGATTTTCTAAAGTTAAGTTAAGTTAAAGTTAAGTTTTATAAAAAAAGACAGAATGGGTTAGGTTAGGTAGGTATGGCTGGAGACTAGACAACTAATCCCCCCACTTAGGCCACACTGAGCCCCTTGTGATACCATGTAATCTCTGTGCAGATCCTTTTCCCTAGCTCATGGGTTATGTTGGGTTAGGTTAGGTTAGGGCGGTTGTCGGACTATAGTCCGACACACTTAGACCTCAATGGGTCCGTTGTGATACCGCATGATCTCGTTTCTTCCTTCTCTAGGGTCCCGTTTCTAGTAGTTTCAGCCTATATTAAGCTGATCAGCATGTCTTCCACCCGGAAGATTTAATAAAGGCACTTATGCTTTTGAGATTAATCTCCGATATTTCGGTAAGATCGTCAATGAAGGGGCTTTCTAAGTGTTTCAGTCTGAGTCTGCATAGGGCTGGGCAGAAGCAGAGAAGGTGTTCTACCGTTTCCACTTCTTCCTCATCCCTACAGCTTCTGCAGAAATCATTTTGCGGGGCTTTTAACCTGCCGGCATGCGCGCCAACAAGCCAGTGGCCTGTAAGAGCTCGGATCAGCATGCCACACTCTGTGCGGCTGAGTTTGAGTAACTCCGAGGTTTTTTTGTTGTTTATCACAGGCCATGTCTGGTGAGAGATGCGACACTGTGGTGCGTTTTGCCAATGGGTGTTGGCTAGTGTGTTGAAGTGGTTTTTTATGTTTAGCTTGCAATTAGCCATGGGCATACCGAAATTTTCCTCTCCTGGTAGGAGAGGCTTGGTGGTGCCCTGCCTGGCTAATTCGTCCACTATGCAGTTGCCAACGATGTCCCGGTGACCCGGAACCCATACTAGGCTGATAGTAAACTGATTTGCCATCTCGTGGAGAGATCTGCGACAGTCTGCTATTGTACGAGAGTTGGTGTTTGTCGAGTAGATCGACTTAATAGCCGCTTGGCTGTCACTATATATGTTTAGGTGTCCTCTTTGGAGGCAAAGGTTTCTTAAACAGGTTAGTGCTTCTTTTATAGCGTGGACCTTCGCCTGAAAGACGCTACAGTGGTCCGGGAGCCTGAATGACTTCCTGATATCTAATTGTTCGGAGTATACACTTCCGCCGACGTGTCCTTCTAATTTGGAGCCATCTGTATAGAAACAGATTGCGTCCGTCGTGCCCGGTCGGCCCTGTTCCCATTCCTCTCTATCAGGAATCAGGGCCTCAAAGGGCGTGTGACTATATTCAATAGATTTGCATAGATCCGTGATTTTGGGAATCGATTTATCATGCTGGAGAATTTTAGCATGGCCATATAATTGAGCTTTCCATTGCCCTGTGTCCCTCAGTCGAATAGCTGCCGATTTGGCCCTTTCCATGCCTGCTAAGTCCAGGCTAGGGAGGTTCAAGATCGCGTTCAGCGCTTCGTTCGGGGTGGTCCGAAGGGCTCCACTAATACACAAAGCCGCCATTCGCTGTACTTTGTTTAGAGGAGTCAGTATGCATTGTTTGTGTATGGCGGTCCACCACAGAGCCACTCCGTACAGTAGGATTGGCTTGCCTACCGCTGTGTATATCCAGTTAACTATTCTTGGGGACATGCCCCATCTTAGCCCGATTGCTTTTTTACAGGAGTAAAGTGCAATGGTCGCTTTTTTGGTTCTCTCTTGGTTGTTTAAGCCCCATTTGAGGCGTTTATCTAGTACTAACCCCAAGTACCTGGCGTGATCGCTAAAGGAGAGATTACAATTGTTTAAATTGGGTGGGTTAAGTTGTGGAATTTTGTACCTATTTGTAAATAGAACAAGTTCTGTTTTCGAGGGATTTACCCCGAGTCCGTTCGCTATCTTCCATTCCGATAGCATTTTAAGTTTAGCGGTCATAAGATCGCAAAGTGTTTGTGGATATTTTCCATTAAAGATGATGGCGACGTCGTCTGCGTATGCCACGACCTTACAACCTCCTCCCTCCAGGATCCGCAGTAGTTTATTTACTGCGATATTCCACAAGAGGGGTGATAGTACACCTCCTTGCGGGGTGCCTCTGTTCACTAGTCTAGTCTGGGTTGAGGTCCCTAGTGTGGCTGTGACCATTCTGCTTATCAGCAATTTATGGATTAGCCTCACCATTGGCGGCTCAACCCCTAGTTCTGTGAGAGATTCTGTTATAGCGGTGGGAAGCACGTTATTGAAGGCTCCCTCTATATCCAGGAAGGCGATCAGTGTGTATTCCTTGATGTTGAGTGATTTCTCGATGCTGTTTACCACCAAGTGTAGCGCCGATTCGGTTGACTTACCTTTGGTGTAGGCGTGTTGTGCTTCTGATATTTGTGTCGGGTCTACGGTGGCCCTTATGTGTAGGCTTATCATTCTTTCAAAGCTCTTAAGCAGGAATGATGTAAGGCTTATTGGCCTAAAATCCTTTGCTGTGGTGTGAGTGGCCTTCCCTGCCTTGGGAATGAAAACCACCTTTGTTTCTTGCCATGCTGTTGGTAGTTCTCCTACCGCCGGGATGGATTGGAAGATTTTTTTCAACCGGTTTATGGCTATTTGTCCTGCTTGTTGGATGTGAGCCGGTGTTATTCCGTCCGGTCCCGGCGATTTGTATGGTTTGAAACTATGAATGGACCATTTCATGTTGCGGTCTGATAGGAGTGGATCTATTTCGATTCCCTCTCCTGCTCCTCTTTCAGGTGGATGACCTGCTTGTTGCCTCCCCGGGAAGTGAGCGTCTAGGAGCAGGTCCAAAGACTCTTTACTGAAGTCTGACCATGATCCATCTGCTTTTTGAAGATAGCCCAAAGGCGCGGCTGTCTTAGAGAGTATTTTCCTGAGCCTTGCGGCATCAGTTGTTTTTTCTATGTCAGAGCAGAAGGTCTGCCATGCCGTTCGTTTTGCTCTTCTAATTGCCTTTTTGTAGGAGGCTAGTTCAAACTTGTAGTTCAGCCAATTGGTGTCCTCATTTCTCGCCTTTGCTCTGTTAAACAGGCATCTGCAGTTGGTTCTGAGGATAGATAGTTGTTGGGTCCACCAGGGGGGTTTTTTCCTTCCTCTTGGTTCCTCTGTGGGGCATGCCACTTTGAAGGCAGTGTTGCATGCCTCTGTGAATTTGTATACTGTTTCGTCCAGCTCATGTGGGTTTGTGATGCTTTCTGACGGTTCCATGGGGAGGATATTTGTCAGAACTTCTTTGTACCTGTGCCAGTCCGCTCGTCTGGGGTTGGCGAAGCTGACCGGCAAGGGCGAATCAAGGGACAATACGGTTTCCATGAATCTATGGTCCGAAAAGGAGTGCTCGTCAGAGACTGCCCAGTTTTTGACTGCGCCTACGAGTGAATCTGATACCAAAGTTAGATCTATGATCGTTTGGCAAGCTTTAGTTATGAAAGTAGGGGCATTGCCCCTATTGCATAAGAATAGGTTCGAATCAAAAAGAGACTCACCTCTGTCGTTGTTGTTTGGGCAACCCCACTGGGTGTGATGGGCGTTGGCGTCACAGCCTATTACCAATCCGCTCTTGAGCTTTTCGCATTCCTCTGCTAGTCCTCTGACCAGCGCATCTGGGGGGTTTTCCTTCTCAAAGGCCAAATAGGCCGATAGAACCCTTATAGAGCCACTCTGCAGCTCCAGGCTTACTGCGGTGTTGTCTCCGCTGCTGTAATTGCGAAGTAGAAATATACTAAGATGCCTTTTGGCTAATATGCAGGTTCGAATTTTACCTTCTTTGGGGTCAAGCATAAGCTTGTATTCCTTTGTTACTAGTCCAGCAACCTTGCCTCCTACAACCCAAGGTTCCTGTACGAGGACTAGGTCGGCTCCGCCTTCTGTCAGGCGAAGCAGAAGTGCAGCAGACGCTGCTTTACTGTGGTGAAGGTTTATTTGTAGAAGTCTTAATGACATCTACAGCCTCAACCTCCACCACAGTGACGTCGGCCTCCTCTGTGTCGCTGAGGTCCACGTCCTCGATTGCCGGTCCGAGCGCACGCATCTCTCTGCTTAGCGACGAATCGGTAGAGTAGCCGTCCTCCGGCCCACCAGGTGCCTCCAACTCCTCAGCAAGCACCTGCTCGGCTGGGTTGCCGGCAGAGCTGCTAGCGGCGTTGGAGTCGCCCTTATACACTTTGATGTGTATCGCACTGAACCCGAAGTTCAGCACTCCACGAGCAGTCTCGATCGGAGCTACTGACTCCTTGTTCAGGACCAAAACCGCCTGGTTGACATCCCCTTCATGCTCCTCCACCTTGACGACTTTCCAGTCCTTCGTGGGGAGGTGCGGGTTGCATTCTTGCAACATGAAGAGGATGTCCTCCGGCGCCTTGATCGCTGCTGGAAGCCAGATCCTGGCTCGGGGTCTACTGGGGACATCGCACCAGTCAAGCGCAACGATGTTCGCCCCTTCGTAAACCTCGCCGAGCTTGCTTGTCGCCTCTTTGTACATATCAGCCGACCGCTGACTGTCGCATGCTACCACCTTGACACTGCCCTGGTACCAACCCGCGTCCATGCAGCAGGGCGAGGGGCCTGGCTTCTCTCGTACCATGCGCAGGCAAATGAGGGAAAGGTGGGATTCCACTGCCTTTCACTTGTTTCTGGGGATCCTGCCCTCCGGATTTCCCCTGTCAATCAGGCCAAGTAAAACACGATTCTTCGTGATTTCGGCGAAAGAGACCGATGGCTGGATCTTCAATCTCTTCGCCGATGGCCCGGGTAGTTCGAGGGATCGCTGCCTTTTCGCCTGAGTCGCCTCTTGAGTGGGCTTTTCCTGCCCGTAGTTTGGGAGCACCTTCCTTGCCCACTCTACCTTCTTTAGCCATTCAGGCGAAGGCGTGGCAACGGTGCTCCTGGTGTGTGAGCGCAGAGTCTGGGCGGCAGTCCGCCTTTCTGCGTATGTATATTTAGCACCAGCGGGTGGCCCGAGCGCCTTCGCAGTGCCTACCGTTACTTTCGGCGCAGATGCGCACGTAGCGGAGGCGTTTGCGGCTTTCTGCCACCCATCATCCCCAGTTTGGGATGCGGCCCTTTCTGGGCCGTGCTGGTATGGAAGGTGGAACCAGTGTTCGTCTTATCCATGGGTTTTTTAAGAGTACCCGTCTCTATGTTTTTTGTTATTTTGTCTTCTGTTTTTTGATCCATACTTTGGTCCCACGAGTTGCGGAAAAGGGGAAAGGTCCGCCCGGGCAGAGATCCGCGATGCCCGGGTAAGGCGATAGCTAGAACAGGGGGTCGCCATGTCCCTGAGCATGGGTTATTAGGTTTGAAATCGTTTGAGGTTATGGGATGCGCAGAAGCATAGGAGGTGTTCAATGCTCTCCTTTTCGTCTGTCTGCTTACAGCTGCGGCAGTAGTCGTGTTTGCTGAGTCCCAGCCTATGAGCGTGAGTCCTTATAAGACAATGGCCCGTGAGGGCATTTATGAGAGTGGAAATGCCTTCCCTGTTGCATTGTAGTTTGGCCAAGTGAGCCTGAAATTGTTGCAAGTTGAGGTTGTGTTCCATCGGTTGTTGGAGAGCTTACAGGTAGCCTTGGGCATCATACCCACCGTGTCCTTATCCCGAAGGATATCGGCGTTTGTCCATTGTCTTGCTACCTGTTCTGCTATGCAGTTGCCCTCAATATTACGGTGTCCAGGCACCCAGATGAGGTTGATTCTCAGATGAGTGGCCATCTCATGCAGAGATTTGCGGCTTTCAAAGATAGTTGCTGAGTTAGCTGTATAGGAGTCGAGGGCTCTGAGGGCTGCTTGACTGTCAGAAAGGATGTAAATGTCTGTGTCGTGATGTTTTGATGTATCCAGGAGGGACATGGCTTCCTGGATTGCCATGACTTCCTCTTGGAAAACACAACAGTGACCTGGTAGGCGAAATGAGACTTTAATGCCCAGTTCAGGAGAGAACACTCCCCCACCTATTTGGGAGTTAAGCTTGGAGCCGTCTATATACAATATATGTTAACGGCGTTTTCGAATTGGTGTGGGAGGTTGTCCCAGTCTGAACGGGTAGGTACGAAGATCTTGTACTTTTTTTCGAAGTTGACTGTGGGTGGAACGTAGTCTATAATGTGTCGTATGGATATCTGATTTGTTAGTATACTGGAGTGACATGTTGAGCCTGTTGTCCAGGCCGCTGCTTTGCGGAGCCTCAGAGCTTTGCTGATGCCTAGCTTTTAGCAAATATGTCCAAGGGTTGAAGGTCGAGGATTGTGTTCAATGAGTTTTTTTATCAAGGAGGACACCTAAGTGCTTTGCCTGGTTGCTAATGGTTATGCGCGTTTGGTATAGTTTTGGGAGAGTTCGATTTGGTATCATATACTTCCTTGTTAGTATAACTAGTTTGGTCTTTTCTGGGTTAACTCCCAGTCCACATTCCGATGTCCACCCAGAGAGGGTGGATAGGGCTGATTACAGAGGGTTTGAGGAAATTTTCCTTGCAGTATGATAACCACGTCGTCCGCGTAGGCTACCACTTTAGTGCCCGCTTCCTCTAGAAGTCATAGTAGTTGGTTGACCACTATAACCCATAGAAGAGGTGACAGTCCTGGTCGAGTGTGCAGGTCCCATTGTGGAGTACACTACCCTGCTGGTAAGCATTGCGTGTATGAATTCCACTATAGGCCGCTCAATGCCCAGTTCAGTCAGAGCACCAGTGCTAGCCGTTAGGGTGGCGTTGTTGAAGGCGCCTTCTCTGTCTAGAAAAGCTGCCAAAGTGTATTCCTTGTTGCGGAAACCCCTCTCTATATAAGATTTTAAGGAGTGGAGGGCGGTATCTGTTGATCTGCCTTTACGGTAAGCATGTTGTGCGTTGGAGAGTAGACTTGCGTTGCTAGTAAGTCTGATGTGGGTGTCAATTAGCCTTTCCAGGGTCTTCAACAAGAAGGAAGATAGACTTATCGGGCAGAAGTCCTTTAGGGTGATGTGGTAAGGATTGCCGGCCTTTGGTATACTTTAACGTCCAGCCACCTGGATGGAATGTGGTTCAGTGCTAGGCAGCCGTGGAAGATGTGTTTAGTTTCCTATAAGGACATAATAACAAAACATTACATTTTAGTGGAGCTCAAGACATTAGTACAGCCGTACAATTGATCAAGGACGTAACGTATGTACACAAGGACTCGACATGCGAAATTTGATATATAATTCTCCAGAAGTTTTAAATCAAACAAAAAAAGGTAAAAACAAAGTTACGATCGCACCTTCAGCCAACAAAAGTTTTTATATCAACTTTTGTGACGAAAATGTATTATTCAATCTACTAAATAAATACAATTTTTTAATTTTTTTAAATTCGGCACGCCATCCTGGGGCGCTTTGTCACTATAAGATAACAGCCAACACTCCATCAAAAAAAGTCACAGAAAAGAATTTAACAGAAGAGCGAGCTCTAGGATTAATTTAGGATCATAAAAACGACATATTCTAATTTCTAATTCTCATTTTGAACTTTTTAACAATCTCAGACGACCAACTAAGCGAGAAAATAACTATGTCCATTTTTGGTCCCTTAGGGTTTTTTCAAACCTTTTAATATCAAATAAAATCCTTTTACAATCCATTTGGGGTAGCGAAATCCATTTGGACGACTACACTTCAGACTAAAACTTTCAAACTTGTAGGGCATTGTCAAACTTAAATAAAATAAAATATTTTACATTCCAAGGCAGTTGACTACACTTATCATGAGTCATTGTAATATCCAATAACATATAAATATTTTGCGATGCCTCGAGTGCAACAGCCAAATTGAAACTACCTTGATTTCAGCTAAGTCGCGAGTAGCGTCACTTAAACCAATGCCAATTCCTAGACTAGAGCTTCAAGGAATCTTGCTTGGAGCAATGCTAAGCAACGCTATTAAGGAAACCTTAAATCTTAGAATAGACTCAACTTTCATGTGGACAGATTCGGAAATCGTCTTATACTGGCTAAAAACGAGCAGCAAAAGGTTCAAGACTTTTGTGGCTCTGCGCTTGAGAGAGATGCGAGAATTAACAAATTAAAGCGAATGGCACCACGTACCCTCAAAGCTTAACCCCGTTGGCAGAGCAACAAAGATACCATCCTTCGACTTCTCATCGAATGAGTTATGGTTGATAAGACCGCCATTCCTAAGAAAAAGTCAAGATCAGTGGCTATTGGGCAAAATAGTTTTTAGTCCAGACAGGTCTGATAATAGCGATAAAGACTTCGTAAATCTTACTACCATTCAAAAGCCGTCATTTACTTTACCGGACGTCTCAAGGTTCCCCAATTGGGTGACATTTTTAGGAACAACAGCCTGGGTTTTGAGGTATTTGACAAAAGAAAGACCACATTTGACAATCTCTATAAATAATGAGGTAACAGACACTGAATTTTCCAAAGCGGAAAATTTAAATTTTCTTAGCATACAAAAAGAAAGTTATTATCAGGAAATTGGAAAACTCAGATGTAATGAACCCGTATCAACTTCAAGCAGTCTGAATAGTCTACCCTTGCTTTTATCTTGCGATAATCTGTTAGGACTCAGAGGCTATATGACTATATAACTTAAGTGACGAGGAGATGAGTATAGACTCTAAAAACACAACTATCTTAAGCAGAGATCATCCAATCACTAAATTGCTCGTACAGTACTATCACGTCAAAAATTGTCATATGGAAACTGAAACTGTAACTGCCAATATCCGCCAAAGGTTTTGGACTACAAAATTTAGAAGTACAGTAAAAAATATTATTAGAAATTGTCAACTGTTTAAAAACAAAAAAGGCATGCCGCAAACTCCTTTAATTTGTCAACTTTTGAGCTGTCGTATAAAGCCTACCGAGAGAGTCTTTTTGAAAGTAGGTATTGGTTATTTTGGTCCAATAGAAGTTGTACAGAACAGAAGTCATGTAAAGCGTTACGGTGTTATTTTCACATGCAGTTCATCTTGACATTGCTGAAGACCTATCCTGCAATGCGTTCATGCATGTATTCAGACAATTTGGTTGTAGGCGAGGATATCCGAAAGAATTATAATTAGACAACGGAACCAATTTCAGGAGCGCTGACAAGGACATAAGAGATATCATAAAACAGTGGCCAAGTGCCAAGTTTACACAGTTATTAACCACGATAAGTTGCACTTGGTACTTTAACCCACCCTTGACCCCTCACATGGGAGGGGCTTGGGAGAGGCTCATAGTCAGTCAAGAAATATCTGGGAATTCTACTAAAAGACTTTGTTTTGTGAGCTCGAGTTCATGATTAGGAGTAGACCACTTTTGATTGTTCCTACAGACTCCATGTCGAAACCATTAACGCCAAATGACTTCTTAATTGGTCCCAACTATGGCGAATCCTTTTACACTGACACCACTGATGGTGAATTGAGACTTTTTAATATGTGGAAATCGTCGCAAAGACTTGCAGACATTTATTGGTTGAAATAGAAAAAAGAATATAGACTATTTCTAATATGTAGTCGTAAATGGACCAAAGACAGTAATGTTTTGAACGAAGGTGATGTAGTTTTGTTAATGGAACCCGACCTTCCTAGAAATGTTTGGCCAAAAAGGCATAATTTTCAAAACGAATCCATCAAATGATGGGTGTGTGCGAATTGTTGATGTAAAATTTAAACTAGATGTAAGAACAGATATATTGTAAACTTTAAGTATTGCCGTCGTCTACATTTTATTTTCCACGACTCCAATACTTTGAAAGAGGATGTTGATTCATTGCATTAATTTGAATTGTTAACAAACCTATTATATTGAGAAAAAAAATATTAAAATGTTATAAAAATCTTGTATGTACCACCGATTGAAAGCTGGTCACTCTCGTCTGTATGTTAAGCAACCTTGAATAGTGCGTTGAAGTTCCCTTAAGGCTGCTCCAGACTCCTGGGCTATTGCACATTCCAGAAAGTTTTCAGGTGACTGCTCACTTGATATCGCTTATTTTCGAAATGCTAAGTTAGGTTTTGCCAGGCTGAGTGAAAGCCATCATTGGTGAGTGGGGACTTCGAAACTATGGAATTACCTTCGCCACTAGATTTTGAATTGAAGTGGAAAAATTTTCAAATAAGCGTTAAACTGCGTTATTCAGCCAAAGGGTTAATTATATTTTGGCCCGCTGTTGGTCTTTATATATGCTCATTAGTTGTGTATACCAAAAAAAGACAAGCAAATGTTGGCACAAACTCAAATTTCTATATATTATAAGTAATTCCTTATAATAGGAGTCGGGGGAGCGACCGTGGCTTATTCATTAGCGAAAACACCATAACTAACATAAGTCTAATGTAAGCTATGCGCTTCAGTGCGCAGTGGAAACTTCACGGCGGTGCAATGGGAGAGTGGTGCCATGGTACGGGGTCGCTGTACAATGGTCCTAAACAATTCCGCCCACCTTGCAATTGCTAGCTTTGCAAGAAAATGAGAGAGTCCCGGCCAGTCGTCTATGCCTTAAGATTGACTGCAGGCGACGAAAAGGATCCGCCCAAACACCGACTTGTGGGCCACTGGCAGTCTCTCGACGGCCATCTGGAAGCCATGCTGAATGACTTTGAGAGATGGTTGCTGAGCGATTATACATTAGGTTCGAATTTGAGGACCAGCTTGGTTGCCTCGTCGGCCTTGAAACGTTTTGTCGCCGGACAGATCTTTTCGTCTCCCCCGTTCGTCGTCGGCAAGCGAGTAGCGGAGGCCAAAGATGTGTCAATGGAGATCGTCGGGGTGCACGGTTCGAATACGGTTCGACGGATTGAGGATTGAGGGAAGCATGACTGACTTTTTAATAGGAAGTTTTTGAAGACTCTCGGAAAAACGGATTCTACCAAGTCGCCACTCATTCGTGGGCAGATTGTCGTCCTTGATGACGAAGATTTTCAATGGGAAAGTGAGACTTATAATAAATTTGGATTCTCTTTTTACTTTGGGTTCCTCTATGGATAGAAGAGCTCCGCCGACAAGAATGTGACCCGGTGTCAACGCTATCAGATCGGTAGGATCCGCTGACATGGGAGATAGCGGTCTGAAGTTAAGACAAACTTTGAATTTTACTAGGAGGTTCGAAAGCTCTTCAAAAGTTAAAAAAAAAAGTTTCCCTCGTGAATCACCTTGTGAATATCGTGGGACATATCATCTTTCACTATTGAAGAATCAAACAAAAACACCTCTTAACGAGGTAAAAAGTAGTGGCGAAAGCGCTCTTAACAAAAATTTCTGATATCAACAATTGTGACGAAAAATGATATTACATTCGATAAAAAAAAACTATATTAAATTTATGATTTCGGCCCGCAACAGTAAATATTTATTTACCTACACGTAAATTTTCTGCTGTAGCGTGCCGAATACATAAATTTAATATAGTTTATTTATTTTATCGAATGTAATATCACCTCGTTAAGAGGTGTTTTTGTTTGATATCAGAAATTGTTTTTGCACAAGAGTTTAGGTATCTCAATACCATGACTAGGAGTCGTTCCCATATGGCTTGGCTATTGAAAAACCAAACACACACTTTCATGTTCCACTTCGGCTTAACTTTATTCTAATAAGGTATGGGTTGTTTACACTCACATTTTAATAAGAATGAAACATATAATATGAATATTAAACTTTTTAGGCACAAGTTTGGAATCTAAAGGGTTGTACAGTTTCAGATTCGAAGAGAAATCTGTCGTTTCTTACATTTCCCGCTGAACTAGTGGGTTTTTCCAAAGTGGTAGAACAAATAGATCAAGTTTCCTATTTCGATTAGCTTCATGCAAGTAAAGGACTAAAACCATAACAGATTTTCCGTTTAAAAAATGTAATAAGAATATTGTTCCCGCTGAACTAGTGGGTTTTTCCAAAGTGGTAGAACAAATAGATCAAGTTTCCTATTTCGATTAGCTTCATGCAAGTAAAGGACTAAAACCATAACAGATTTTCCGTTTAAAAAATGTAATAAGAATATTGTTCATTAAATTGGTTTTTTCTTGTTTATTCAAATAAGTATGAAATATTACGCATACGGATCTGAAACCAGTTGCACTTTTTACCGCTTAATATCTTCCAAACGGTAATTTTTAGGTTAAAAAGTGTTGCACATCAAAAGTTGAGGAATCTCAAGGGCAACAAGATATAAAATTTAAAAAGAAATCGTTCGACTCAATTTTGAGAAAATAGTCAAAAAGTGGTTTTAAAAAATAACTTTTTATCGTAACTTTAAATCTGTTATATTCATACAATTTTACTATATAAAGAGTATTTAGCAAATTAAATTCTCTTTTCAGAGATATATAGCACATTTCTGTAGCATTAGTAGTTTAGCTACTATAAGCATTTAAAATCTGGCTTTTATTTTTGATTTTCCGCTAAACTAGCGGGTTTTTCCAAAAGTCGTAGAACAAACGTTTTCTATTTCAAGCTACTTTATACACCCATAGGGTTTCCAAAACCCTAAAACTAAGATGGGATGCATACAAACCCACAAACAAAGGGACAAACATTTTCATTTTGGGAAGAAGAAGAAAATCTTGTTTTTTGAATTACTTTTGAACGGAACATCGGATTTCAACAAATGAGGTGTCATTCGACGCGAATAAAACTAGCTAAACAGCTTGTGACTTTTATCCCCACCGTATCCAGCAGCTCCAATTTTCTAAATTTTTTCTTTTACACTTTCACCGCTTTTTCTCCCAAACAAATCTATATTTCGAAAGTCTTGGTATGCAATCTTCTTAGTTAGTGCGATACCTTTCGATTGGTGTATCACTCGTTATGATCGGACCATAATGGCAGATTTTTAATTCTGCGGCTATATATAGTAGTTGTCTTCGCACGCTCTCTTGCGCGCTTCGCCACTACGTGTACTGCCGTCCACAGTGATAAGTGACACTCCATATAGACAATTGTATGAGACGTCTGCTTTTTCACAAGTAAAATTTTTTGAAGTCACTCGGGATTTCACTTGTTCCTTATACTCATTTTTCGTAAGGCCTGTCACCCGCCGGAGACTTGTCCCACGGGAAACTACTTGTCAAATTCAGTATATTACCGATGAGTTTTTACTTATGAAATCACCTGAAAGTGACACGTCCCACGTGAAATCGCTTGCGAAATTCAGAATATTTCCAATTAGTTTTCACTTATGAAAATATAGAATTTTATATACATACATTTTTATTTACTTTTAGAGTCATTTTAATTTAGTTGTGCTTATTAGATTTTCTGTTAAAGGACAATTATTATTAGTAAGCCTAGTTTTATGTTTCGTTAATTTGTTTTTTACATTGGTTATCGCCTTCCTTGGCCAACGCTCCTGAAAAAATTAATGGGCATATGTCTAAAAAATGCGTTTTACTTGTTTATTTGTATATGTACTTTTAGAGCTGTGTATAACCCTTTGCGGGATTTTTATTGGCACAAAACATTTCATCATCCACTTTCGGCTAACGGAACCCATAAAATACCTTCAAAATTTACATACTTTAAGCTAAGATCAATGCAACACATCTTATGCTTAGTGTAATACTTACCTAACTTTATTATTTTTACTTTAAGAAACGAAAAAAGTAATTCTGCTGCGCACAATTTAAGTTTTTTGCCTTCTGACATATCACCCCGTCCCTACTTCAGAACTGACGGGTGTGGACTTATAAAACAAAATATTGAAGCTCTTGACACCAGCTTCCCAAAGACCTTCCTTATGGGGTTCCCCGGGATGAATAAATTGCAGTTGAGCTGCTTGTGACTATACGCATTAGTCACAGAACTTTTTAACGGCTTGCAGAAAGTGTCAAGAAAGTAAGGTGGCAAGGGGTCAAACTCTATGAGGAACTACCATCATCCTTTTTGAAACACTTTGGCTGTAAGCTAGTGTAATTTATTTATTATATTCAGTTCCTAAGTCCGGAAAGATCACTTAAATAAGAAAATATAAAATTGCTTTAGCTTCAGTATATGCGTGTATATTAGTTTTAGGGACGGCGACAAATTGTATTTGTATTGTATGTACTATTGTATATTGGTATCAACTATAACCCTGTTGAATGCACAAAATCGTTTTTCTGTGACAGCTAGGGGTTTTTGTATATGTGGTTTTTTCTGATTTTTGGCATTTCTATAAAGAAAATGCAGATGTCTTGGGATTCATAGAAAAATAAATTCTCGTCGTATAACATTACAGTAGTAGAATTTATTTTTCCATACTTCCGCAGCCTATCAAATGTAAGGAGACTTAATATGAAGCTACCTTAGCTTAATGCAGACTTTTCTGCCTTTAACGAAGGTATTCTGGCCTTTACCAAGACTCGGCAGAAACCGGAGATATCTGACTCAGAAGTTCTGTCAAACATTTTTAGTGCCCATAGAACCGATCGCACTCCCCGTAGGTGGGTGGTGTTCTGATTGTCGTTAGCTCTAGTCTGACTTCGGAAAGAACATGCCGATCAAAATTTTAAGCATTGATTATGTTAAGCGTAAGTCATTAGCATTGCACTCAGCAGTATGCTTAATCTCAATTGAGACGAATTCTTAAATTGCTGATTTATTTGCTTAGTTCTTGCAAACTACATACAGTTCGGCTTCTTGAAAAAATTCTTTTTTTCTTCATTTGTTTCATTTTGTCTATTTTACCATAAGATTTTCTAACTACCTGGAAAGATTATTTTTTATTCCACTGCAGAATGAGGTCCAGAATTATAGAAGTCTTTATATATTGACTGCAATTTCTGAAGCATTTAAACGCTTAATTACTTCCCTTTTCCAACAGATCGACCAGCACTAGCCTTCTTAAACTAGCATTTATTGAATTATATGGATGTAACAAAAAATTGTAGACGGACGTTATATAATCAGATTTTAGTGAGGCCTTTGACTGTGTAAATAACTGTTTTCTTTTATTCAAATTAGATCAGCTCGGGTTTTCGAATTAACTTGGATTTCAAAAAGTTTGAATAGTAAAACTCACATGGTTATATTTAAAAACGCTGATTCCAAGTTGTTCTTCTTGACATCTGAAGTGTCCCAAGTCATTTGCGTTTTTTGTTTATGATAATGTTAATCTCCGCTGTTTGTATAAAAATATACATTCAGGTTTTTGCTTACAGTCAGATACTGATTGTTTCCAGGGAGGGTGTCAGTACAAGCTTTGAAACTAATAAACTGCCTTAAATGCAACGCTATTACCTTTTATAGGGGTACTGCAAAATTTATATTTATTGCCTTCAATCATTTCACAGGACCGAAAATATTCACTTAACGGCTTAGGAATTTTTTTTAGACACAAAGCTTAAAAACTCTACAGTTAATGAAGCTATTAATGATCTTCGGGCTATCACGCGCCTATCGAAAGAATTTAACGACCCATATCACATCCGAATTATTATTTTTCTGCCTTGTCCGTCCTAATTTCGAATATTGTTTTTCGGCTTGGAGTACAAAGTATCAAGAGCACGTTGACCGTATTGAGTAGTGGTTACAAAAAATTTATTTTTGCTTTTCGTGCTTAAAAGTTTGATAAAATGGTAAGGTTACTTACCCGAATGAATTACTATTGCTTAATTTTGTTAATATTGTAAAGCGTACATTAATGCCTAGTACTTTTTTATGCATAATCGTATCAAAGGAAATATTGGTTCCGTAAATTTGGCAACCCACCTAACTTTTAATGTTCCCGTTAAACTAACTAAAAAACAATTCAATATAAAAGGTAGCGACTGGAAAATAATAAACGATTTTAGATTTTTGCAATACACCATTTTGTTAAATGGATATTTTTTTTTTTTTATCTTTATTTTTATTTACAATCTGTTTGTTTAAACAATAAGTAAATTGTATAATTTATATTAAATTAACAGAAATAGCAGTTTTCCAGTGAGCCCTGCTATTATATATAACATCTTTCCTGTTTGTTGAATTTATCTATGAGGGAGATCGAGAATATGATATCTTTTCAGTCTTCTTACTGTTAAACTGTTGTCTACTAGACCTAAGGCTAAATTATTTTCGTGGTTGTGAAGTCTGTCGATATATTTCTTACTAGTTTTATTTATTTCTTCTTTTATGGTTGGAATATTAAGATCTTTATGAATATTTGCATTGGATACGTAAAAAGGAGCATTGACAATTTGTCGCAAAGTTTTTGATTGGTAACGCTGAAGTATCTCAATATTTGAGTTGCTAGCAGTTCCCCAGAGCTGTATAGCGTAGGTCCAAACAGGCTTCAGTATGGATTTGTAGAGGCGAATTTTGTTTTCCAAAGTGGTTTCCGATTTTCGACTTATCAACCAGGACATTTTTAGTGTTTTAAGTCTGAGCTGCTGGCATTTTGCTTTAATGTGGTTTTTCCATGTTAATCTGCGGTCGAGATGCAAGCCGAGATACTTCACACAGTTACTTTGTGGAATTGGTGAGCCGTTAAGTGTAACATTTGGGCAGCTACCTTGTCTTAACGAAAAAGTTATTTGGACGGATTTGAGGGAGTTGATTCTAATTTTCCATCTAAGAAACCAGTCTTCAATTAGGCTTAGCTCACACTGCAGGAGTTCAGAAGCTTCAATTCTGGATCTGCTTTTGGCCAGAACGGCTGTATCATCAGCATATGTTGCAACAGTGCAGTTATTTGTAACTGGCATGTCGGCCGTATATAGGGTGTAGAGAATTGGTCCCAAAACGCTTCCTTGTGGGACGCCTGCGTTGATGAGGAAAAGTGTTGATGTGTCGTTTTTCTGTTGCACGTAAAAGCATCTTTTAGTCAGATACGACTTGATCAATAAGAAGTACGGAGCAGGTAGCGATTTCTTTATCTTGTACAATAAGCCATTGTGCCAGACTCGATCGAACGCTTTCTGATGGAAAGTTCGTCCAAAATTGGCAACATTCTCTTCAATAGTATTTTTTCAAACACTTTCGAGAATATTGTCAACAGACTAATGGGACGGTATGATGTTAATTCAGTTTCTGTTTTGTTTGGCTTTAGGATCATAATGATTTCTGCGCATTTCCATTGACTTGGAAAGTGGTCTAGTCTGAGGATCGCGTTAAATACAAGAGTAAGAAGCCGAATGCATTTTGCTGGTAAACTTTTTAGGGTGATGCCGTCTATTTTATCAGGGCCTGGTGCTTTTTTATTGTTCAAGCATTTGATTTCTGCCACAACTTCTTCATATTTGATGCTTTTAATAGGTAAGCTCATTTGGCAGGATGACTCAAGAAATTGTTCTACTTCAGTCTCGGTTGTAGAATTATTTATTTCGTTTGGCTGAAATACAGAGTGAAGATGTTGTGCAAATGCTTCAGCTTGTTCAGTATTAGACCTACACCAAGTTCCATTGCTTTTACGAATATTTATGTTTCTTTTAGCTGGTCTCTTTAGGTATTTCGTCGCCCTCCACAGGTTGTATTCGTTGTTGCAGGAATTAGGGTCTAAATTTCTCAGATACGCAGCTAGAGATTCATTGCGTAAGTTTGACAGCAGTTGCCTTAGCTCTGAAGCAGCCTTGTTGTACAATCTTTTGTCAGCAGGGTAGCGAGTTTCTTGCCAGCGTTTTCGCAGATTCCTTTTATTTTGTATTTTTTGTCGAAGTTCGATTGAAAGGTACAATTGATTTGGTTGTTGATGGTTAAGAGCATGATTCGTGTTTCTATAGCTTGCTGTATGAATTGTATTTGTAAAGTGCTCCACAGCATAGTCTATTTCCTCTCCTGTTTTTAACGAAATGTCCAGGCTTATAGCTGATTCTAAATAGATTTTAAATGCGTTGATGTCAGTAGAGGCTGTTATGACTTTATAGGGCTTTTCCAGCATATGGGCTATTGTGCTATATGTTGCTATTATTGGAGAATGATCTGAGTTAAGGTCAAAGCTCTCCATTACTCGCATGTGTGATAAAGGAATTCCAGAGAATAATACAAAATCAATCAAATCTGGAATTTTTTAACTATCAGTTGGCCAGTATGTGGGCTTACCAGTTGACAAACTTGTTATGTTATTGTTTCGTATGCATTTGTATAGCTCCGATCCCTTCGGGTTAGTCAATCTGGATCCCCACCATGGATGTTTGGCATTGAAGTCGCCTCCCACGATAAACTTTGTTCCCAGCCCTTGGAAAAAGTTTTTAAAATCGAGTTCTTTTATTGTGAATCTAGGTGGGAGATATATCGCTGTTATTGATACATCTGCGTGCATACATTTTATTTTAATTGTGGCAGCCTGCATAGCATTTTCCCTAGTACTGTCCATTATTTGAAATTTAAGGCCCTGCTTGACAATGATTGCAGCACCTCCATGAGCTCGATCTGACGGATGATCAGCCCTTACTGTGTCGTACCCAATAACTCTAAAAAAAGATTTGCTAGTGAAGTGTGTTTCTGAAACAAGCATGACATCAATGGCATTTGTTTTTAAAAATAAGGATATTTCATTGACATGGTTGGAAAGCCCATTGGCATTCCATATTCCTAAGTTAAGATTTATTTGCATAGCTTATTTACAAGTAACATTATCATGTTAAGTAAATTATTTGTGAGCTGAAATTGTTTTTCTAAGAGCTGTTCTATTCTTTCTAAAGACGTGTTCGAGATACCATTTCCTGCAGCAACTTGAGCGTATGATTGATAATCTTTGGGTTCTTGGCTAAAATTATTAAACGGAGCAAATGATTGAGAGGTAGCAGGGTCATTTTTATTGTTGTCATCTTTGGTGTTTTTCAAGTGGTTGCGTCCGCTTACTAGTTTTTTTGTTATAAGTTCCTGATAGACTTTACACCCTTTGTAACTAGCAGCATGATCTTCGTTGCAGTTGGCACATTTTGCTGGTTGCTCTTTATCTTTTGGACAAATGTTGCTGGGATGGTTAAAAGAGCATTTCACACATCTGTGAGATTTGGCACAATATGACTTTGTGTGTCCAAATACCTGGCAACGATAGCACTGAACGATTTCTTTGGTTTTACGGGGTGGTTCTATATTGACAACTGCGTTACCAATGTGTTTAACTTTGTAAATATCTAAATTCTTATTGTTGGGCTCAATGTCTAAGTAGAACAAATTCAATGGCTCTTTGGTTACACGACTTTTAATATTACTAATGTTTCTAACAGCGTGACCTTTGGACTCCACATCTTGTTTAATTAAGTCTATGTCCGTTGAGAAGTGTAAATTCTTAATAACAACTCTGAAAGACCTCTCATGTTTAAGCTGGTATGTGTGAAATTTAACAAAATCTGTATTAAGAGTTTTAACAAGTTTCCTGTATTCCTCAATAGTCTTTACCATAACTCTCACATGGCCATCACGTTGAACTTTATAAAAGAAAAGCTCTTTTTTGATTTTAGTCTCGAGATAAGCTAACATTCCTTTTATATCACTAACTTCAGATAAGAATATAGGTGGCGGCTTGGCAGATTCATCTAAGGTGTCTTCAGTTATCATGTCCAGTTCTTCGGTTTCGTCTTCATTTCCGTTGTTTGGTGTGCTTTCGCTTAGGATGGCAAATTGATTGTAGCTTGTGCTAGGTGCAGAGTCCAGAGCAATTTTTTTCTTTAGTAGAATCGGAGAGACTTGGTTTGGTCTCTTGATTGACTTTGGCTTCGGTTTTACTCTCTGCCAGCTCCAAACCGTTGTTTCTTCTTCGTCGTCGTTCATGTTAACAACAACACTTTGATGGTGCTTGTCATCAACCACTGATTTGTTTCGTTTTCTTTTGTTTTGTGTTCTGTTAATAATGGCTTTAGCGCTAGCGCAGCTTCCGCGTAAATTTTAGGCACGTCTTAACTCGGGGAGTGCTTGATCGCGACTGAAATGGATATTTGAGTTCAATTTGTATAATGAATATTGTAGGATAAAAAGTTTTAATTGTTTTAATTAAAAAAGAGAAATAAGGCATATTTTCAGATTTATAAAAGTTCACGCCAAAAGGGCGTTCAATTTCTCCAGATGTCTATATCTCGTTCGCTCGCACTGCCCACCGCTTCCCCTACTTAACGCTCCGCTCTGGAACGCTTAAGTTAGGCTAGACTTAAGGAGCTATAATTTCAAAGGGTTCAAATAAAAGCCAACGCACGTCGCGTAAAAACCCCAAAGTAACCCTGGTTTTTGGTACCTTCGTTCTTGGAACTTCATCTAATTTCAGTGATCAAGCCACCCCGCCCCAATATCTTGGTCCGGCCGAAGCTGAATTTCATAATCTTTGGATTTTACTCTCCTGGAGTTTCGCACCGCTTTAGATAGTTCAACTTATTAATATTATTTGCCGATCACACAGCAAGTTTTTTCAACCCTATTTCGACTATCTTTCTGTATGATATTTTGACGCAACGGCATTTAATATATGTATTTCAATTTGTTTATTATTTATTATTTGTGCAGGAATATTCCAGTTTCCCTTGCCGGCAATTGTACGTCAACGTCTTATGGCTGTCGGCTGCCTCCTATCAGCACAGGGCGATTATATCGGGCCATTATCTTCGCTGGCCGACTTTCCGGATCCTTTTCGTGGCGAAATACGTAGACTTTTTGAGTTTAACGCCCGTCACTCCGTCCGTATATGTCCACGCTTCCTACGAATGTCGATCGTCTAGCCTATACCCAAAGGAAGCAGTTGTGCTCCAATTGCTTTGCAAGCAGCCATCAATTCCGGGATTGCACAAGCGCTCACTACTTTTTCACTTGCCAAGATCGGCAAAACACGTAGTTGCACGCCAATTCAATCCGACACTCCAGTATTCGCCTAAATTCCACACATAATTTCGTCGTATTCAGAGCAAGTTTCCAGAGCACATGATCCTTCCATGTTATCCACTCTGTACCCCGTTCGAAAAGTCCCTCCTACGAATAATCCATCCTAACATTGGGTTCCATATCCCGCCTTGGATGGCAGACGTACAAGAGGTATTTAATCTTACCACTGCCGAATCTGCCAAAAGATCCATCCTCTACGGAAGTGCCACCATTTTCTGCGGCCTAGCGCCCAGAAATGGCTCTAGGAAGTACACTTCCAGAAATACTGCTCCAACTGCTTGGCTCACTATCATTCCAAACTATTCCTGCCGCAGTGGTCATCAATGTCACAAGTGTAGAAGGGGTCACTACGATCTCCTACATAGGGACGACTGATCTTCGTTTCCGTCATGCTCCTGAGCCTACTATACTGAGGTTCTTGCTACTGGTGTCCTCGCAAGTGGGGAGAATGTTCCCGCCGAAATGACTTTTAATTCCTGGAGGCAGTGTCGAGCAGCAGTTTTCTCCAGTCGCCTACATCTTGCGCGCTCGCACTGCCCTCTGCTTTTCGTCTATCCATTTGGCCGTGCAATCGCTGTGATCTCCGAAACTTTATGACGTAAAATCAATACCCATCTAGATGGAGTGGACTTTGGATGTAAGTCGGGCGTCAGCTAATGTAATTTATTGCGTACATTTTAAGTTTTAACAGCTAGATGCAGCTTGTGGATACGGAAACAGGCACTCTAACGCCCACATTTTTAAAGTTAGAGTGTAAAATCTTGTCAAATAGATTCTACAAGTGCATAAGATGCCTATGATGGCTTCAGTAGATTACCGCTCGCACTATAACGCCAATAACGCCTAGTACTGAATTTATATTTATTAATTAGGAATCCGTTTGGATCCATTTCGAATCAGTTAAGAACTTACTTAAGCTTACCTAACTCTTCTCCTAAATCAGCGACAACATTGGTTTGCCTGGATTTTAGGACATTCGCATTTCAGCTACTGCGTCCGTCAAGTATAGATTTTTTTGTATCCTATACAAATAATAAGTAAAAAAACATGAAATATACTATACATATCGAAATATATCTTTTAATGTCGTTTAAGGAGAAAAAGTGAGGACTAGCTAAGTGGATTTGAGCATTCGTCCCATTAAATTTATAGTAAACTTGACCGCCCGGTTAACAGTAACAACAACTCAGAAATCGGATTATGAGGCGTTTTTTCACGGCTCTGGGTTACAAAGTTTATTTATCTTGTGCTGTAGCCTCTTGCGCCGATGCTTCTCGCTGCCTTCCGCTCTTTGGGAAACTTCTGCTCCGAAAACATCTGCCGCTACTCGTCAGAGATGACGAATGGTTGTGCAGTTGGGGCTTTGGGAAGCGTCACAGTTCTCAGACAAGGGTGAACAGGCGCTGAACCTTCAAGACAACCTGCCAGCCACAGCCTCCTGTCCCTTGCTCTGTTCCGGCCGGTCCCGCCAGATGCTCACTCAGTTCTCCAGCAGTCCCCCCAAAGAATGGCCCAGTGAAAGCCAAACGTTCCACCCTAACCTTGCCTCAAGATTGTCGCAGTCGTACCTGAAGCGTGCTCGGGTTCTGGCTGCCACCCTCGCCGATCTTGCGTGCGACTTGCTGCTGTCCCCGTCCTGCTCTGCTCGGATGATCTGTTATCCGCGCTCGGTGATGTCCTTGCTCTGCAATGACCTTACGCCGCGACGTTCCCGAAACTGGGTCCCGGGCTCTCAGGACGCCGGTGCTACGTCTGCACAATTCCTGCTTAACTAATCGGGCAACCCTCCGACGTAGCGAGAGCAGTCCTAGTAACAGTCGACAGAGTTTCCTCTGTACAGTCGCCCCCGATACCGGACTCAGGGTAGACAATGGCTGCTCTTTCCAGACATCCGTCGGGCGCCACAGCCAATCAACTCCACGTCAACTTCGGGCAACCTTCCGACATAGCTAGAACAGTCCTCGTGACAGTCGACCGGGTTTCCGTTTGCACTTCTCCCGAGCCTTCGTTACCGGACTAAAGGTAGTCACGGCTGCATCTCCTCTTCTTCTCATTATCGCCCTCGGCGTAGGGCACCACCCCAGGCTCCAAGGTCCGCGGATTTACCATTCGCCCTCTGAGTCCAATGTGCGGTGATGTACCGTTGATTCTTCGCTCACGGCACGCCTGCGCTCTCTCGTCTCTCGACGTCTCGCTCCTCTTACTGTTGTCTCGCTTTATCGCCTCTACCCGTTCCTTCTTTCCAAACTCTTTTGCTCCGTACTATCCAAACTCTCTCTTCGTACTCTCCAAACTCTTTCTTCGTACTCTCCAAACTTTCTCTAACTGCATTCTCCAAACTCTCTTTTCCCGCAGTGCCGTAACTACGCAAATTCTCTGCATATTCAGCCACTGCCAAGCTTCCATAAAGTTACTACTTGCTCAATTTGTGCGGAGTTATCTATCTCCTCAAACTACCCCCTTTCTTCGGGTGACGAATTGAAGCTCGTTCCTCCTCTCCTACTGTTATCCTGTTTATCCTTGTAGCCTTTGTGTCCCCTCGCTCTTCCTCCTGATCCAGTCCCACCTTCAGATGTTTCCCCCAGAGACATGGAATTCTTGTTACCCCTCTCCGGCTGTTATCCTGTATAGCCTTTGAGTCTTTGCGATCCTTTCATCGATTCCCATACCTTCTTGTTGACTTTGACTGCGTCGATCTTTTGTCTAACTTGCTTTCCCACGACGTTCTCCTCGTAGACAAATTTCCCCGCTCCAGTACTTTTCCTCGGGATTCGCGGTTCTGTGGTCGTTTCTTTCAATTTCTCTGGTCACACTAAAGCTCTCCGATCGGTATCAGCTGCCTGCTATCGATACTCTGTACGGCCTGCGTTGCCACCTGATCGATGCGATGTCTTCCACTGCGTTGGCATTAGAGGCGGGCCTGTATGCATTCTCTGCTTTTCTTTCAGTTATTGCCAAATTTTATTTTATGTACGTGTGCAGTGGCTTAGCTTCTGGACTATTGACTCCGGAGATTGTCTAACGATGAAACGGCCTGCCTTTGCCTCCTGCATCCCTGGATTTGGGTGTTTTCGAAGGTCACTCTAGGAAGGGCTGTCGCATCTGAACCCAGCTGGGCACAACTTCCGTTGACCCCGGCGGTTGCCTAACGACTTTTCTTTTCTTCCATTTCTTCCTGCATTTTTGGACCGCCTTTATCACTCTCATCGACCGCCTGCTCTTGATGTTTCAAATTCCTTTTTACCTTTTTGGTGTCTAATTTTGCAGATTACCGAAGGTTTAAGGTCTGTAGCCTGTTACGGGCCATCGTACCTCGGTGCTAATTAAGCCACGAAACCTTCTGCCGCTTTTGGCAGGTTGTCCTCCTTGGCCCACACGATATCACCGACCCTTGGATTCCACTGCCTCCGTCGCAGGTTGTAGTACCTATCTTGGTCCTGGGCTGCCTTCTCTAGATTTCATCGGACAATTTCAAATACTTCTTTCAATTTCCGTCTGACGATTCCGTATGCCTTTCTGTAGCCAATGTCAGTCGTATAAGGCGTTCGTCAGCTGCGGCTCCCTGCCCAGTGCTAGGAACGAAGGCGAGTAACCAGTTGACTCGGATACGCTTGAGTTGATGGCCAACCTGATCTCTAGCCACCATTCGTGCCAGTTCCTCTGGTTTTGACTGGCAAACAGTGATATCATGGTTTTAACGACCGGTTTGCCCGCTCGGTCGGTTTTCTTGGGGAGTGTACGGTGCCGCGAATGGTTCCTTCATCCTATCGCCTAGAAACTTCTTAAAGGCTCGAGTGGACAACTGCACCCCGTTGTCCATGACTGGCACTTTCGGGACCCCAAATCTAGGGATTATACGTTCATTCTGCCTTCTGTAGGGTTTTAGCCATCACTGTACGCAGTGGCACCAATTCTGTCCACTATAAAATCGATCGATCCGCACCAACAGCATCTGGTTACCATCCTTCGACCTTCGCAACAAAGTCCGCGCACACCGTTTCTCATGGCTCCCGGGCTCCCCATGCCCGGCCGCTGGTGGAGTTGTGATTCTCTTGCAAGACTGTTTCCCTTAGCTTTTGTGAAACGCACAGCTTCCAGGGCATACACATCTTCGTTGTCGAATAATTCTTCTCGGCTTCGTTTAAGGTTCGACTAGAGTACGAGACCAACGTCGTGGTCGCTTTCATTCACATTGAATATTCTTCCGAAATCTGGACACACCAACACTGGATCAGTCACCAGCCTTGTCTTTACATCCTTAAACGTCTGCTAGTGACCCTGCGTACACACCCACTTTACTCCCTTGCGGAGTAGGTCGCTGAGCGGCCAGACGATGCGTGCGAACTCCGGACTGTGTGTGCCTCAGCTCGTGGACTGTTGAAGTGTGTTCTAAGTTGGCTATGGCTGCCACCTTGTCCATGTCTATACTAATGCCTTGGCTTGAAGAATTGACATCCCTATACTTTTTTATAGGCTCTTCTCCTTCGGGCGCCGAAACACTTCTCTGAGATTTTCTCTGTGTTCTTGTTGAGTGTGTCCAACAACGATTATGTCTTCATATGCGAACGCATTCTTATTCTCGATTACTGATCCAGCTTCTTGCGTACTTATATAGGGCTCCTGGTAACGTTAATCCTGGGCTTTTCCCTTTTGCCCCCTGCACACGGCTCCACACCAGGGTCCAAAGTCCTCGGTTTTACCGTTCAACCTTTCGCCCTCTGTGCACGGCACCACACTGGAGTCTATAGTGTAGGGAAGTACCGTTGCTTTCTTCGCTCACTGCACGCCTGCGGTCTCTCTTCTCTCACCGTCTCACTCCGCCTCCTGCTGTCCTCTTTCTAGAAGAGCTGTTTTAATCTGCAGCCACAACTTCGTTTGTCCTGTGGGCGAACTTTGGAGTACATCCAATGTGGTCTAGCCGAGTTCACAAAGGATTACCGGTCGCCAAGGAGAAGGTGTTCTGGTGGATAATCTACGGTGCCTAGAACTAACCCTAAAAGCTTTCCGTTAATTCCTTTTGCAATGCTAGCAACTGCACGGTGGCTGAGTGTTCAGGCCTCGAAGAGGCACCAGGGTTTTCTGCTTTTCTGATTTTCCACTGCTCTCTGATCATCATAAGGATAAGCTTGGCTATTATCCCTGTTAATATACGCCGGTCCTCCCCGCAACTTTGTAAAAGTGTACGAGTTTTCGTTTTTTGAGCTGACCAGGAACAAGTTCACCGCCAATACAACACACTTAAAATTTGGGTTTGGGGCTTTCAAAAAGCATTTCGATTTTACGTGCACCGCTTATCGCAAAGATTTTCAATAGTTCAATCCTCAGACGTTTCCTTTAGTTCCCATTTCTTTCTACTTAAAAAACAGTTGGATTAAAAGTTTGAGGAGGGGTCTAAAAATATTTAGTTATAAATTAAATATGTTATTAATTACTCTTGTGGTGGTGGCCAATTAAAGTGAATGGACCAATGTGTAAACCATTTTTTTATTCTGCCCTTATTGACTGTTCACGCAAAAAGGGCGTTTAATTTCAGGAGGCAGTGTCGAGCGCGCTCGCACTGCCGTCCGCTCTCCCTCTCCATCTCTCCCCTAAGTCTCCGCTCTGCTCTGGAGCGCTTAAGTTAAGTTAGGCTTAAGCAGTTCATGTTTCAAAGTGTACTAATAAACACCTACGCACGTCGCGTAAAAACCCAAAAGTACCCGCGTATTTTTATGCGTACCACTCGATCTTGGGGCTTCAACTATTTCAACGATCAAGCCGCACCGCCCCAACATTTTGGTCCAGTTCGAGCAGGATTTCAAAATCTTTGGACTTTCCTCTCCTGGAGTTTCCTTTGATTTTGTCCCAGCAGGCTTGAAACACTCCAGATAAGTTCCGCTTACTATAATTGCCGGTCATACAGCCAGTTTTTCGAACCCTATTTCGACTAACTTTCTGTATGATATATTGTCTAAATCCAAAAGAGATTAATCCGACGCAACGGCATTTAATATATGTATTTCAATTCCGTTACTTGTGCCCGACAATATTCCAGTTTCCTTTGCCCACAGTTGCACACTTGAAACAATTCCAGTAAATATTTCAGTGCTACTATTCAACGAAAATATTTGTCAAATATATTTTCAATTCCAATCGTGTGTAAAATATAACTCAGCCGCAGTAAAAAACTCCCGGTCATAAAATTTTTCCTTAAGATTTGCACTCTTTATTTTTTACTGTGTTCCAGCTGCGTGTGTATATTTACATAAATATTCTAATACAGTCCACTCCAACTACTTTTCTCGACCTACAAATACGGCTAAACTATTTCCAATATTAAGAACAAAGTTACAAATTCCACAAATTTACTCCAGCAAATCGTTTGCAATTTAGTTGTGCAGGTGACAAACAAACGCACCGACATACAAACATAAGCGAAGTCTTTCCAATTCCCGCAACGTTATTCCGCTATTCGCACCCCACATGTACATATGTACAGTGTACATACATACGTATATCGCCAGTGCACAGTGGGTCAAGAGCTCACAAAAAGTGTTCCATTCAAACAAACAATATTAAAGTCCGTAATTCCTTACATAAGTACGACCATCCGATATAATAAATATTTATTGCCTATCCGACAGTGTGACCGTATATATTTACAATCTTAATTGGTTCCTAAATTCCAATTTGATTCCAATCCGTTTCCTTACATCTGAAGTAAAATTCTAAATTATTTAACGTCATGGCAACATCAGTAAAATCCGCTTTAACCCGATTTATGGCCACAGCTGACTGTCTGATCCACTTTGAGGCCACTGTGAACGCTCCAGGTGCTCCTACCCCAACGTTATCCGCCTATAAAATCCGTCGCGATCACCTCAATTCCTTGTGGCAAACGGTAAAGGCAGCATACGACATATGCTCCGACTGCATTATAGCTGCAGGCGCGAGCGCCGCAGAAACAAAATCCATACTAAAGTCCAAGTATTACCAAACGTACTCCACTTACGAAATATTTGCCGCGCAGCTGATGGAACAAATCCAAAAAGGCTCCTCCCAAATACCTCAAGCTCCAGTAACTCCGTCCCAAAATTCCACGTCCTATGGCTGTCGGCTCCCTCCTATCGACACAGAGGTTTTCTCTGGCGATTATCTTCGATGGCCGACTTTCCGGGACCTTTTCACGGCAATATACATAGACAATCCGAGTCTAACGCCCGTTGAAAAATTATTCCACTTAAATTCAAAAACAAGTGGCGAAGCTCATTCCATAGTTTCAAGATCCCCACTCACCAATGATGGCTTTCGCTCAGCCTGGAATAACCTAACTGAGCGTTTCGAAAATAAGCGATTGCAGGTGAACAGTCACCTGAAAACACTTTTCAATGTGCAATCCATAGCACAGGAGTCGGGAGCAGACTTAAAGGAACTTCAACGCAGTTTTCAAGGTTGCTTAACTTCCTTAAAATTTTCCGGTGTTAATATTGAGAATTGGGACCCTATCCTGGTTTATATGTGCTCGGCAAAACTACCAAAGCTCACTCTCTCATTATGGGAGCAATCCATCCAAAATAAAACCGAAATTCCTACGTGGCTTGAGCTTGATTCATATTTGACGGAGCGCCATCTAACTCTTGAGGCCGTCGATAGCTTCCGATCTGCCAATTTCCACCACGTCCAGTCCAAAGACACAAATCAAGAGGCAGAATTTCCAAAAATAAATTCCTTCAACACAAGGTTAGTTCCGATAACCAAAGGCTGCGATCTGTGTTCGAAGAAGAGCCACCCCGTGCGTATATGTCCACGCTTCCTACAGATGACGGTAGAAGATCGCTTAGCCTATATCCAAAGGAAGCAGTTGTGCTCCAATTGCTTTGCAAGTAGCCATCAATTCCGGGATTGCACAAGCGCTCACAACTGTCTCACTTGCCAAGATCGGCATCACACATTGCTGCATCGAAACAGCGGTCCTACTACTCCGACGATTCCATCCGACCCTCCAAGGCCAGTATCCGCCTCAGTTCCACACATCATTTCGTCCTATTCAACGCAAGTTTCCGTACAAAAAGTTCCTCCTAAGAATACTCCATCCGAATATTGGGTTCCATACCCCGCCTTGGATGGCAGACGTACTCGAGGTATTAAATCCTACCAATGCCGAGTCTGCCAAAAGATCCATCCTCTACGGAAGTGCCACCACTTTCTACGGCTAAGCCCCCAGAATCGGCTTCAGGAAGTACATATCCAGAAGTACTGCTCCAATTGCTTGGCTCACAATCATTCCAAGGACTCCTGCCGCAGTGGTCATCACTGCCACAAGTGTGGAAAGGCCCACCACACTCTCCTACATACGGACGACCGATCTACACTTCCAACATATTCCTGAGCCTACTATCCTGAGGTTCTTGCTACGGGTGTCCTCGCAAGGGGGGGGAGAATGTTCACGCCAAAAGGGCGTTTAATTTCAGGAGGCAGTGTCGAGCGCGCTCGCACTGCCGTCCACTCTCCCTCTCCATCTCTCCCCTAAGTCTCCGCTCTGCTCTGGAGCGCTTAAGTTAAGTTAGGCTTAAGCAGTTCATGTTTCAAAGTGTACGAATAAACACCTACGCACGTCGCGTAAAAACCCCAAAAGAACTCCCGTGTTTTTTGGGTACCCATCAATCTTGGGGCTTCAATTATTTCATCGATCAAGCCGCACCGCCCCAACATTGACCTTAGGGCTCTCTAGGATTCTAGCCTATTTCTAATGGATTCTGTCTGGGGTGCACAGTTTTTTGAGTAATATTGTGGCCATGTTGCATACAGCAGACCAATATTCTTCTGGTTCAAGCATAATCTCCATCAGGTTACAGGCAGCTGGCGCCCTCCCAAGCCTCATGGTCAAGTCACTTCGTTCATTTTCAGCTTATTTCAGCTTATCCATCCTTCGTTCTTTGCTCCACTCTACCCACCGCTCGTGCCACTAAACAATGGTTTGTCACTCCACCTCTTCCGAAGGGAACATGCAGTTTCGACCCCTGTGCTACCTGCGGAGAAATCTTCTAATTACGCTGCTAACAGGTCGATGTTAAATGTAATTGTGGCTCCTCCATTTTGAAAGTAGCCGTCTCCACATTCTTCCTGCCACCGGACTGAGTCAGTCTTGTGCGCTGCCAAGGCGCACCACTTGGAATCGAGCCATGCGCTTGCTCGTTTCTCTGATTCGATGCAGATTTCCTCTGCATCCAAAAGGTTATGGCTATGGCTAAGTCGTCCGCGAAGCCAATAAGTCGTGCCCTTTCATGCATCGTGTTTCTGAGGATCTCAACGTGCACGGCATTCCAAAATAAAGGGCCTATAACTGATCCCCAGCTGACCACTTACTCTGTGGAATGCTTGCCCACAGTCTGGTGCCTTCAGAAGTTGACGGTTGACTGAATATATATTAAACAAGGAAGAACGCTATAGTCGAGTACCTCGACTATCAGATACCCTTTACTCAGATAAGATAAGTTAGCCGCGCACTTTGTTCTCTCTCCCTTGCTCTCATTTCTCGGCTCTGCTTTTGTTTCAGCCAGCGCCAAGAATGAGAAAGCAACACATAAAATAGACAAAAAACATTTATATTTATGTATGCTTGCTAAACATACACAATTTTAAGGCACATTCTGTATTTCAAAATATTTGGTTGAATAGCTTTGTTTGAAAGAATTCTATTTGCCGCGGATATTAGTTTGCAATTTTTTACATCCACACACATGCATATATACATATGTATGTATGTATGTCGTTTCCTGGCTCTAGTGTCAAGGCTTGTCCTAACTACTTTGGTTTGAGAGCATTGGACTGAAAACGGAAATGTTTTTTTGGGACAACCTATAGGTATTTATTAAGCTAATACATAGATAAAAAAAGATGTACAGATCTTTAAAGGTTTTTGCCCGTCATTGGGACAAATGGATAAAGGGTTCATTGTTCAATAGAATAAGTTAGCCGCGCACTTTGCTCTCTCTGAGCGCCGGCAGGGCTTTTGTCTTTGCCGCTAAGTTCGGCCGGCAACTATTTACATACACACACATACACGCGTAAAAACATTTCGCATTGTCTGGCTCTGACGTCATAGCTTTTTTCTTGGGAGGTTTGTGGGCGTTAGAGTGGGCGTAGCAATCGATAGGTATTGACAAGACTAATACATTTCAGTTAAAATTTTCTATATACCATCAAAACTGTAGGACAGTTTTGGGCGGTTTGTGGGCGTTAGAGTGGGCGTGGCACTCTACTGAAACAAACTTGCGCTGCGTAAGAAGCTCAGGAATCTGCACGCCAAATCTCAGTAGCCTAGCTCTTATAGTTTCCGAGATCTCAGCGTTCATCCGGACGGACAGACAGACGGACAGAAGGACATGGCTAGATCGACTCGGCTAGTGATCCTGATCAAGAATATATATACTTTATGGGGTCGGAAACGCTTCCTTCTGCCTGTTACATACTTTCCAACGAATCTAGAATACCCTTTTACTCTACGAGTAACGGGTATAAACATTCGCTCAATGCATTAAGCGTGTGGGGCCAGCTGGAGTTGAATAAAATTTGAACATACATTAACCTTTTCCCCTCGTTAGCCTTGTCTCCGTTTTCGCACAGCTTACTGACGATTTTAGAAAGTGCGCCATTTGATATAAAAACTTTTTTATTTTGAATGTGCGATCGTTACTTGATTTTTGCCTTGTTAAGAGGATATTTTGTTAAATATCAAAAGTTTTTGATAAGTCAATTAATTGGCCAGTGTTAGTATTTATATAAGTATACCTCATCAATCGCAATATTTTTTTTTAAAACTTATGGATTATTTACGTAATAATTGAAAACGGTCTTGCCTGGTCTATACGGTGGCGACACTTCTTAGGTGCTGCGCCCAAAGATATGAGATGCAATTTTGAAAATGGTCAAGAGTTGGTAAGCTCAGTGACGGGTATCTTATAGTCGAGATACTCGACAATTGCATTCTATCTTGTACTCTACACTAGTAGAGTAAAAGGATATATTGTGTTCGTGGAAAAGTATGTAACAGGTAGAAGGATCCTAAAAAAAGTGTATATTCTCCATCAGGATCACTTGCCGATCGATCTAGTCATGTCTTTCGGTCCATCAGTTAGTGTGAACGTTGTGATCTCGGAAGCTCAACGGGCTTGAGAGTTGAGATTTCAGATTTTGATTCCTTAGCATCGTATGCAGCGCAATTTTGTTACGCAAATATGCCTCATCCGCTCACAAACCGCCTTAAACTGTGTGTATACAAATGTTTCCACGCTCACTCTACAGCCCACAAACGCCCATACGCGTAAATCTTTCAAATCATATATTGATAGAGGGTAGGTGGCACTTTACAATCTCGCTTTGTTGCTTGTATATCTTTATCTTCCTTTGCTCCCTTTAGCTATGTAATTAATATCTGACAGTCGAGAATTTGTTAAAAATGTGGCGTTCAACAACTCAAAATTATTTGAACTGTATATGACATCAACTACCTATCCGGGTTTTAGAAAAACTGAGCCACGAAAATAAAATGGGTGCACATAACCTGACGTATGCAAGTATTATGGCGAAATTGGTGCAAGAGGAAAACCGCTGAACGAAAAGAAAACTGAATGATGCAACTGATAGCTGATAATTTAACCACTGAAAATGTTTCAGAAGAGGTCTCCTTAAAATATAAAATAGACAATTAAAACTGAGAGCGAACATGACGGATGGTAGGGCAAGTCCGAAGCTACTAACAAGGATTAGAGAAAAGCTTTCCCACGACTCAATGGACTTATTCAAAGGTGTGGTTCGGAAGAGGAATTGGGATTTGTGGATCTGTACCAGCAGCTAAGGATGGAAGTATGTATTCTTCTCTCCCGCTCATAGTAGTACGTTTGGCTGGGACTCTGCCAGTTGGTTGGCAACGCCCTGTTATTAGTTGTAGGAATGCCGTCCTGAGCGGATGGTCAAGAAAGAACTTAATCAGAATCGCAATTTAAAGTCTTTCGGCGGGAGATCGGGGATCTGTGCAGGTTTATTTATGGAATTATAACTTTTCCAAGAAAACTATGAGATGTTTTGGAAATCATTATTGCGGCAAGGTGTTGACAAATACAAATATATTTCGATAACAAAAGCAAGTTCCCGAAGACGCAATACAATAAATAATAGTCATCAATAAACAACTGAAGAAGGTTAACATAGATAACGGGCCTACAATGACAGTAAGAGAATCCCATCTCATCTCCTTCGAAAGGAAGGCCGTAATAAACGATACCCTTTATCTCAATATCAACCTCTCTGGAAGCAAGAGTCAGGGATTTCCGCTTCACCTTTGCTGAACATAACAGACAATAACCACGATTTAAGACCACCGCTACTACAGCGGATGAATGACCACAATTTACGCATTATACAGGAGCTCAGAAATGACGTGACGGCCCAAAGATTTGGTTCGCCGTAGGAGATAAGTTTATGTATATCCCTAATGCTGAGACAGAAAAGTGCGCCGGTGTGGGATGCGCCTTCGTTTGGTTGGTAGCCTGGTTTCGTATGATTCTGACACGTTTTGCTAGGTAAACATAAATGCTGTTGCGCAGCCGGCCATGCCTCGGCCAGTACTGAAAGTCAATTGCTCACATTTTTGAAGATTTTGTAGGTGGCGCTATTGCGGGGTGTGGAATATTGGAACAATCGCCTTGCTGCTTGCATACCTCCATCTCCTTCGAACTCCCCCTAAGTGAGTAACGGGTATCTGATAGTCGAGGCCGTCGACTATAGCGTTCTCTCGTGTTAATTATATCAAAGTATAAAATAATATAAGTATAGGATAATATGTCAAAAAACACCGAAGCTATAATTTGATTCATGTCATTTTTCAATTTTTCGATCGTTTCTAAGGCAGCTATATTATATAGTCGTCCGATTTTGATAAAATTAAATTCGAAATTCAAAACTAATATAATATATATAAATATATGTAATACACCAAAGATATAATTAAAAAAAATTTTTTTTCCAATTATTCCTATGTGAGCTATAATATATAGTTTTACGCTCCGGCTGGTTCCGACTTATATACTACCTGCAAAAGAAAGAAGACTTTTGGGAAAGTTTCAGCCCGATAGCTTTAAAACTAAGATACTAGGTTGCAATAAAACGGACGGACAGACGGACAAACAGATATGGCTAGATTGACTCATCTAATGATGCTGGTTTCGGAAACGTCTCCTTCACTGCGCTGCAAACTTCTGACTGAAATCATAATACCCTATCAAGGGTATAAAAACACCTCTTAACGAGGCGAAAATCTAGTGACACCTTCAGCAAACAAAAGTTCTGATATCAACTTCGTGACGAAAATGTATTATACTATCTACTAGATAAGTACCATTTCTTAATTTTTTTGCATTTGACACGCTACCATTCAATATGGTTGGGATTAGCTGTACGATTTTGATAAAGCGTTCCGAATGTAAAAAAATTAAAAAGTTTTCGTAAATATATTAAAAGAGCATCTTACACCTAACGTAACGGTTGGAATCCATTTTTGTAAAGAAGATTTATATAACATTCAAGTATCTTTAAATTATAATTTGTTTATCAAATTTTTTTTTAATCGAATATTTCTTCATGACGTAGAAAACGCTGAAGATAGTGCTATAGAATAGAAGAAACACACAATCGAGCTCATGGGCGACTAGACGAAAATTATAATCAATTGACGCGTACTCAAAATTCCTAGTAGGAAAAAAAAATTAAAATATATAAAACATCAAAAATAAGATAATGGAATTACTTCAAAAATTTCCTTTAGCCAAAGTACTTATGACCGATAATGAACCGAGCTTTACCTCGGCACAGTTGAAATCTTTTGTACAAAGGTGCGGGCTAACTTAACACTACGCAGACCCGAGCCACAGAACCTTAAACGGACAGGTTAAAAAGGGAACATTCGACATTAACCAAATTAGCTCGCTGCTTAAAGGCAGAATATAATCTAACCGATTATTCTGAAATTGTTAAAAGAGCCGTTCAGGAATATAATCAGAGTATCATTCCACAACGAACCAAAAACCTTTTTACATTATTTTTAATAAAATCGAGCACGATAATATTCCTCAAATAGTGAAATAAACTCAAGGGAAAATGCAAGAAACACATAATAGAAAAAAAAAATAATATCATGTAGGACAAGCAGTTTATGAAAATAGATATGGGGAAATCAATAAAATAATAATAATCAATAACAGAAACAGAATTATACACAAAGATAATATTAAGGACTAATAAATTATTTTTTTTGCTTACAGAATATACATTTCTTAGAATATCTTTTATTAAGCATAATATTCAGAAATAATTGATTACTCGAGCCAGGTATTTTTTCTGTTTAAGGACAACAAGGATGTTTTTACTTATGAATCATACAACGATTTATTCCCAGTAACTAATTTGCAAACAAAAACACCTCTTAACGAGATAGAAATCTATTGAGGTGGGATCTTCAACAAACATAAGTTCTGATATCAACAATATACAAGAAAAATAAAATTTCTTAACTTTTACATTTGGCAAGATTTATGAAAATTGTACAGCTAATCCCAAGCATATTGAAAAGCAGCGTGCCGAATGTAAGAAAATTAAAAAATTGTATTTATCTAGTAAATCGTATAATTAATTTTCGTCACAAAAGTTGATATCAGAACTTATGTTTGCTGGTTTCACTAGATTTTTACCTCGTTAAGAAGTGTTTTTGTTTGATATCTGAAGTTTTTGTTTTAAACATTAATCACATAATTCATCTTCAAAAAGCTTACATTTTTTTAATTTTTACTTTTACACTTTCGCCAATCTATTTCCCAAGCGAATTAAAATTGTTTGTTGATGTTGTACCACTAGTTATGATCGGACCATCACAGCAGTGATGCAGTGGGCCTCGTCCCAAAGTGGACTGCCGTCCACAGTCATGTTAGTTTTCACATTAGTGTACCTCAATACCATGATCAGTTGTCATGTTTAAATTAAAAATTAATACAATGGTGTTTTTACATTTATTCCGCTGTAAAGGTTGGGGTTTCGCATGCAATTCTGTGGAGCGCACACTTAAAGATTTTTCCACAGTGTAAAGGGATGTTTGAAAATGTTTGTTTTAACGCAGAGAAGGAATGAAAGTCGTTTCAAAAGGCGTACAAAGTATTTCGAAATTCATTTTTACGATGTATCGCACAAGCCTGTAGCTTTAGTAGTTTACAAGTTACGGGTGCACTAAATATAGTTTTTTTTAGCTGCTTTTCTGCCAAACTAACAAGTTTTTCCAAAAGTAGTAAAACAAAACTTTCTCATATTAAGCTTTTAAACTCAAATAGAGTTTGGATACGCATTAAAAAGGTCAATGCACTGGCAGTGTTCGATGTTCTAAAATGTGGCCATCTTTATACCCTTGCAGAGGGTATTATGATTAAGAGGTCTCCGACCCCGTAAAGTATATATGTTCTTGATCAGCATCATTAGACGAGTCGATCTAGCCATGTCCGTCTGTCCGTCCGTTCCTACGCAAAACAAGTCTCTCAGTTTTAAAGCTATCGGGCTGAAAACTTCCCAAAAAGTCTTCTTTCAACTATATCTCTTAGCTCCCACAGTAATAATCGGAAAAAAAATGTAACAAATTATATCTGTGGTGTTTTTAACATATAACCTTCTACGCTTGGAAATAACATCTTTATACGCTTGCAGAGGGTATTATGATTTCAGTCAGAAGTTTGCAACTCAGTGAAGGAGACATTTCCGACCCCATAAAGTATATATATTCTTGATCAGGATCACTAGTCGAGTCGATCTAGCCATGTCTGTCTGTCCGTCTGGCCGTCTGTCCGTCCGTTTCTACGCAAGCTAGTCTCTCAGTCTTAAAGCTGTCGGGCTGAAACTTTCCCATAAGTCTTCCTTCTTCTGCGGGTAGTATATAAGTCGGAACCAGCCGGATCGGCAAACTATATCTTAAAGCTCCCACAGGAATAATCGAAACTAAACATTTTTTAAAATTATATCTTTGGTGTTTTTTAACATATAACATTTTTTAATTAGTTTTGAATTTCGAATTTAATTTTATCAAAATCGAACGGCTATAGCATATAGCTGCCATAGGAACGATCGCAAAATTGGTGGGAAAATAATTGGAAACAAATTATAGCTTCGGTGTTTTTTGACATATTAACTTCTTCTCCTGGAAATACCATTTTTTTAATATTTCAGAATTTTGAATAAAATTTAAATAAGATCGGACGACTTGGTCATATAGCTGCCATAGAAACGATTGGTTAATTAATGCCAAAATAATACATAGACCATCATATTTCGTTTCCGGTAAGCAAGAACGGTAGTAAACTTAAATGGAATCATATCTTACAATTTTTATTTTTCTAAAAATCGGAAAGCTCTGTACATACAATGCACCCACGGGAACGACCTGCAAGGGTATAAAAACTTCGGCGTGCCGAAGTTAATTTTTTATCTTGCTTAATTAGTTCTGAATTTCGAATTTAGTTTTATCAAATCGACTATATCATACAGCTGTCATAGGAACGATCGGAAAATTGATTGGACTATGAATCAAATTATGTATTGCTTCGGGGTTTTTTTATCTTGAAACTATCATTTGTGATTTTTTGAAAATTTCGAATTATATATAGTTTAATAATTATAACTGCAAGGGTGTACAAACTTATAATTTGGCAAATGAGTCTTATGTCAAAAGTTAAGGAATTTCAAAGGCTATACACCCTAAAATTTAATTTGAAATCGCCCGTTATCTTAAAATGGTGGTATTTAGACAAATTATGTTAAAAAGGCGTACAAAGTACTTCATTTGTGCGACATACTCGTATAGCACAAGCCTGTAGCTTTAGTAGTTCAGAAGTTACGGGTGTACAAAATGTAGCTATTTAAAGCCGTTTCTCGCCAAACTAGCTAGTTATTCCAAAAGTGGTAGAACTAATGTTTCTAATATTAAGCTGCTTACCACCGTCTAAAATTTTCAGGACTCTAAAGTAACGTTTTGGGACAAACTAACAAACATGTAGGTTAAAAAGAGGGTATTTATCCCCACCGGCCTCAACAGATAGAAATTTCTAAACTTTCACTTTACACTTTCACTGCTCTTCCTCCCAAACCAATTGATTTTTTATAAGTCTTGGTATGCAATCCTTATAGTTTTTTCAATACCTTTCGGATTGATGAGTCACTTGAAACAATCGTACGAATACAGTAGATTTTCATTTCTTCGTGTATATATAGTAGTCGCCTTCGCACACCCTCCTGGTGCGGTCTATCACTACATGGATTGCCGTCCCCAGTGATATTGCTTTTTATTGAACTAACGAGTTTTTTCAAATGTGGTAAAACTTAAGATTCTTATAGTAAGCTGTTTAACATCGGCTTAAATTTCCAGGACCTTCAAATACAGTTTGGATATGCACTAAAAAGGTCAATGCGCTATTTATAGATGATTTCTCTCCAAACTATAGTTTCAAATTTGACACGAGACTTTTACAACAACGTGTCGTATGACAAAAGTTGAGGAATTTCAAGGGCTATACACCCTAATATTTAATATTAAATCGTTAGAGCCGTTTTTGAGAAATCAGAAAGTAAGCCTTAAAAAATCTTGAAAAAAAAACTTTGGCTCACAATTTTAAAACGGTGGTTTTTAGACAAGTCATGTTAGAAAGGCGAACAAGGTATTTCAAAATACCTGTAGCTGTAGCTTTAGTGGTTCACAAGTTACAGGTGTACACAATTTAGCTATTTATAGCCGTTTTCTAGCCACACTAGCTAGCTCCAAAAGTGTTAGAACTAATGTGTCTAATATTGAGCTGTTTAGCACCGTCTAGAGTTTTAAGGACTCAAAAGTAACGTTTTGGGACACACTGACAAACTGACAAACAAAATACAATTTTCATTTCGAGAAGTCTAAAGTTCTAAGTTTACATGTTTACACTTTCACCGCTCTTTCTCCCAAACCAATAGATTTTTTTAAAGTCTTGGTATGCAATCCTTTTATTTTATTTATTTTTCATTTATTTATTTATTTAAGATGATAGTAAAGTTTACAAAACTAATACTAACATAGGGAATGTAGTGCTAGCTGCGAGGCCTTCGACTACGAATTTATTTACTTAATTTAACAATTTATTTATTTACTTAATTTAACAATTTTTTTTTTAACACTTAGGTTTATACATATATAATACATATATTTTTAATTTGAGGGATGTGAGGAGTTTTTATATTCTATGATATAATTTTATTTCTTTTAAATATGTTATTATTGTTTTGATGTTTTCTGTACTGTATGGCGTTAATGTTATTGAGGATATTAAGTTTTGTTTGGGCTATGGCGGGGCATGAATTAAGGATGTGATCCATATTAATTGGGGAGTGTGTAAGGCAAATTGGGCAGTTTTGTGGGGTGGTGCGATCTAAATAATATTTATGTGTCAGGTTTGTATGTCCCAGACGCAGTCTAGTAAATTTAATTTGATCAAGGCGAGTTATTTGTTGTTGTGTTACGTTTGAGTAGAAAGATGTGTGTGTGTTGTTTGTGTTGATGTCTTGGTACCAATTATTGCATTTAACAAGTATATTCTTTTTGGTTTCGTTGAGTTGTTGGGTTAAGAATTTGTTAATGCCTTTTGTGCTTAAGTTTTGTGTGTATATTAGTGGCTTCGGTGGCTCCTAGAGAGTCGGAGCATATTACGAATTTACCGTGCATTTTTTGCATTATTTTTAGGGCTTCAAGGATGCCTAAGATTTCCGCTGATTGAATTGAAGAGTAGGGAGGTAAACTTCCGAATGCTAAGGTTTCTGTTTCTGTGGTGATTGCGAATGTTGTTATGGAGTTTTGTTGGGATCCGTCGGTGTATATGAAGATGTGATTTCGGAAAAGTGATTTTGTTTCGTTAAAGAGTGTTTGGTATGTTTCTGGTGTTGTTTTATTCTTGTTGTAAATGTGTAATGATGTATTGATAGTGTTGCTAGGTAGTTGCCAGGCGGGTTTTAATTTGTTGATTATTTTTGGTTTGTAGGGTATGTTGTATTTTTGACATATTTTAATTGATCGCTGAATTGTTGAGATCCATTTTTTCGTGTTCTTTTTTGGTTTTATTAATTTATGAATCGGGGTGTCTTTTGAATGTAGTAAGGATTTAAAGATTTTTGCTGTAAGATAGTCGCGCTTTTGTTCTATTGTTGGTGTATCTGTTTCGTATAAAAGATTGTGAATAGGTGTTGTATAGAATGCTCCCAGAGATAGCCGGATAGCGGAGTTAAATGATGTTTTTAGTTTGTTTAGAGAACTTTTTGAGGTGTGTCCATATATGTGAAGTCCGTAGTCAATTTTTGATATTAGAATTGCTTTGTGACATTTAGCAGGGTATGTGTGTTACAATTAAATCTAGGGCTAGCTAGGCATTTTATGATGTTCAGTTTGGAGGAGAGTGCAGGGATGAGAGCATTGATGTGGGTGTTCCAGTTGTATTTTTTGTTAATCCAAAGTCCGAGGACTTTGATTGATGTTGTGTTGTTTATAATGGTGTTGTTGCAGATAATAGTGCAGTTACAATTGTGTTTTTTACAAATGTGTAGGTGCTGGCATTTTGTTGGAGAAGAGAGGCACCTGAGTAGTTGCCCCAATTTTCGATGTCTAGAAAGAGTGGGTTTAGGTTGTAATTTATGTTTTTGTTTTTTTTTAGGTTTATTATTATAAAAAAATCGTCTGCATATGCGCTGAAGTTAATTTGTTTGTGTCGGGAGATTATGTTTGCGAGTTTGTTAAAAGCTATTATAAATAAGACGACTGATATTGGTGAGCCTTGAGGTATGCCGTTATTAAGAGGACGTATGGAAGAGTTTTGAGTTGCTACTCGGACTGTTAATTTGCGGTTGCTCATAAAATTTTTAACGTAGTTTATTATTTTTGGTCCACATTTGCAATCGATAAGTTGGTCTATTATTGAGTGTGCACCCACTCGATCAAATGCTTTTGCAAAGTCAAGAGAGACGAGTGAGATGTGTTTTTTTGTGTTTAGTGACTTCGTTATGAGATGGTCTACAAAGAGTAGACTATCTGAAGTCGATTTGCCTTTTTTGAAGCCGAATTGGTTTGGATGTATAAGTTTGTTGTTGGTTAAAAACCACCAAAGTCTTTGCGATATTATTTTGTCCAATATTTTTCCTATGCAGCAGTTAAGAGAAATGGGTCTGTAGGAGGATATGTCTGTTTTATTCTTATTTGGTTTGAGTATGGGTATTATGAGGCTCGTTTTGTATGATTGTGGTATGTATGTGTTAAAAATGTTGTTAAATTGGGATACTATTCTATCTTGTACTATTGAAGAGCTATTTTTGATCATAGGGTATGACAATCTGTTGAGTCCTGGTGTGGATCCTTTCAATGATTGTAAGGCTATTGTAAGTTCTATTTTTGTTATGTTTTTTTCTATTTGTGTTGCAGATGTGGATGGGGTGTGGCTTATAATTATTGGTTTATATTTGTGAGATGTGAATTGTAGGTCGAAATTGTAATCTGTGGCAAGGCTAGACCAGTGTTGTGCGAATTGGTTTGCTATTTCATGTGTGTTAGTTGTGTTGTTTATGCAGTGTATTTGTTTACATTGATTTAAGCCGCAGAATCGTCTAATGTTGTTCCATATTGTTAATGTCGGTGTGTTACTTTGTATAGTAGATGTAAATGCGATGGTGGCTTCTCTTTTTCTTATTTTAATTTCTCTTTTAAGAAGTGCGTTTGCTCTACGATAGTTTATGATGTTGGCTTGCGAAATGTCTCTCTTAAGGGTTTTCCAGGTGTTTTTCTTTGTTTGATGCATTTGTGTAAGTTTTTTGTTCCACCAAGGAACTTTGTGTGAGAGTAGGTTTTGTGAAGATTGTGGTATACTAAAGTGCGCGCTTTGTATAAATATTTTGTTGATGGTGGCTGCTTCTTTGTTGATGTTTGTAGTTATGGGGTATATGTTGTTCAGGTTTGTAGTAGAGTCCGAGAATTTTTCCCAATTGGCTTCTTTGATTTTAAAGAATGGTTTGTTGTAGTTGTTTTGTGGTTCGAAAGGAAATAAGGAAGTTAGGATAGGGAAATGATCGCTTCCGCAAAGGTCATCAGAGATTGTCCAGTTTGCGACAGGAGTTAACGAGGGTGAGCAGAAAGTAAGGTCTATACGAGTGAAGGTGTTGTGTGTGGTGAAATGAGTGGGAGATTTATCATTTAGGAGTGTAAGGTGTGATTGTTCTGTGAATTTGCAGATTATTTTGCCTCTTGTGTTTGTGTGTGGCGATCCCCAGTTGGGATGCCATCCGTTGAGTCTCCTGTTACGACTATTGTTTGATTATTTGTATTTATAACGTTATTAAGGATATTGCGTGAAAGTGGTTTATTTGGTGCTATGTATATTGAGTATATTATTATAGTTTGTTTGGATTCTATTTTGGCCGCTATTGCTTCAAAGTCTTCATTGATGATGTGTTGCGTATGTTGGATAGAATTGTGGACTAGAAGAGCTACCCCTCCGAATCGGTTAGTTGCTATGTTAGTGATTAATGTGTAGTTAATTGGTGTTGGTAAATTGTGTGTGGATTGTATGTGTGTTTCTTGAAGGGATATTACATGGGGTGAGTTTTTTTTAATTATGGTGAGAAGTTCGTTGTATTGGTTAGTGTAACCTTTTATGTTCCACTGCAATATTTTCAATGACATGTATTGGGGTTATAGTTCTTCGTCGTCGTTTTGGCTAGGTTTTGTTTTTGAGTTCTTTATGAAATCAGTTTTGTGCTGGTTTGATTTGGTGTCTTTTGATTTAAGGGTTTTTGTGAGAGTGTTGTATTTTTCTTTGTAGGTACTTCTAAGTATTCTGTCAGTCACGGGTTTGTTTTGTGGCTTACATACTGCTTGCTTAAAGTTAACACTAAAGCAACAGGGGTGGGCAGCCATAGCTACTTAGGCTTTAGGATGGCTTAAAGTCTACAGTTTCAATTTTCTATTCGGTTCTTAATTACTAAGGGTATAATTCATTCATTTTGGTATTCGCTTCTTAATAAATTAAGTACGTTTCAGGTGTATTAACGAACTATCTTAATTATAAGAGGTTTAACAAGTTCGATTTCTTGAGGAAATCGAGAAGTTGAAGGAGGTTGGTGGTCGTAGGATTGGAAAGAAGTGGAGTAAGGTTTTTATTCGGGATGCGGGTTCGGTTGTAATTTAATGCAGTGCATTCGTTGTTGGTTGTTGTCTGTAGCCTGAAGGAGTCCGAATTCATGGGTAAGTCCGGTGTGGCCCAGACGTAATCTTATGATTCGGGTTTAGTCTCTTCGTGTTAGTTTTATTATTTCTTTTGCTTTTGTGTAGTCGCTTATGTTAAGATGGTTGCTGTTTATGGATTGGTACCAGCTGGAGGAGTATTGGAAAAGATTGAGGGAGGTGGTATAGAAATGTTTTTTTAAAAATCTGTTTATGTCGGACCGGTTAAAATTATGTGTGGTGATCAGCGGTGCGATAGTTGCGTTTTTTGCGGCTTCGTCAGAAAATTCGTTGCCACTAATTCCAACATGGCTCGGCACCCACATGATTTTTATTTTGGGGTAGGCTTTATTTATTATACCACGAATTTTCGTAGGATAATAAGCGGTATTTTCTATGTTTAGAAGCAGATTTAGAGCAGATACAGATTTTTCCTTTGTTATTTCGGCCTATCTCGACGGCTTTTAGTATTGCGACAATTTCTGTAGTATAAACTGATGTATAGTTTGGAAGAATGGTTCTTTTTATTGGTTTTAGAGGGGTATCCGATGATTGCGTTATTGTATTAGACAATTTGGCTTGAAGATGATTTGTTCTAATGTCTAAGGGTGGTATGCTCAATTCTAGGTGTAAGTTGATGACGGTCGATTAGCAAAAGGCTCCTAGTGCTGAACGGATTGCATTGTTTGAAAGGTTTGGATCGGTTTGATTTGTTTGTTAAGGATTTTGCTAGTTTATTTATGTGGGGTTGCCATTTGTATTTTCTGTCGAATGATAAGTCTAGCATTGTAAGTTCCGCTACTGTGCATATAGAGTTTGTTACTGTAGAAAGTTGGCAGACACAGTTGTCCTTAAAGTTCCGCTACTGTGCATATAGAGTTTGTTACTGTAGAAAGTTGGCAGACACAGTTGTGTTTTCTGCAGATGTGTATATGCTTGCATTTAGACAGGGATAACGACGCTCCGGATAAATTGCACCAGTTACAGATGTTTTTTAGGTCAACTATAATGTTGTAGTAGTCTGCAAATGCTGTAAAGTTAATGTTCTTGTGTTTACTTATTGTGTCTGATAGGCTGTTATATGCAATGAGAGAAGGGATCACAGATAGGGGGGATCCCTGCGGTATTCCATTGTGAAGTGGTTGAATTAGTGAATGACTGTGGTTGACTTTAACTCTAATTTTCCGACTTGTCATAAATTGGGTTACGTATTTGATTAACCTTGGCCCACAGCCCCATTTAATAAATTGGTTTTCTATCGTGTGCAGTCCTACTTTCTCAAATGATTTTTCAAAGTCAAGAGATGTAATTGAGGCGTGTCTTTTTTCTGAGAGGGCCTTGTTGATCAGAGAGTCTACATATAGTAGACAGTCTGTCACAGATTTCCCCTTTTTAAACCCAACTTGACGACTGTTCAGAAGTTTGTTGGAAGTAACAAACCACCAGAGCCGTTTAGAGATGATTTTATCAAGAGTTTTTGAGATACATGGGTTAAATAGCTCTGTATGATTCAATACTGGTTTTGTCTTTGCCAGGTTTATGAATTGGGACTATTGTACTTATTTTAAAGGCCTGAGGTATAAATCATTTTTTTTTGCCGTTTGCTGTATCATTTTATAGTTTATCTTGTCGTTCCCGGGAGTGTTTATTTTTAGACTGTTCAAAGCTACACAAAGTTCAAGGTAGTCAATGCTTTGTTCCATGAAGTGAGCTGTTTTTTAGGTGGTTCGTCGTTGTTTTGTCTGTATGCGTTTCGTAAAAAAGCTTGCGAAAAGTTGTGACCATCGGATTGATATGACCAATGTTTGAAAAAAACTGTAGCAATATCTTCTGGATTTGAGACTATTGTGTTGGGATTGTTGTTCTGAATACAATGTATGTGTGTGGATCTGTGAATTCCACAGAATTGTATAATTTTACGCCAGATCATGTCTGGCTTTGAGTCGGTTGAAATACTGGATGTTAGTGCGTGAATACTATCTTTTTTGCTAAGCCGAAATTCTCGTCTGAGCTGAGCATTAGTTTTTTTAAATGTATTAGGTCGGACAGGGATATTTTCCTATTGAATGCTCTCCATGCTCGGTTTTTGCTGACTTTTAAGTCGTCTAGATTTTTATTCCACCACGGGACGTTATATTGACTTTATGGAGGTTGGGTTTGGAGAATACTATGACAGGCGCTATTTAATATTATTTTGTTTATGTTGCTGTGTTCTTTGTTTGTGTTAGTTGATACTGGAATTTGGTTATTAAAGCGGTTGGTAAGACTTTCGAATTTATCCCAGTTCGCTCTTTTAGTTATAAACCTTTTTGTGTAGTTTAATAATTGGTTTTCTTGGGCAAAAATGATTATTGTTATGGGAAAATGGTCACTACCCTGGGGAGTGTCCATGATTTTAAAATCGCAGTGAATTTTGAGGTTCGGAGAGCAGAAGGCAAGGTCTATGTGGGTGTACAAATTGTGTGTGGAAAAATGTGTAGGCTGGCCGTTGTTTAATATGTTGTAGTTGTTGCTGTGAATGTAATATCCGAGGATTCTACCCCTGCGATTGCTTTTGGGAGATCCCCAGAGGCTATTCCATCCTGTGATCAGTGTAGGTGTTGTTAGGTAGGGTATCGTGGTTTCTGTATCTGTCTTGGTAAATTTTTGTGAAGGTGGTATGTAGGCTGAAAAGATATTAAGCTTTTTTTGGGAAGGCAAATAGTTTTTGGTTTATGCAGTTTTAAGAGTATTAGTAGATCGTTATAATTATTTACATAGCCATTAATGTTCCATTGTAATACAGTAAGTGTCATATTTACTATTGTGGGGTATGGCGTGTTCGCTAAGTTTTCTATTAGTTATTTGTTACGTTTGAGCTATGGGTATTTTTAGTTTTAGTATTTTAATTTTGTTACTTATATTTCTTGGAAGAATAGTTATTTGGGTGTTTTACCATTGTTGATTTGATCTTCGCCAGTGTCCGTAGACATATTTTCGTCATCATTGTCGTCGTAGAAAATTATTTGTCTGCCTGTGCTTGTTGTTGGTGGTGGGATATGAGAGGTGGAAGCTGATGTTGATGGCGTGTTCTAGCTGAGCAGTTGTGGTCGAGAGTACTTTTGATTTGAGGAGTTTGCAACCGATGCGTACAAGGATCCGTCATGATGGTTTCTGCTTTTGAAAATGTTCCAGGCCGTTCTGTAGTCCACTTTTGGTTTGATTTTAATGGCTTGTACTTCGCGGTGAGTAAGAAATACTGGGCAACTTCTATCTCTGGGATGGTGATCGGAGTTAGGAAGGTTTTTATCCGTGCAAATAATGCAGCTTACAGCACGCTTGCATTTTTGTCCTTTTGCCAGGTCAACGTGATTCGTTTGGCTACACCTATAGCAGTTTTCTGAAGATTTGCAGAAAAGCATCAAATGACCTAAACGTAGGCAATTGTTGCATTGGGGAAGGTTTGTACGAGCGAACTTCGACTCTCTCGTATCCAATGTATACGTAATCTGGCAGGTCTAGTTTTGCGAATGTCAAGGTGATAAGTCCAGTTTCGGTTGGGTCGCCTCAAATAGCTCTCTTCATGATTTTCTTCACCTCAGAGACCTTTTGTAACCTTAAATTTTCTAAGATTTCTTCTTCTTTTATACCTCGACGATCATTAAAATATATAACACCCTTTGAGTAATTCAGGGTTCGGTGTTCAGATACTGCTACTGGGGTATTGTTTGGAATGCTGGTAAGTTTTAATAATTTGTCGGCTTGTTGTTGGTTTATTGTTTGAACTAGAAGGTTCCCGTCGCGTGTTTTCTTGCAGCATACTACTTCGCCTCCGCATGTTAAGTCGATGTTTTTTTTGATGGTGAATGGTGATAATCCTGCTAGGGTTCGGGGGACTTCAGATTGGGTTTCTTCATCATTAATTCTGGTTATTACTAAGAATTTGCTGGTGGGTGATGGCTTTCCCCTCCAGATGTCTGGAGGATCCCGCATAGTTCGGAGTGCTTATATGTTGCTCTGTTGAAGCAGGTGCAGTCAAAGCGGTTGAAATAACTGATAAGAAATAGATGTGTGTTTGTTGTTGTTTGTCTTGTCACTTAGGCTTGACTAGCTGTTAAGTTAGATTTGGGAGAAAGACACGACCGATCGTTATAACTGCAACCCTTTTAGTTTTTGCAATACCTTTCTATTGATGTATCGAACGATTACACTAGATTTTCATTTCTTCGTGTATATATAGTAGTCGCCTTCGCACACCCTCCTGGTGCGCTTCGTCATTACGTGGACTGCCGTCCACAGTGATCAAACAAAAACACCTCTTAACGAGGTAAGAATCTAGTGACGATCCCACATTCAGCAAACAAAAGTTCTGATATCAACGAAAATGTATTATACGATCTACTAAATAAATACAATTTCTTAATTTACCTGGTGTTTAGACAAATCATGTTAGAAATACCTTTCTAACAACATATAGCACAAGCCTGTAGCTTTAGTAGTTCACAAGTTACGAGTGTACAAAATTTAGCTATTTATAGTTGTTTTCTCGCCAAACTAGATAATTTTTCCAAAAGTGGAATAAGTAGCGTTTCTTCTTTTAAGCTGTTTAACATCACCTTAAGGTTCCAGGACCTTCAAATATAGTTTGAGTACGCACAAAAAAGGTTAATGCTGAGGCAGTGTAAGATGTTCTGAACTGCTAAATTTGGGCAATTTTGTTGATTAATACCTTTGACACGAGACTTTTTACAACAATGCGTCGTAAGTCAAAAGTTGAGAAATCGCAAAGGCTATAACAAGGGCTACAATTTAATATGAAATTGTTAAGCAGTTTTTGAGGAATCAGAAAAAAAGTTTAAAAAAATCCAATCAAAAAAAAATTTGGCCCATAATTTTTAAACGGTGGTATAAAGAAAAATTATGTTAGAAAGGCGTATAAAGTATTACAAAGTACATTTCTATCGATATACAGCACAATCAAGTAGCTTTAGTAGTTCACAAGCTACGGGTGTACAAAACCTAGGTACTTATAGCTGTTTTCTCGCCAAACTTGCTAGTTTTTCCAAAGGTGGTGAAACTAATGTCTAGTATTGAGCTGTTCAACATCGTCCATAATTTTCGGGACTCTAAAGTAAAGTTTTGGGACAAGCTGACAAACAAAATCATATTTTCAATTTTAGAAGGGCCCCAAAATCGGAGCATCCGATCTTGACAGTTAAGGTGTCATTTGACGCCTATTTTAAGTTAGAGTACAAACAGGTGAATAGCGGGGGGTATTTATCCCCACCGGCCCCAACAGATCATATTTTCAAAATTTTCACGTTTACACTCTTACTGCTCTTTCTCCCAAACCAATTTATTTTTTTTAAGTCTTGGTACGCAATCCTTTTAGTTTTTGCAATACCTTTCGATTGATGTATCACTCGAAACATTCGGACGATTACATTAGACTTAAAAACCAATTTTGTCCCAATTTAAATATGCGTTTCCGTTGTAAATAGCGCAGTAATTAACACTTGTAGCGTTAGGAAGCATAACAAAATAAATAATTATAATAATAGTCCGCCTTCGCTCACCCTCCTGGTAAGCTACTTTCCGTTTAATTTACAATCTTTATCTAGAAATCCGTTTCGATAACTTAAGTTTATTTCTGATTAAAATTATTATATTTATTATTTAGAAATCCGTTTGGATTACTATAAATTAATATTGTTAGAATTTATCGCGGAATTCGTTTGTATTCCTTGTAAGTCTGTTAAGAACTAACTAAAGCTAACTTAAGTATTCTATAAGAAAGCCAGGCAGAAGGCCCGATGTCGGCAGCGACGGTCAGAACTGACAGCGGGGCTATGGGCAGAATACTGACCTTGTACTTCCCATCCGCTGCATAGCCCGCTGCATTACCTGGCCCTTTTAGTCAACGGCACTAGCGTGGGACCTCTGACTTAGCACCCGGTGCCCGGTGCATTCTCCAACCACTCGGCGACTCGGGCTTTGGATTTTATTCTTTTAGACTGCTGATGTGAAGAATTGCATCCGGTCTTGCAACACTGTTGGGTTCCATGCTAAATCCTCCCTCCCTCCCGCCCTTCACCGTCCTCGGACTTCTTCGGCGTAGATTTTAGTACAACTGTCAATTCACTTTGGCGGTTACGAACGCAACGTCGGCGGAGTTGATAAGTGACGAAGAGGCACACCGAAAATATTACTTAAGTAATACCGATGGGTAAAAGTGGCTTCGTTACAATTTCTTCTTTAAGACGCTCAATGTGTTGGATATTTTTCAATCTTAGTTCGTGAAGAGAGGGCAGGCTCATCTGTTCCTTGTGACCCGTGATGTTTACGTGGGCTTCAGTATGCCATAGTGGTTTTGGAAGAGGGTCTCGTTCACCGTAACGTAGTCGTCGAAAATTACCAAATATGTGCCCCCAGGAATGTTTTGAAGTTTCGCAGCACCATCGTTGATGATAAGTATACCGTCGACGATTGTTGTTATTGGACTGAGGTGGCCTGGAATGGTGCTGCACTGGGCGACAGTTCCGGAAACCAATTTTTGAGCGCATGTTGAGGAGTCAGATTTTCTGCAGAAGATGGTTCCAATTGAAGCGTCACACTGATGGATGGCAAACGACTTTCTGCCACAATCAGCGACCAAGTTGTTCTCCCCAAAGTCTATAATCCTGTTGTTATGGGTATTGTTGGGTATATAGAAATTTTCTTACATTCTAAGTTAGGTTTGGATATTTTATGAAATGCTTTTTGTTCGTACCCAAAGGTACTCAACATGACCACACCCAACAAATCAAGCAGTAGCCAAGTTGGGAACAGTACCAGGCGCTCAGTAGCACCCACTGCATATGAGAATTGCTGATCAGCATATTATATGTCTCACTAACTCACCGTCTCACCGACTCAACGGCACACTGACCAGCCAATGCAGTCAGCACATTTTGCAGTGTCTGCCGAGCCAACTACACAAACTGCTACCATAATCAAAACTCCCTGACCTACCTACCTACTTTAGAATATAGCTCATTCACTAATCATTACACTAAACTTCCGTGTTCCAAGTAGTATATAAACATGTACCAAATGAAGAATAAATCAGTTATCAACACACCTCTTAACTCCGCGGTTCTACTTCCTACATCTGGGAATAGGGCTCGTAATACACTATCTCAACTAGCAGCTAACCACGTTAGCTCACCCTCAGCGCAGCTCCAGCATCTCCTGTGGTCCGGCATCGTAGTAACCATCGTTACCATTGCCGCGACGCGATCGTCCTGCCATCAAAGCGTCCCCGTGCCAGCGACAAGTGCTCATTACCCCCTTGTCCCGCGGTGTGACCCGGAAGTGTCTACTTCGGTTAGGCACAAACATTGGTGACCCCGACGTGATCCTTTAACAACAAAGGATCACACTCAAGCAACCCCCTTCTTACTAAAGGACTCACAGCTTTATCCAGCTTCACAGGATACGCTTCTTCTTCCAGCGTCACAGAAACTTCAGCTTCATCCAGTTTCACAGGATACGCTTCTTCTTCCAGCGTCACAGGAACTTCAGCTTAATCCAGCTTCACAGGCCCTTTATGTTATTGAACTTTATGTTATTGAACTTGGGCTGCAACTTTGTGCTTGACAATGTTGCAATATTTTCGGAGAAAAATATGCGGAAATATTGCTGTTGTTAACTCTCCCTCCTCAAAATCCTTCTTGTCCTCAAGAGGAGTTAGAAATATGGAATGTTATTGAATTCAGATATTATTGTTTTAGTGGTTGATATGGTGTTGGTCTTGTTATTTAGAACTTTTGGAAGTGTTTCCTGAACTTGTAAAATTACTTTTTCTTTTCTTTGGAAACAGGTTCTAAATGTGATTAAAACAAGAACAATGACACATGCTAAAGTGATAATTGTGATTCGGTTTAGGGTCGTATAGCTTTCTTATATTTGTAAATGTCTCTTATTTTTTATGTGTAGGGCTTTTAAGGCTTCTAAGGACAGAATTTGTAGACGCTCGGCTTCTATTGGTGTTATCTGGGTTCGTGGTATTTCAGATCTTGTTATTGTTTTTTCCTTATTTGTGTAGTTCTTTCCGTTTATATTTATGGTATCGTTGAAAAAATGAATTATGAAGGTGCCTTTTAGGTTGCGAGTAGTGTTGTCTGCTATAACATTTCCGTCAAAGTCGTTGAGAAGTATTACGCCATCGTCTAGTTCTTCTATTGGCTCTATGTGGTCCGAGTTACTATAGTCACACAGCGATTCCTTTCCCTGAACTAATTTAGAAATACATTTCGATTCTCTTAGGTCTATTGTGTTTTCTTGCTTACAAATTTTTATGAGGTTGGATGCTTTACAATTTTTGGGTAAGGCTAATATTTTATTGTTTGATACAAAAATTTCGTTAATATCTAAATGTACTACTGATTGGTTCTTAATAACAGGTTTAATTACAAAATTTTCGTAGTTGCGTGGTTCAAGTTCGGGAATTTTGATCATGTAAATAATAGTTGTTTTATTTTGTAAGACAGACACATCAACAAATTCTAACATTTCTTCAACGGACAAGGAGGAGATATTATTTCTTTGGAATATCTTGTTTATTTCAATTAATTCGAATTCATTTAATAATAGGGTATTTATTACGCTAATTTTGGCCCATTGTATTGCGAATTTAATGTTTCCTATTTCTTCTTTTATTAGTCTAACTTGATTTTGTAAATTTGATGTAATTTCATTACTAAAACGATTGTCATTCTGAATAGTGTTTGCTAACATGTTCGAAATTGTGGTTAAGTTATTAATTCTGTCCTGAAGTTGGTTATTAATTATTATTTGCTCATTGTTATTTATTGCTAGGTTGTTTAAACTTTCTTCTATCATTACTAAATCTTCATGATCTGGACTACCTGCGATGTATTTCCAGGCTGAGCCGATCATATTTATTGATCTGGCTTGGCGTTTTTTTGGTTCTATTGTAAGTGTACTAAGTGCTGTGAGTGATTGTATTATTTCGTGTGTTAGAGTATGGTAGTGATAGCTATTTTTTAATATGGTTTGTGTGTGTTCCCTTATTTGAAGTAATTCATTTTCGAGGTGGCTTAGATTAATTAAATGGATAAGTTTTATTGATGATATTTGTAGTTTCCCTATTCCTTTGTGGATTGTTATGGTATGAGCGTCAGTATAGTTTGTTATGTCGGTGGTCGCGGTTACCAATGGTAATAATATTGTAAGGAACAACATCCTGCAATAAAAAAAAATTTCCATTAAACATCGGTTTTTTTAGGGTTATGGGCCGATCCCTCACGAACGGACTGATAACCCCAAGCGGACAACATCTTTAGAGTTATGGGTAATGGGTTTTTTTTTTTTTTTTTTTTTTTATTTCGGAAAAAGATGGACAAAAAATTTCCCTACGGAGTGTCGGACCTAATCTCCTTTAATATTACTTTTGTGAACAATCCTTCCCGCTTCAGTAACTACGGTTGTATTTCTATTTTCTTTCACAATTTCTTTTTTAAAGCGTGGAGATAGTTTTGATCCTAATCTTGTATTTTGTTTAACAAAAATTTCTTGCCCTGGTAAATAAGTTTTTATTTCTTTTCTTTTTTTGTTGTGGTTTTCGAGGTCAATTTTTTGTTTTTGTTGGAGGTTTTCTATATTATCGCGTCTGCTTTTTTCATATTGTTCTGGATCAGTAGTAACGTTTCTTCCAAAAAATATTTCTAACGGTCGTTTTTTTGTAACGGAGTGGATTGTGTAATTATATTCGTAAACGGCTCTATTTAATAGTTCTTCAAAAGTATTGTAAATTTGTTTTGTCTTAATGCATCGCATTATTTCAGAAAGAGTGGAATGAAACCTTTCAATCTGACCGTTAACTGAACTTTTATAAGGTGGGGCTCTAAAAATGGTAATATTTAATTGATCTTTCATCATAAAATTAATGGTTGCTGAGTTAAAAGATTTTTCATTATCCATTACAACGTATTTCGGTACACCGTAGTAAAATAGAACATCGTGTAGCTGTTTTTTAATGTCTTCTGTTGATTTAGATTTAATAATTTTTGCCTGTGCTAATTTTGAAAATTTGTCTATTGCGGTCAAAACTAATTTTCTTTCTGTGGAAAAAATGTCAATGTGAATTACATGTCCTGGGTATTCAGGAATTGGAGTTTCTGTAATTTCTGGGTTAGGTGGGTGTCTATCGTATTTTTCTTCTTTACACACTTTGCATTGTTTAACTAAATTTGTTACTTTTTTTTCATTTCAGGAAAGTAATATTTTTCTGCAAGCTGAATATTATTTTCTTCTGAATTTCTGTGGGCTCTGTTATGGGTTTCTAATATGATTTCTTCTTGGTCACTTTCGTTTGTTACGTCTTCTACTTTATTCTGTGTGAACCTGATTTTAAAAGATCTAAAATGTTCCGGATAAATTCTTTGTATTTCTCCCATTATTTCTTCCGTTGTAAACATTCCATTTATGACTAAAGGATTTAGATATTTTTTAGTAATTCTATAAGAGTTTTTTTTGGAAGGTTTGGTTGAGTGATAATTTGCCGATCAAATGTTGGGAATGGAATAGTGAATTTATAGTTAGGGGGATTTTCTTTATGAATGAATATTTGATTTTTTAATGCATTTATGGGTGCTTCTACGTTGTAAACAAGATTGTGGCCTGAACTCTGAGCGCTATGTTGTGTTATGGTTAATGAACTAATTTCGTTGGTTTTTGGGATTCTGGATAAGGCATCAGCCACTACGTTTTCTTTTCCGGGTTTGTAAAGTAATTCTTTGTTGTATTCGTCAAGGTGTGATTTCCATCTCTTTATTGCGATTCCTCCTTTCCAGTTACAATAGTGTGGAAGTGGTTCGTGATCGGTGTAAATTTTAACTTTGGTTCCACCGTAAAGGTATCCTCTAAGCGATTTTACTGCCCAAGAGATGGCTAACATTTCTTTTTTAGCTGTTTCGTAGTTTTCTTCTTTTTGTGATAGGGTTCTGGATATGAAAGCTATTGGTCTGTCCTTTTGTGAAAGTACTGCTCCTATTGCGTGGTCGGAAGCGTCTGTTGTTAGTACGAATTCCTCATTAAAGTTAGGGTATTTTAATATTACGTCCTTTGATTTTAGGGTGCTTTTAAGTTTATCAAAAGCTTGCATAGCTTCATCGTTGAGGTGGATGGTTTTCCTCGATGAAGCCTTTTTTGAAATACGCCCGTCCTCGCCTCTAAGTAAAGTCGTGAGGGGTTTTGCTAGTGTGGCGTATCCCATAATAAATCTCCTATAATATCCAGACAGTCCAAGGAATGCTCTTAATTCTTTTACAGTTTTGGGACAAGGGTAGTTGGCGATCGCTTTTTGGGATTTGTCTCTATTCCTTTATCTGATATAACAAAACCTAAGAATTCAACTTTATTTTTATAGAACTCGCACTTGTCTAGTTGGCATTTGATATTGGCATTATTTAAGGTCTCAAATATTTTTTCTAAGTTTTTGGAATGGGTTTCAGCGTCCGGACTAAATACAATTATATCGTCGATATAAATGTAAGAGATTTTACCTATGTGTTCCCTAAGAATGTCGTCTAATGCTCTTTGAAATATGGATGGCGCGTTTTTTAGCCCAAATAGAAGTCTTGTGAACTCATATTTTCCGTTGTTCGCGGAAAAGGCAGTTTTTTCCACATCACTTTCTTTTAAATCAATTTGATGGAACCCGCTCTTGAGATCTAACACAGAAAACATTTTATTATTTCCTAATTGTGCTAAAACTCCATTAATATCTGGTATGGGGTATCTGTCTGCTATTGCTACACTATTTAATTTCCTGTAGTCTATTACCATTCTGTATTTTTATACCCGTTACTCGTAGAGTAAACGGGTATACTAGATTCGTCGGAAAGTATGTAACAGGCAGAAGGAAGCGTTTCCGACCCCACAAAGTATATATATTCTTGATCAGGATCACTAGCCGAGTCGATCTAGCCATGTCCGTCTGTCCGTCTGTCCGTCTGTCCGGATGAACGCTGAGATCTCGGAAACTATGGCAGCTAGGCTATTGAGATTTGGCGTGCAGATTCCTGAGCTTCCTACGCAGCGCAAGTTTGTTTCAGTAGACTGCCACGCCCACTATAACGCCCACAAACCGTCCAAAACTGTGGCTCCTACAGTTTTGATGCTAGATAGAAAATTTTAACTGAAATGTAATGTTCTCATCAATACCTATCGATTGACCCAAAAAAAAATTTGCCACGCCCACTCTAACGCCCATAACGCTTAAATCTGTATACCGCCGGTAGGTGGCGCATTTTAATCTCGCTTTGCTGCTTGCATATCTCCATATAGCTGAGTAACGGGTATCTGATAGTCGAGGTACTCGACTATAGCGTTCTTCCTTGTTGTATGTTGGAACTATCTGGTTTTTTTGGAACTATCCAGACTGGTGAGTTGTAAGGTGATCTTGAGGGTCGTATTATATTGTTTTCTAAAAGTTCTTCTATCTGTCGGTCTATTTCGTCTTTAAGTGCCATAGGCACTTGGACTGGAGTGTCAGTGTTTGTACGAATTTCAGCTTTCACATTTGTGGTGTAGGTCAGTTTTTCGTAGTTGGTTATTCTAAAAAATAAAGGTATGTGTAGTCGTATGGGTATTCCTGGTCTGCCTGCTCTATTGTGTCACAATAATCGGAAAGAGTTGCATGGTATTCGGTCGGGGTTTCCTCTTGAGTTTTTAGAGTTTGGTCGTAATCTTCGAGTGATGGTGATTCTTCTTTTACTTCCGTGGAAGTACCCGTAGCTGATTGAATATTAAAGTTCCTAGATTTTTTTGCTGTCTCGTTAATTGGATTTGGTGGTCTTTTGCCAGTGTCAAAGCGTCCTGGTTTATTCATATAATTTATCTGTTTGGTTTGTAGAGTCCTGTCTATGTCCATTGGTTCAGGTCGTGGTTGTGGCTTTGCGGCCAAAGGTCGAGGGGGTGGTTGGCTTCCTGAAGACCGGGCCGTTACATAGGGGCCACTTGTAAGTTCTGGTTGCCATTGAATGGTTGTCGGTGTAGATTATAATGTTGTCTATTTGAGTTGGGTTGTGCAAAGGGGGTCTGGAACTGGGCGTTCCCTGTAGGGATTGACCATTGTGGCCAAATTGGTACAGCTGGTTGCATTTGTGGCTCGAACCGTGAAGGTGCATTCTTAAAGGACGATTGTTGCCCTCTGTTGGTAGCGTGGTTAGCGCGGAATGCCTGATTCTCAAGCTTTAAGCATAGGTGCAATGCTGCCGGAAGGTCAGCAGGTTCTTTCATACCAAGTAGGCGAGATAAGTCGCCACGAAGTCCGCGTACAAAAGTGTCTAAGGCTTTGTCCCTATACATTTTGGTCATCAGTTGTTCTGCTTCAGGTCCTAATTCCATACAGCCAATTTTATTAAGTATCAGGGACACATGTTTGTAGACCGCCTGATGGAACTCTTCTACAGTTTGATTAGTGCCCTGGCTAATCGTCGTCATTTGGTACTCAAGGGTTCCTATATCCCGTTTACCTGCGTAATGGAGGGTTAGACATTTCGAGATAGCATTCCAATTTAATGGAATGTTGTAGGATTCCAATGCAGTGTCTGCATTTTCTCCCGTTATTTTGTTACGAATAGTGTGTAAAATACCAAAATATTTAGCCGTTCCTACAGTGTTTTCATATGTTTTTAGCACTCTACCGCCTCCTTTTTTCCAAGAACTAAATTCCGCTGGATTTCCTGAAAATTCTCGCAGTCTTTTTACTATGTCTGGTACCCTGTCTAGACCTTCGAGATTACCTCTATTTTCTAGAAAAATTTCTAGATTTGGGGCACATGCGAAATCAATCCCTGGATTTTGTGCTTGTCTTAATAAAACTGGTAATTGCTCTGCAAGTATTTGCCTGACGGCTGCCTGTAATTCTTCTGCTGCCATGTTATACCTGTGTTGTTGTTGTTGAATTTCTAGTCTCTGAAGTTGCTGAACTAAATGAATTTGGTTTGGATTTACTTGCTGTTCTAAAACTGCGTTGGGTTCTTCTGCTGGCTGTTGTTGTTCAAAATTGATAATGGGGGGTCTTATGAGATTTCGCTGATTGGCCATTTGTTTTTTTAAAGAAGGGGAATATTCACATGTGTGTCTTACGCATTAAAGTAGTTTTCATTTCAAATATAATAATATTAATGTGAAATTAAATGGTAAAGGTAAAATTGTTGGGGGAAAAATTTTTTCAAATTCTTAATATAATTTCTTAAATTGTAGTTTAAAATTTGAATGTTTTTTTTTAATTTTAATTTGGTGCAATATTATTTAATTTTAATTTTGTGCAATATTATTTATGTTTGATTTTATTTGTATTTCAATTTTTAAATTTAATTTTAATTTAATAATTCGAGTTTTATAATTTTTAGATTCAAATTTTAATTTAAACTTTACGGCTTTTATTTATTTGTAATTGGTTGCAAAAATTTTTAATTTATATTTTTGATTTAGTTTGGTTTCTTATTTGTTTCACTTAATCACTATTTTCACTTAACTTAACTTTGATGTGGCTACTTCTCCTGGTGGTCCGGATGTCTTCCTGTTTGTTGCCTACTGAGGATCCTGCAACGCACACGAATAGAGAATGTCCTGCGGGCTTGCCTGACAGTACTTGTAGTCCACCGATGGAATAGCAATTATATTGCCGACCGGTTGTCGTCCTCAGCTTCAATTTTATTATGAAGGAGTTCCTCTGATTCTGACCTGAGGGGGCCAGCGGAGTTGCACTTAATAATGTTCCGCACTGATCGAACTTAATCAGATGTCCCCGCGTAGCACTTTAAAGTCAACGGAGTTGCACGGATTTATTAGCACTGATCGAACTTAATCGGATTTACTCGCGCTGGTCCCTGTTCGGGCGCCAGTTAATTTCCAAATAATTAAAACTTCAAAAATTGGATTAAGATGTCTTATTTATTCGAGATACAAATTGGAACTACTCTACTCTACATAGCGATCCCTATTTAAAGCTGTGGGTTGGGGCAGCGACGTTGGCTTCGGCGGCAGCGGCGCTGGCAGCGGCGTTGGTAGCGTTGACAAAATTGCTTGGTTGCAGAATCTGCAGGGTCTGCAGAATTCGTATTCCGTACTTAGTTGCGGCTGACCGGATGCTCGTGTTTATGTTATTGAATTTTATGTTATTGAACTTTATGTTATTGAACTTGGGCTGCAACTTTGTGCTTGACAAGTTGCAATATTTTCGGAGAAAAATATGCGGAAATATTGCTGTTGTTAACTTATATATTCTTGATCAGCATCACTAGACGAGTCGATCTAGCCATGTCCGTCCGTTTCTACACAAACTAGTCTCTCAGTTTTAAAGCTATCGGTCTGAAACTCTCCCAAAAGTCTTCTTTCTTTTGCAGGTAGTGTATACGTCGGAACCAGCCGGAAAAAATGATCTTTGTTGTTTTTATACCCGTTACTCGTTGAGTAAACGGGTATACTAGATTCGTCGAAAAGTATGTAACAGGCAGAAGGAAGCGTTTCCGACCCCATAAAGTATATAAATTCTTGATCAGGATCACTAGCCGAGTCGATCTAGCCATGTCCGTCTGTCCGTCTGTCTGTCTGTCCGGATGAACGCTGAGATCTCGGAAACTATAAGAGCTAGGCTATTGAGATTTGGCGTGCAGATTCCTGAGCTTCTTACGCAGCGCAAGTTTGTTTCACTCTAACGCCCACAAACGACCCAAAACTGTGGCTCCTACAGTTTTGAAGCTAGAATAAAAATTGTAACTGAAGTGTATTGCTCTTATCGAAACCTATCGATTGACCCAAAAAAAAGTTTGCCACGCCCACCTTAACGCCCACAAACCCCCCAAACCTGTGACGCCCAAAACTTTCATGCTAGATGAAATGTATTCGTCTCGTCAATACCTATCGATTGATCCAAAAAAACATTTTCCACGCCCACTCTAACGCCCATAACGCTTAAATCGGTCTACCGCCGGTAGGTGGCGTATTTTAATCTCGCTTTGCTGCTTGCATATCTCCATTTACCTTTGGTCCCTTTAGCTGAGTAACATGTAAGCTAATAAGCTTGGAAATAACATTTTTTAATTAGTTCTGAGTTTTGAAACTAATTTTATCAAAATCTGACGACTATATCATGCTAATTTTATCAAAATCTGACGACTATATCATGCAGTTGCCATAGGAACGATCGAAAAAATGGTGGAAAAATAATATGAAACAAAATATAGCTTTGGTGTTTTTTAACATGTAACTTCATACGCTTGGAAAACCCATTTTTTATTTAGTTCTGAATTCGTATTTAATTTTATCAAAATCGGAAACTATATCATATAGATACCATAGGAACGATCGGAAAATTGGTGTGAAAATAATATGAAACAAATTATAGCTTCGGTGTTTTTTTATTATCTTGTACTATTGGGAACAACATTTCTTGCATTTTTAAATTTAATAATTATAACTGCAAGGGTATACAAGCTTCGGCTTGCCGACGCTAACTACGACCGATATTCACTCGGCACCTCAGGCTACCTGTAAGATTGATCTCGCACAAGTGCACTGAACGAATAGAACACTGCTAATCTAAATTTTTGCGACCACGATTTCACTCATTAATTCTTGTAGATATTTTTCCTTCACATTTCTTTCCGGCTTTTACTTTTCTCAACTCTCATTCTTTGCTAATTCTTCCTTTTTTTTAAGCCACTCACATTTCTTTTTCACTTTGCCACTAATGTACTCACATAATTAAAACAATAGCTCCTTGGAGGTTCTTCATCATCGTCCCTTTTTCCTGTCCAACGGTGAGTCCGGCTGCGCCAGTTACCAGTGGTGGGTTGAAGCTTAAATGATGATGGTAACACAGAAGAGTATTTTTAGTAGATATTCATTTTATTTTGTAGATAAGACATAAGAAGTGGCAGGTTTTATTTTTGATGATCCTGTCGGGGTCCTCTCTCGGCAATTTCCCTTTCGCTGGGTCCTAGTAGTCAACTCTCGTCTAATATGCTTGTTGGGTATATTTTTTAATAATTGTTTGGGAACAAACCTATAGGTGAAGGGGTGTGGGAAGTTGGTTATTGGAAACTCTGGCTCCTTATTATTACTTATTAGTTTTCAACGCAGTGTTGGAAACGTTTCCGTCTCCAAAAAGTATTTACATATTCTTGATCAGCACCACTGGACGAGTCTATAAATCCATGTTTGTCTGTCCGTCGGTCTCTTTATTTCTACGAAACCTTCCCAAAAGTCTCATTTTTATTGCAGGTTGTATTATAGGTTAATACAAGCCGGATCGGAAAACTTTGTCCTATAGGTTCAATAGGAAAAATCGAAAAAATATTGAAACATTTTTTTTAAATTATTGCATTGGTGTTTTTATACCCGTTACTCGTAGAGTAAAAGGTTATACTATATTCGTCGGAAAGTATGTAACAGGTAGAAGGTAGCGTTTCCGATCCTAATACCCCCTTCCCATACAGTCCATCCGTTAGAAACGGTTGGGATTTTTGACAAATGTGAAACTCCGATTCCCACAGGGCACATCCACCATCTACCATCCGACAACAGCTGTCAAATCAGCTGAGGCTTATAAAAACACAAGCAAAAATTGTTAAAGTGGATTTTGCCAGACCAAAATGAACAATTTACCAACTATTTTGGCTGTTGTACAACAGCAAAATCTTAAGTTGAATCAGCTTTTATTGGCAGCCAATTCAGAGGAGTGGAATGACGACGAATTGGATTTGTACGAAAGCATTTTTTCTGCAAAAGAGCAAATGCCACGAAGTGTGTGGATGCTGGTACGTGCTCTTAAAATGTATTAAAAATACGATTAAAGAATGCGAGTTATGTTAAACAGAAACGATACGGGACATTTTGGGAGAAGGATATACCGGAAAACAACGACGAGTTCTTCAAAGAGAGCTTTCGTATGGAGAAGGAGATCTTTACGTTTTTGGTGGACCGACTTGGTGTTTTGCGGAAGAAGGACACCAGCTGGCGAAATGCCATTCCTCTTGAAAGGCGGATTTCTATAGCCTTGTACACCTTGGGATCATCAGCAGAATATCGTTCCATCGGAAGGCTTTTTGGAGTTGCACAGAACACTGTGTGCAAAATTCTCCACGAATTTTGCCGTGCACTCATTTTTGAGTTTGCCAGCGAGTTCATGTCACCGGACTATCTTACTCCAGAAAAAGTGGACGAGTGTGTCAAAGGATTCGAAGCAATCGGATTTCCCCAGTGTCTAGGTGCAATTGGTCAGACATAAATTCATTAAATCAGTTCATGGTCTTAGCAATGTATAATGTGTAAGTGGTTGTCACATCGAAATAAAACCGTCAGCAGCAGAAGCAGTCGATCACCACAACTACAAAGGCTGGTACTCAATACTACTATTCGCTCTCGTGGATTACAGGTAAGCTGCGTTCTTCTAAGAGCTCAAAAATGTTCTAAGCGCATTGTATTTTAAATTTACTACAGATACAGATTTACCTATGTAAACATCGGCTCTGCTGGGCGCTGCAACGTCTCCATTATATTTCAAAAGTCGAGCCTGGCAAGGAAAATGGTGTCTTCTTCGTTTCTTCACGAAATAAACAAGGGAAATTTGTGGCGTTCAAGGTCCGGTGCTGCTTATTGGGGACTCTGCCTTTAGATTTTCCCAAACGCTGAGGAAGCCGTACCCATTTTCCACAACTGCATCTGAAGAACAGCGAAATCTTAACTACAATCTGTCTAAAGCTAGGCGAGTGGTAGAAAATGCATTTGGCCATTTGGTTTATTGGGAAAGGTCTTGACAGCCACTACAAGAATAATAATGAAGCCATTCTAGCCTGCTGCATTTTGCACAACATTTTAAATGAGCACAACAGCGCTATAAATGAAACTTGGCAACAGGCTGCAAATGACCTACGCGAACAACCAAATCGGACTAATATGTCTGCAGGTTTTAGCCAACCTGCAGAAAAAATAAGAGCAGCTATTTCCCAATATTGTCTAAATGGTAACAAACAAAGTTCATAAAATCACTGTGGACGGCAGTACACGTAGTGGCGAAGCGCGCAAGAGAGCGTGCGAAGACAACTACTATATATAGCCGCAGAATTGAAAATCTGCAATTATTGTCCGATCATAACGAGTGATACACCAATCGAAAGGTATCGCACTAACTAAGAAGATTGCATACCAAGACTTTCAAAACATAGATTTGTTTGGGAGAAAAAGCGGTGAAAGTGTAAAAGTAAAAATTTAGAAAATTGGAACTGCTAGATACGGTGTGGATAAAAGCCCCCGGCTGTTTAACTAGTTTTCTTACTGAGAATACGCGTCGAATGATACCTCATTTGTTGAAATCCGATGTTCCGTTCAAAAGTAATTCAAGAAACAAGATTTTCTTCTTCTTCCCAAAATGAAAATGTTTGTCCCTTTGTTTGTGGGTTTGTATGCATCCCATCTTTGTTTAAGGGTTTTGGAAACCCTATGGGTGTATAAAGTAGCTTGAAATAGGAAACGTTTGTTCTACGTCTTTTGGGAAAACCCACTAGTTTAGCGGAAAATCAAAAAAAAAAGCCAGATTTAAAATGCTTATTGTAGCTAAACAACTAATGCTACAGAAACGTGCTATATATCCCTGAAAATACTCTAATTACTTTTCATATAGTAAAAATGTCTGAATATAATAGATTTAGAGCTATGACAAAAAGTTATTTTTTAAAGCCACTTTTTGACTATTTTCTCAAAATTGAATCGAACGATTTCTTTTTAATTTTTAAATCATTTAGCCCTTAAAATTCCTCAACTTTTGATCTATGAAACTTTTTGCCCTAAAAATTACCGTTTGGAAGATATTAAGCGATAAATAGTGCAACTCGTTTCAGCTCCGTATACGAAATATTTTATACTTATTGGCAACAAGAAACAAGAAAAAAACCAATTTTATGAAAAAATTCTTATTCGATTTTTTCAAACGGAAAATCTGTTATGGTTTTAGGGTCTTTTACTTGCATGAAGCTAATCAAAATAGGAAACTTGATCTTTTTGTTCTACCACTTTGGAGTAACCCTCTAGTTCGGCGGGAAATATAAGAAACGACAGGTTTCTCTTGGAATCTGAAACTATACTGCCCTTGAGATTCCAAACTTGTGCTGTTAAAATAGGTAATTGAAGTGATAAAACTTTTTATAAAGTATAAATATTTTAATATTCATGGGGACGACTCCTAGTAATGGTATTGGGGTACTTAAACTTTTGTGCAAAAAACTTCTGATATCAAACAAAAACACCTCTTAACGAGGTAAAAAGTAGTGGCGAAAGCGCTCTTAACAAAAATTTCTGATATCAACAATTGTGACGAAAAATGATATTATATTCGATAAAATAAATAAACTATATTAAATTGATGTATTCGGCACGCTACAGCAGAAAATTTACGTGTAGGTAAATAAATATTTACTGTTGCGGGCCGAAATCATAAATTTAATATAGTTTATTTATTTTATAGAATATAATATCATTTTTCGTCACAATTGTTGATATCAGAAATTTTTGTTAAGAGCGCTTTCGCCACTACTTTTTACCTCGTTAAGAGGTGTTTTGTTTGATATAAATCTGTTTGTTTTTATTTTATTATAATATCACATTTTATTTGGTCTATTTATTATAAATTATAAAATTATTAGGAATTTGTTGATTTTCTTAACAGATCCAACAAATCCGACTGGAATTTTGCTTGGCTGTCTGCCATTCTCGACAATATTTCTGTCTGCGCTCTCTGCTCCTCCAGTCTTTCTCAAGCTATCTCCACAAGCTCCGACTTGTGGTCCACCTTTGCGCGCTTAGCAGGGGGCGCAGTGCTGCCTGAGCGTTGACTGCCGCTGCAGGTAGAGGCTTCCCTGTCATCTGAGACTACATCCAAGAGCTCCACAAAGTATTCCCTAGTATCTGCAATAAATAAATTTGTTTAGATAATTTTAAACCAAAAATATAAGTATGGGGACATACTCTCGTTCTCCAAGGTGTTCTGCTCCATGTTGTAGATGCGGTATGCGCCTAAAAACGAGTGGACCAACTGATAATGCTGCCACGAGGAAGGAGCGCCACCGCTTGGCCCCATTTTACTTTTTTCCTGCCTGCAAGGAAAAGTATCGTTGAGTGGATTTCCAATATGTTGTTGCGCGAATATAAGTTACCTGTAATTTTTGGTCAGGTTCTCTATTTTTGTTCGGACGTCCTTGTAGGACACATCAATCCCAGCATCCATTAGGGTCTGGGCCATCTCCATGTATATATGGACATTTTTTCTAGCTCCCCGCAACTCCTCGATGTTCTCCTGCCAAATATCGATGAGCAGGACCTCCATCTGCTTAGTCCACCTCAGTTTGCCACCGGCAGTTCGCGTGTTATTGACTGTAAAATTAAAAGCAATAAATTATTAAAAATATAAAGAGCATTTATGTTTATACCTATTGCTTTGTCGCCTTCCATTTTTAAAAGTTTCCCGTCATCATTGTTTACGTTTTCGTAGTGAATTTTCCACTTTCCACTTTCAAGAAGAAAAGTTTAGGGCTTCCACCCAAAATTATCGCCTAACTATCGCATAAAATAGTCCGTCATATTTGGATAGGGAACTAACTGGGAAATTTTCGGAATGGCAAAACCTTATGGAGCATCCGTTCAACGGATGGTAGATGGTGGATGAATCTCTGTGGGAAGACCCTATAAAAGTGGATTTATTCTTGATCAGAATCACTAGCCGAGGAGATCTAGTTATGTCCGTGACAGGACCGACTATATAAATGCTGAAATCTCCAAAACTACAAAAGCTAGAAAGTTGGGACTTGGCATGTAGATTCTTGAGCTTCTGGGACAGCGCAAACTCAATTCACGTAATTCACGTGCCATGCCCACTCGTACGCCCAAAAACGCTCCACACTAAAACCAGTCTATTACTCACATTTGTGAAGATTTTGTAGGTGGCGCTATTGCGGGGTGTGCAATATTGGAAAAATCGCCTTGCTGCTTGCGTACCTTCATCTCCATCGAACTCCCCCTAAGTGAGTAACGGGTATCTGATAGTCGAGGTCGCCTATAACGTTCTCTCATGTTCATTTTATCAAACAAAAACACCTCATAACGAGGTAAAAGTCTAGTGCCGATCGCACTTTCAGCAAACAAAAGTTCTGATATCAACTTTTGTGACTAAAATGTATTATACGATCTACTAAATAAATACCATTTTTTTACGTGGTACATAGACAAATTATTTTAAAAAGGCGTACAAAGCTTTTAAAAATACCCTTCTAACAACATATAGCACAAGCCTGTAGCTTTAGTCGTACACAAGTTACGGGTGTAAGAAATTTAGCTATTTATAGCTGTTTTCTCGCCAAATTTGTCCAAAAGTGGTAAAAGTAAAGTTTCTTCTAGAAACTCTGGGAAGTCTCTTCCCAGGACCTTCAAATAGAGTTTGGATACGCACAAAAAAAGGTCAATGCTGTTCTGAACTGGTAAATGTGGGCATTTTTGATTAATAACTTTGACACGAGACTTTTTACAACAATGTGTCATATGTCAAAAGTTGAGGAATGTCAAGGGCTATACACCTTGGAATTTAATCTAAGATCGTAAGAGCCGTTTTTCAAGAATCTGAAAAAATTGGAAATAATCTATTTAAAAAAAACTTTTGCCCATAATTTTAAAACAGTGGTATTTAGACAAACAACGTTAGAAAGGCGTAACAAAGCATTTCAAAATACCCTTCTAACAACATATAGCACAAGCCAGTAGCCTTAGTAGTTCACAAGTTACGAAATCTAGGTATTTACAGCTGATTTCTCGCCAAGCTAGCTACTTTTTACAAAAGTATTAGAAGTAAAGTTTCTTCTATAACCTTCAAATAGAGTTTGGATACGGACAAAAAACGGTTATTGCGCTCAGTCAGTGTAAGATGTTCTGAACTGGTAAATGTGGGCATTTTTGTTGATTACTAACTTTGACAAGAGACAGCAATGTGTCGCATGTTAAAAGTTGAGGAATCTCAAAGGCTATAACAAGGGCTACAATTTAATATGAATTTGTCAAAGCAGTTTTTGAGGAATCAGAAAAAAGTTTAAAAAAAATCCAATCAAAAAAAAATTTGGCCCATAATTTTTAAACGGTGGTATAAAGACAAATTATGTTAGAAAGGCGTATAAAGTATTACAAAGTACATTTCTATCGATATACAGCACAATCAAGTAGCTTTAGTAGTTCACAAGCTACGGGTGTACAAAACCTAGGTACTTATAGCTGTTTTCTCGCCAAACTTGCTAGTTTTTCCAAAGGTGGTGAAACTAATGTCTAGTATTGAGCTGTTCAACATCGTCCATAATTTTCGGGACTCTAAAGTAAAGTTTTGGGACAAGCTGACAAACAAAATCATATTTTCAATTTTAGAAGGGCCCCAAAATCGGAGCATCCGATCTTGACAGTTAAGGTGTCATTTGACGCCTATTTTAAGTTAGAGTACAAATAGGTGAATAGCGGGGGGTATTTATCTCCACCGGCCCCAACAGATCAAATTTTCAAAATTTTCACGTTTACACTTTCACTGCTCTTTCTCCCAAACCAATTTATTTTTTTTAAGTCTTGGTACGCAATCCTTTTAGTTTTTGCAATACCTTTCGATTGATGTATCACTCGAAACATTCGGACGATTACATTAGACTTAAAAACCAATTTTGTCCCAATTTAAATATGCGTTTCCGTTGTAAATAGCGCAGTAATTAACACTTGTAGCGTTAGGAAGCATAACAAAATAAATAATTATAATAATAGTCCGCCTTCGCTCACCCTCCTGGTAAGCTATTTTCCGTTTAATTTACAATCTTTATTTAGAAATCCGTTTCGATAACTTAAGTTTATTTCTGTTTAAAATTATTATATTTATTATTTAGAAATCCGTTTGGATTACTATAAATTATTATTGTTGGAATTTATCGCGGAATTTGTTTGGATTCTTTGTAAGTCTGTTAAGAACTAACTAAAGCTAACTTAAGTATTCTATAAGAAAGCCAGGCAGAAGGCCCGACGTCGGCAGCGACGGTCAGAACTGACAGCGGGGCTATGGGCAGAATACTGACCTTGTACTTCCCATCCGCTGCATAGCCCGCTGCATTACCTGGCCGTTTTAGTCAACGGCACTAGCGTGGGACCTCGGCGACCACTCGGCGACTCGGGCTTTGGATTTTATTCTTTTAGACTGCTGATTTGAAGAATTGCATCCGGTCTTGCAACACCTTTGGGTTCCATGCTAAATCCTCCCTCCCTCCCGGCCTTCACCGTCCTCGGACTTCTTCGGCGTAGATTTTAGTACAACTGTCAATTCACTTTGGCGGTTACGAACGCAACGTCGGCGGAGTTGATAGGTGACGAAGAGGCACCTCGAAAATATTACTAAAGTAATACCGATGGGTAAAAGTGGCTTCGTTACAATTTCTTCTTTAAGACGCTCAATGTGTTGGATATTTTTCAATCTTAGTTCGTGAAGAAAGGGCAGGCTCATCTGTTCCTTGTGACCCGTGATGTTTACGTGGGCTACCATTGATACTGCTGGATTCTTCTTCAGTATGCCATAGTAGTTTTGGAAGATGGTCTCGTTCACCATAACGTAGTCGTCGAAGGTTACCAAATATGTGCCCCTAGGAATGTTTTTAAGGCTGCCGTCTTATTGAAGTTTCGCAGCAGCATCGTTGATGATAAGTATACCGTCGACGATTGTTGTTATTGGACTGAGTTGGCCTGGAATGTTGCTGCACTGGGCGACAGTTCCGGAAACCAATTTTTGAGCGCATGTTGAGGAGTCAGATTTTCTGCAGAAGATGGTTCCAATTGAAGCGTCACACTGTTGGATGGCAAACGACTTTCTGCCACAATCAGCGACCAAGTTGTTCTCCCCAAAGACTATAGTCCTGTTGTTATGGGTATTGTTGGGTATATAGAAATTTTCTTACATTCTAAGTTTGGTTTGGATATTTTATGAGGAAGTGAATCATGTCACTATTTTGAAATGCTTTTATCTGGGATACTTCTAAAAGATCAGTTTTACTAAAGTTTGAGAGCTTTTCGTGATTAATTTCTTTGATATCAATCTCGTCCAGAATTACAGGATTTATTAAGTTAACCTTTGCTAATGTTATTCAGAATATTACGTTTCCAAGATCATTTATTATATTTATATTTTTGGCCAAAACTATTTGAAATAATTGACTTTTGTCCAATTTGTCTGATTTGTAAATTGCATTTATTGATTTGGTTAATTCGATTAAACGTACAAACTCTAGAATTTATTTCTACCTGATTACTCTCTGATTCAATTATCGAAGTCTGGGTTACCTGCAATTGCTTATAACGCTGATCCTAACATGTTAATGCTCCGTGCTCAATGATGATTTCCGGAGTGTCTAAGATACCCTAATTCGTCCCAGATTGAGACGTCTTCATTCTTCACCGGTATGTAGTCCGAACGTGAATAGTCATTTATTTTAAGGCAGTGGACTTCGAAAAGGTCATAGTCAGAATAAAAGTCCAAAGCATTAACGTAAAACAAGAAAGAAGGAAACAAAAATCTTAATTTAAAATTAACTCTAGAAAAAATAATTTTTAGTGGTTTATTTTAAATTGTCCTTAAGGGCATCCCTCCCTTTTTCGAATATAACTTAAATAAGATCGGGCGACTTTGTCATTTAGCTGCCACAGAAACGATCGGTTAATTAATGCCAAAAGAATACATAGACCGTTATATTTCGTTTCCGGTAAACATGGACGGTAGTGAACTTAAATGGAACAATATCTTACAATTTTTAGTTTTTTAAAAATCGGAAAGCTCTGTACATATAATGCACCCACGAGAAAAACCTGCAAGGGTATAAAAACTTCGGCGTGCCGAAGGTAATTTCTTTTCTTGTTTAATTAGTTATGAATTTCGAATTCAATTTTACCAAAATCGGACGACTATATCATATAGCTGCCATAGGAACGATCGGAAAATTGGTGGGAATGTAATATGAAACTAATTATAGCTTCGGTGTTTTTATAACCTTGCGGAGGGTATAATGATTTCAGTCAGAAGTTTGCAAAGCAGTGTAGGAGACGTTTCCGACCCCATAAAATACATATGTTCTTGATCAGCATGACTAGACAGGTCGATCTAGCTATGTCCGACTGTTCGTCTGTCGGTCTTCCTGTCTGTCCGTCCGTTTCTACGCAAACCAGTCTCTCAGTTTTAAAGATATCGGGCTGAAACTATCCCACCTGCTCCTGCGTCGTTAACTACTTTCCAATATAATAATAAAGATAATGGTTTTAACACAAATAAATAATTTGCATTCAAACGGCGGGCTCAAGCGAGTTAAAAATGTAAACATTTGGAGTATATAAAATCGGTAATTTAGACACTAGGCGAATAAATTTGGGAGCGAATATTAAACAACAACAGAGAGCGAAACGCAACTTTGTACCTGGATTCCAACTAGTTTATGGAAACAAACCTATAGTGGGAAGATGGTTATTGGAAACTCCTTCCCCCCCAGACTGAAGTGACGGCCAATTATATTACTGTTTTCAAAAGTCTGCATTCTCAAATGGCTGTTAATGAACTTATTTTTGTTTTAAAGTATTAAATTATTTATTTTAACAGAGCAATTTTCATACCTAACGAGCATTGAATTCTCAACAGTCGGTTGCATACCGCAATCCGTTTGTAGCTATACTTGGGGTGAATTAAACTTGAATATATACCCCCTCTCTCTCTATACCGTCGACGATTGTTGTTATTGGACTGAGTTGGCCTGGAATGTTGCTGCACTGGGCGACAGTTCCGGAAACCAATTTTTGAGCGCATGTTGAGGAGTCAGATTTTCTGCAGAAGATGGTTCCAATTGAAGCGTCACACTGTTGGATGGCAAACGACTTTCTGCCACAATCAGCGACCAAGTTGTTCTCCCCAAAGACTATAGTCCTGTTGTTATGGGTATTGTTGGGTATATAGAAATTTTCTTACATTCTAAGTTTGGTTTGGATATTTTATGAGGAAGTGAATCATGTCACTATTTTGAAATGCTTTTATCTGGGATACTTCTAAAAGATCAGTTTTACTAAAGTTTGAGAGCTTTTCGTGATTAATTTCTTTGATATCAATCTCGTCCAGAATTACAGGATTTATTAAGTTAACCTTTGCTAATGTTATTCAGAATATTACGTTTCCAAGATCATTTATTATATTTATATTTTTGGCCAAAACTATTTGAAATAATTGACTTTTGTCCAATTTGTCTGATTTGTAAATTGCATTTATTGATTTGGTTAATTCGATTAAACGTACAAACTCTAGAATTTATTTCTACCTGATTACTCTCTGATTCAATTATCGAAGTCTGGGTTACCTGCAATTGCTTATAACGCTGATCCTAACATGTTAATGCTCCGTGCTCAATGATGATTTCCGGAGTGTCTAAGATACCCTAATTCGTCCCAGATTGAGACGTCTTCATTCTTCACCGGTATGTAGTCCGAACGTGAATAGTCATTTATTTTAAGGCAGTGGACTTCGAAAAGGTCATAGTCAGAATAAAAGTCCAAAGCATTAACGTAAAACAAGAAAGAAGGAAACAAAAATCTTAATTTAAAATTAACTCTAGAAAAAATAATTTTTAGTGGTTTATTTTAAATTGTCCTTAAGGGCATCCCTCCCTTTTTCGAATATAACTTAAATAAGATCGGGCGACTTTGTCATTTAGCTGCCACAGAAACGATCGGTTAATTAATGCCAAAAGAATACATAGACCGTTATATTTCGTTTCCGGTAAACATGGACGGTAGTGAACTTAAATGGAACAATATCTTACAATTTTTAGTTTTTTAAAAATCGGAAAGCTCTGTACATATAATGCACCCACGAGAAAAACCTGCAAGGGTATAAAAACTTCGGCGTGCCGAAGGTAATTTCTTTTCTTGTTTAATTAGTTATGAATTTCGAATTCAATTTTACCAAAATCGGACGACTATATCATATAGCTGCCATAGGAACGATCGGAAAATTGGTGGGAATGTAATATGAAACTAATTATAGCTTCGGTGTTTTTATAACCTTGCGGAGGGTATAATGATTTCAGTCAGAAGTTTGCAAAGCAGTGTAGGAGACGTTTCCGACCCCATAAAATACTAGACAGGTCGATCTAGCTATGTCCGACTGTTCGTCTGTCGGTCTTCCTGTCTGTCCGTCCGTTTCTACGCAAACCAGTCTCTCAGTTTTAAAGATATCGGGCTGAAACTATCCCACCTGCTCCTGCGTCGTTAACTACTTTCCAATATAATAATAAAGATAATGGTTTTAACACAAATAAATAATTTGCATTCAAACGGCGGGCTCAAGCGAGTTAAAAATGTAAACATTTGGAGTATATAAAATCGGTAATTTAGACACTAGGCGAATAAATTTGGGAGCGAATATTAAACACGTCCGTGTACAACAGAGAGCGAAACGCAACTTTGTACCTGGATTCCAACTAGTTTATGGAAACAAACCTATAGTGGGAAGATGGTTATTGGAAACTCCTTCCCCCCCAGACTGAAGTGACGGCCAATTATATTACTGTTTTCAAAAGTCTGCATTCTCAAATGGCTGTTAATGAACTTATTTTTGTTTTAAAGTATTAAATTATTTATTTTAACAGAGCAATTTTCATACCTAACGAGCATTGAATTCTCAACAGTCGGTTGCATACCGCAATCCGTTTGTAGCTATACTTGGGGTGAATTAAACTTGAATATATACCCCCTCTCCGCTTAAAAAATTCTTGTTTCCACATCCGTTACCTCTACGTTACAAATGCGTTTAATTACTGTCAAAATATTGTTGGAACATGATTGGGCTGGTCACAATAGAAAAATCAATCCTACTCTTATACACCTTTCTCTAAAATGATATAACCTATTTCCCTTATCTGCTATAAAATTGGGAGTGTTAATAAATGTGGTCACATTTATTGGTAAAGCAACTTATCTAGAAAATTACTCTAATGTTAAAATATATCTTATTTCCTACACTCTCCGAACTCGTTTTCAAAACAGAATACATATCCTCTTCTGAACCCAGTGTAATGTTTTGTTTCTCTAAAATGTCTCTTATCAGTTCTAACTCTTGTTGTCCTAGAAAGAATTTCGGAAGAATATTCTATTTTGATAGTAAAATACTCTTCGCTATATTAATAAAGTGTCCTAATACAATATCTATATTATAACTTATCCTAATCATATTTTGAATCATTTTAATTTCTACATTTTCTTACCTCAACTCCCTATAAACTGAATTCTGAGTGTACTTAATGTAATCGTTTATTTCCTGCTGCTCTGTAACAATAAATTTCGTTATGTTATTAAACCTATCTATTAGATTGTTATTTAATATAACCTGGCCATTGGACATCTTCAGAAATGTCTCTTCTTTGTCCCTAAGAGCCTTCAACTATCTCTCTATATTCTGTTGATCATCCGCATCCATGTTGCCTGTTACCTTCTTCACCATACTACCTAATCCATTAATCAATCCCCTCCTATTTCTTCTTATGGGCTTTACTATCCTTATCCTATCTATAACTTATCTTACCTAATTGTCTATCATTCTTAGGGTTTGCTTAGTTTATTGTGTCGTTAAACTGTTGCTCTGTAGCTGAGATTTCCGTCAAGTCAATGGTCGTGTTATTTGCCGATACGAGTTTATTATTCTTGCTTCGCCCAAGTCTATTTTGGTGACGAGTTGCCCGTTGTTAAGGGTTTGGTAAATGATTAACTGAGCTATTGCCCTCAGCGTCCTGTGAACATTAATTTGCAAACTTGTTAGATATTGGGATTTGTTAGCTTTCTAATTTTGGATTTGTGTATTTTCTGTTGTCTCTCTGTGATTAATGTTACCTCCTTGTCTTCGTATACCTTGTTCTTAGTAAATCTGGGTGTGGTCTTAGCTCTCTAGTTCTCCTTCCCTACCCTCATTCAGTCTCTCTGTCCGTTTTATTTTTTCTTGTTCCAATTTTTCCTTTACTTGATCGTACAATGTTTCTTGAAATTTGTTCAATTTATTAGTGTAATCGTGTTCATTTCTAAACACCACCTTCCTATTAAACACGTGTGTCCTCCCTGTGAACAATTCAACTGGCTACGAAGTTGATCGTAGCTGAACGGCATTATTGTACGTTAACAAGGTTTCAGACAATACTTCCTCATGCTCATAGGTCAATTTATTTTTCTTCCGAACATTTAGTGTTCGAATGTAACCGTTCCACTGTGGAATTACTCGAAGACTGTTGGAATGATTACACCTCACTCTAGTTCTATATGATACTGTTTGCAAAACTCTTTAACTAATTTATTTGCAAATTGCGCCCCTTGGTCACACACAATTTTTTTGAAATCCCAAACAAGGATATGTACTAGTACGTCTTCAAAGTCCTAGTTATGCTTATAGCATCTCTAGCGACGATCGTAAATGCCGAAGCAAATTTTGTCTGATTATTTTTTAAAATCAGCATTGTTTTGTTATTTATAAAGTATAGTTCGATCTGGATCACATCTAATGGGAATTTCGGAATGTCCGGGGTTTGGTTTGGGGGTCCTATCATACTTAAACATTTGATAAATATCGCACTCCTTGATCACTTCTGTCACTAATTCCCCGATTCTGGGGAAAAAACTTTTCTTTTCAAATGTAAGATAGTTTCGTCAATTCCCCTATGATTACCGTCTACAAGGTCCTGCTGTATTAATTCCCTTTGTTCCACCAAGTTTTTAATTTCCGACAGCACCTCTAGCGCCCTGACCATCTTACAAGTGTTTTTCTCTTCGTAATATTTTTTGAAGCAATCGCTTACTTTCTTAACGCAAAATTACTTGCGTCCGTTGTCAAAATGAAGGTCTTTTGCATGTCAGGATACTGCAACGTGGGGTCGTTGCATAACAGTGATTTGCAGGGCTCGAAACTGTCTTTATATTCCTGATTAATTTCTACGCTCTTTTTGCCCTTTAGTTCATTGGCCAATGGATTAGTTATCCTCGCGAAGTCTTTGAAGATTTTCGGTAATACCCCAATAAACCTTAAAAGGATTTTATTTGTTTTCGTGTCGTTGTAATTTGGTACTTCTTGATTACCTCGATTTTCTTCTGATTCTGTTTAATTCCCTCCGAAGTTACTACATGCTTGAAATTAGCTCCCCTTAGTTACTCACCATTCTTAAGTCATTTATATGTTGTTGCAAGGACGGTGAGTATATGATGTTGTTATCACTATACACCATGTAATTTCTACCTACTGTCTCTCCCAAAACTCTGTTAACCACCCTCTGAAAGGTAGCTGGGGCGTAGGTTAACCCGAGTGGCATTCTTAAAACCTCGTAGTGTCCCACCACTGCCGTATAGGCTGTCTTCTGAACATCGTCTGGAGTCATCTCTATCTGAAGGTAACCGCTCTTCAAGTCCAAACTCGAAAAGTATTTCGCCCTACCTATTGAGTCCAATACTTCGTTAATCAGTGGTAATGTATATTTATGTAGGGTTTGCAGCCCTATTAATAACAGATCAGTTGTTCTGTTCCGTAACATTTTTCGGTAGTGTTAAAAAGCGTGAAAAATGCGCAAGAGGAGTAGAGATTGAGCATCAGCAGAGGAAGGTCGCATGTGTTTCAGTAATAATTATTGCGTCAACTTAAGTATAAAAGACTGTATCAATGAAGTGTATTAATCAAAGAATATACTATTAATAATCTTTAAATATATTTACGGAAGCCAATGGAAGCCTTTCTCTACAATTTTGGGGGCTCGAGCGAGAACAATCGACAAACGAAAAATTGAGTGTGATTCGCGGCCAAACAACCATCAAGTTCTTGTGCTAAAAATCCATCGATCGCAGTTTAATGAACAAAACGAAACGGAGAAACTAGAAAGTTATAGAACTGAAGTGATTGCGAGAAAGAGAGACTAAAAAACCATCCAGAAGAGCGGAGAATTTTCATGTTGTGCAATTCCACCAAGTTTTGCAAAGTATTATGGAATTCTGAAACTACAAAACTACAAACCTTATTGCTCAGTTTGCCGATCTGAGTGCATAATTGGTTCTGTGGCGACAAGTAAATTCCTAACGGAAGAGGAGATCACGACGGAGCAGAGATCCAGTTGAGGTGATTGATACGAGGCGGCAAAGTGACGCCACTGAAGTTGAAAGCGATATTGAAGGTGATATTGAAGGTGCGAGTGAAGAGGGAGTTGAAAAGCAGTTCGATAAGCAGTCATCAGAGCAGAGAAGGGTTGCAGCATTTATTGCAACGATTTACCAGAGACGAAATTGAAAAGCAGTGGCAAATATCAGAGATGAGTAACAAAAGACTAGATACAGACGGCGATACGCAAGTATAAATCCATACATGCATACATTATATTGAATTGAAATACCGAATTTGAAGTTAAACAAAACCATTTTATGCAACGTAAACAATATTTTATTCCCATTTATATTGTTCTTATTTATTAATTTAAGAGAAAAGTAAGCCGTACATATTTAGTTGGTTTAAGAAATAAAATAAGTTATGTAAGTTTAGAAAATATGAATGTTGAAGAGATCACACGATTTTCTGTTGCAGAGCTTAAAGACAAGTTAAAAGAATTAAGATTACCAAGTTCAGGCCTCAAAGCAGTATAACAGGAAAGACTCATCTCCTATTTTGAGGGAGAAAATATTGACCAGCAGGAAAACACACAAAGTTCAGAGGAGTCAGTGTACGAGGAAACTAACGTCGAGGAGTCAGATTCTTCTCATTCTCAACCCTTAGCCATGACTTTCACTCTGAGAGATATTGAAGATTCGCTTTCAGCATTCACTGGAAATGGTTCTCCGGATATTGATGAGTGGCTTGCAGATTTCGAGCTTAATTCAATTACAGTTGGGTGGACTGATCTTCAAAAATTCATTTACGGCAGACAGTTGGTAAGGGGAGCTGCAAAATTATTCTTGGGCAGCCAACCAGAAATAAATGATTGGGAAGCTTTATAAAAGAAGCTTTAAAAAATGAATTTGGAGAAAAGCTTACAGCAAAACATGTGCACAAGATGATCGAAAACAGGAAGAAAAACCAGAAAGAGAGTCTGATAGAATACTTCTACAGTATGACCGCATTGGCAAATCAGTCGAAGTTGGGCGAAGAAAGTATTATAGAATACATAGTGGAGGGTATACCAGACTCGAAGCAGAACAAAAGTTGTTTGTACCAGGCGTCCAATCTTAAGGAGTTTCGTGAGAAACTTAAGGTTTACGAGAAGATTTGCGCGAGTCAGGGGTTTAAGCCAAGGCCGAAGTTTGACAGTTCTTAAGTTAAAACTAACCAAGATGGCAGACGGTGTTTTAAGTGTGGTGGCAGCAATCATATTGCAAAGGATTGTAAGGAAGTAGGTATAAAATGTTTCAAATGCAATCATTTTGGTCACAAGGCAAATCAATGCGGTACCAAGGAAGCTCGTAAGGAAGTGAAAAATGAAAAGTCAAACATTCAGCAGCTGTCACAGTTAACTTTCAACAGAGCGTTTAAAAACATAAACATTGGTAGCGACCAGATTACGGCGTTATTCGATTCTGGCAGCGATATTTGTACCATTTGCGAGACGGCTTACACTCGCATCCACCCCGACATTCTCAAACCTGATATTAAAGAGCTAATTGGAATAGGTGGCAAGAAGATATACACTCTAGGTTCATTCACAGTTGCGACTAAGTTAGATGACGCTGACGTTGTTATGTTCTTTCATGTAGTGCGCGACAAGGATACCCTTTATGAAGGTGTGATCGGTAGCGATGTCCTTAATACAGTAACCGCAACAATTAGAGCAAACGGAGTCGTTTTCCACGCAGTTCATCCAGTAGATCTTGGACATTTGTGTGATCTCACCTTAGGTAGAGATGAAATAAGTCCAGACCATGACATAGATCTCACTCATTATAGTGACAATCAAAATTTGACTGTAAATGCGTCTTTTTTCATCAGCTAATGGCATCTAATTTCATTGAAGACAATTTCATGCCAGATTTAGATCTGCTTCACTTGAGCAACGACATAAGATCAGCAGTGGTTGGGTTAGTTCAAAATTACAAGCCATTAAAGCCAGAGTCAAGCCCAGTAGAAATGAAAATACTCCTCACCGATGAAGTCCCAGTCTATCAGAGACCTAGGCGCTTACCGTACGAGGAAACTGAGAAAGTCGACAAGCAGATCAGAGATTGTCTTAAGGAAGGAATCATTCGTCAAAGTGTTTCCGAATACGGCTCACCCATAGTGTTGGATGCTAAAAAAGATGGCACTAACGGACTCTGTTGCGACTACCGCAAATTGAACCAGAAGATTATTCGCGACAACTTCCCTATATCCTTGACCGACGATGTTTTACATAAGCTTCAGTGAAAGTATCTCGTTGGGCCATGTTTTTACAAGACTTTGAGTACATAATAGAGCATCGTCCAGGCACAAGGATGAAACATGTCGACGCCTTAAGCCTCGTGCATACTGTTCGTACCCAAAAGTGCTCAACATGACCACACCCAACAAATCAAGCTGTAGCCAAGTTGGGAACAGTACCAGGCGCTCATCAGCACTCACTGCAGACTAACTCACCGTCTCACCGACTCAACGGTACACTGCCGCGCCAATGCAGTCAGCACATGTTGCAGTTTTAGCTGAGCCAACGGCACCATAATCATAATTCCCTGACCTACTTTAGAATATAGCTTATTTCACTAATCATTACACTAAACTTCCGTGTTCCAAGTAGTATATAAACATGTACCAAATGAAGAATAAATCAGTTATCAACACACCTCTTAACTCCGCGGTTCTACTTCCTACATCTGGGAATAGGGCTCGTAATACACTATCTCAACTAGCAGCTAACCACGTTAGCTCACCCTCAGCGCAGCTCCAGCATCGCCTGTGGTCCGGCATCGTAGTAACCATCGTTACCATTGCCGCGACGCGATCGTCCTGCCATCAAAGCGTCCCCGTGCCAGCGACAAGTGCTCATTACCCCCTTGTCCCGCGGTGTGACTCAGAAGTGTCTACTTCGGTTAGGCACAAACACATACCTTGTTGCTCCAACGTCAGGATGAATGGATACAAGACCTTTATAAGGTCCTGGAAACACATACCTACGACGACTTCTATCTGAAGCACGAAGTTCTTTACAAGAATCCTATAAAAGAGCTCATAGTAATCCCATCAGCCATGGGGAACGAACATCAACACAGCTCACCGACAAGGACATTTTGGCATCAAAAGGACAATTGACTTGGTTCAGCGCGATTATTACTTTCCAGATTTAGAGACGAAGGCTCAAACTATTGTGAAGCCCTGTGTAGAGTGCATAGTTGGCGAGGCTAAGTATGGGAAAAAAGAGGGTTTCTTAAACCCGATAAACAAGGCAGACGAACCGTTACAGACCTACCATATTGACCACATTGGCCCCATGGATATGACAAAAAAACAATACAAGCATGTTTTGGTAGCGGTCGACGCTTTCTCCAATTGGCTTTACCCCACTAAGAGTACTGGCGCTGACGAGGTAGTGGATATAATGAAAAGGCAGTCTGATGTTTTCGGCAACCCAAGTCGTATAATCATGGATCGTGGAACGGCATTCACAGCCAATGCTTTTCAGGAGTACTGTAAGGTTAACCATATCCAGCATTTGTTGGTAGCCACAGGAGTGCCACGTGGCAACGGTAAAGTGGAGCGAATCAACAAGATTGTCATCACTATATTGACGAAACTTTGTGCGGAAGACCCGAAAACTTGGTATAAGCATGTAGGCTGGGTTCAACAGTTTATAAATTCCTCTCCTCCTAGAAGTACAAAGATAGCTCCATTCAAGATCCGTACTGGGATCAATATGAAGACCAAGTACGATAAGGAGTTAGTCAAGCTATTAGAGGAAGATTTCTTAAATGAGTTGCAAGAAGAGATGGAGTAGATTCGAGTGGAAGCTAAAGAGAACATCGCAAAGATTCAGGACGAGAATCGCAAGTCATTCAACAAATCAAGGAAGCCATAGTCTGAGTACAAGCTCGGAGACTTAGTAGCTATTAAGAGAACACAATTTGGTGCAGGTTTGAAGTTTAAAAAGAAGTTCTTAGGGCCTTACTCCGTTTCTCGTAAGTTGAGACATGGTCGATACCTTGTCGAAACAGTAGGAGATGATGAAGGTCCAAATAAAACGAAAACTGTCGCTGAATATATGAAGTTGTGGTCATCCTCATTCGGGTCGAATGAATTGTCAGAATAGCCGAATGTAGGATTGGCAGCCCTATTAATAACAGATCAGTTGTTCTGTTCCGTAACATTTTCGGTAGTGTTAAAAAGCGTGAAAATTGCGCAAGAGGAGTAGAGATTGAGCATCAGCATAGGAAGGTCGAGTGTGTCTCAGTAACAATTAATGCGTCAACTTAAGTATAAAAGACTGTATCAATAAAGTGTATTAATCAAAGAATAAACTATTAATAATCTTTAAATATATTTACGGAAGCCAATGGAAGCCTTTCTCTACATTTATTTTAAATCGTTTTGTCATTTAGTTTGCGAAAATCCACTTCCTTTCTCCATTTATTTTCTACTGCGGCATCCAATTTCTTTGGCGCAAATATATACATAAATACATATCGGTGCACTCCACGACGAAAAACTATTCTGTATAATTTCTTGCTCCAGTAATTTCTTTATTTGTTTTTAAATTCCTTTTTTCCCCCTATGAATATCGAAAAGGCCTTACATATTATATTGTGTTTCATTTCATTTGTAAAAGACAACTTCTCTCCTTCAAAAAAAAAAAGGTCTAAGTACTGTGAACTTAGCTTCTGAATCTGTTCTTTCTTATCTCTATTAATGTTATAAACACAACTCTTAATTTCGATATTTTCTCCGTTTCTCTTGGCTGTGTAATCGTGAAGTTGAACACTTGAAACTGTTCCAAATTATCCCTACTTTTTACTTTCAATGCCTTCTTGAAAAAAATACGGCCTCCTATGCCCTTCGTTTATGAATTTCATCTTCTCTCTAAAATTGCCTAGTAAATACCCCCTGACAAGTACAACTCATCGAGTAACTCTATCGTGTCTATTATGAATTCTCCTGATTTTTAGTTTTTTTAAAGTTTTTTTTTAGTTTTTTTTTAGTTTTCGTATTACTTTCACCCGAGGTCCCTCATTTGGTGGGAATGGGAATAACTGGCTTCTCCTTTATCAATTTTGCTTAAATTCCTCAAATAATTAATATTTCTCCACCTTCTGTATTTTCAATGTGTCAATTACTCCCACTACATCGATACTTTTTGGTATATCTACTTGGTGTTCAGCCGGTATTAACTCCGTACAACAAACCAGCCCAAAGCGCCTGTGTCTATTTGAAACCTTAACGATCTCCCAAACGGATATTTAATTAAAGTATACGGCAAAGATCCATCTAAACCTGGTCTGCCGTCTGCGTCGAGGCTTTTAACCGAATGTTTGGAGTCTCCATGTTCTGTTCATTCTCTCGCGCATTAATATTGTTTATTCTTTGTAAACTCCCTAAGTTTGTTCTTGAGCATCTGTCGGCTTAGATGTAATCGCCCTGTAACTGCACGTCTGTGAATTCCCCGCGTTCTGATTCCTATTAATGATTCATAGCCTCTACTGCTCTGTCCCCATCGCTGACCATAGTTATTAAAGGAATTCGTATAATTGTTATTCCTTCTTGTGGGAATCTGCAGATATCAGCGAGATCGCTAGGAACAGCGACGATGCTCGCAGCGGACACACGGATGAGTGACAGGGGGCGGGAGTTTAGTTTAAACTGTAAAAAAAGTTTGTGAATAAATAACTGGAGTAATAAGATAATATATCATGCATTTATTATTGTACTAGAGGTTATGGGTCATTACATTGGCGACGAGGTAAATGTACTATTTTGTGCCAAATAAACCAAAGTCAATTTAAATGTGCGTTTGAAAATTTTACTATATCAAAGTAAAACACAATTCCTGTGAATTGGAATATCATTCCAGTGAACATGGAAACGAACGTAAAAAAGGAGGAAGGAGTAGAAGTGCAAAGTAGAGCACGAAACCGAAAGATTGCGGTTCTTGTGTCTGCGTTGGCGTAAGAGGCTTCGCCCGCAGTAACGATGTTCTCCGTGCAAGACGAAATCTCTAAGCATAAAAAAAGAAGTTGTTAAAAACTTAACAAGTCCTTCGTGGTAACGTACACACGTTTGTACTGTAACGAACTGATTTTTATGGTCTGCTCGCTACGAGATTCGTGCGGCTAGCTCAGTATATTGTGTGTTCGTCCCACCAAATTTATATTAACGTGACCGCCCAGTAGCTCAGTGAGAAGGCACAGAATTCACGGGTTCGTATTGGGTTTTATTGCGGGTATATTATTACAAGTGTCTTAGTCGCTTGGTTGGCCTTGACTCGTTGCTTGTGACCTTCGTTGCTTCCGACGGTCCTGTATGACTCGACGACCTCTCGCCTTGGTGACTCGGTGCTCCAGTCCTGTAGCTCCCTGAAGATACTCGCAGCTCCCTGAAAATCCTCGCCGCTCTCTGAAGATCCTCGCAGCTCTCTAAAGACGCTCGCTCGCTGTTCACTTCTCACGCGGGACTTGGTGACGGCTGGTAACGACTCGGAATGGCGAGGGGTATCGGCCGTACGGGCTTAGGGAAGCGTCACCGTTCTCAGACTAGGGTGAACAGAAGCTGCGCTCTCCAGGATCGCTCCTTTCGACACACCGCCGCCTGTCCCTTGCTCTGTCCCGGATGGTCCCACTGGGGTTTCTGCTCAGCCCGCGCAGACAGTCAAGGCGTAACGCCAGGAAGCTGCCTCGCGCCTTACTTCGCTTCCACGCCTAGTGTAAACGAACGTTCCACCCTAGCCTCACCCTTTTGCCTTTTGTCCGGGACGTTTCCGTGTGGCTTTTGGTACTCGGGGTTCGGGCACGCCGCTCCGGGACCTCGCAAGTCGAATCCGTAGGGCTCTCCTGGATAATTCCACTCGAGACCGTACCGATCGACCGCTCTCCCTTCTGGCTTGTTATACTCGTGGCTCGGGCACGCTGCTCCGGGACCTCGCAAGTCGAATGCGTAGGGCTCTCCTGGACAATTCCACTCGAGACCTTACCGATCGACCGCTCTCCCTTCTGGCTTGTTATGCTCTCTCCAGGCGTAACGCCAGGACTTTGTGGACAGGGTTAACCGACCGCCTTGACCTAGCCGTGTGATGCCCTCTGGATCTCAGCTACCTGCGTCTCAATTCGGAGATTCCTGGTATCCCAATCCCGAACGTCTCGACGTAGTAATCTCGCTCCTGGTAGGCTCCCACGGCGCTGCTTCTCTGGCGACTCGACTTGCTGCTCCTCCCTTGTAGATTATCTGGTTGTTTGATTGTTCACTTTGGTATCTGAGTGATCTTGACGGTTTGACTCCTTGTGATCGACTGATCCAGCTGCCAGCGCTCCGCGGCCTTATATAGGGCCTCCGGGAACCGTTATTTCCCTTTTGCGCACGGCCCGCTGGATCTCTCCACTCTGGGTCCAAAGTCCGTGCCTCCTGGATGACCCACTTGTCGTTCCCGTACCGCTTCCAATCGGTGCTCCGCCCACTGCTGCCATCCCGCTGATTCCCGTGATGCTTGTGGCACGCCTGTGTGCCGCTCCACCGCCGAGATGTGGCACTTCCTCTCCCGGTCCAAAGTTCACGGGAGAGTCCAAAGTCCGGTGGAGTCCCGTTACCCCCTTTTGCATACGGCACTCTTGCTCTGCCCGCAAAGTCCCCATTCTCTCTCGATCTCCATCCTTGGTCTCCAATCTCTCTCGCTCTCCTTCATTGGTCTCCAAACTCTCTCGCTCTCCTTCGTTGGTCTCCAAACTCTCTCGATATCCACCCTTGGTCTCCAAACTCTCTCGTTCTCCTCGCCGCGCCGTTACTACGCGAATTCGCCGCGTATCTGGTAAGCGGCCGGCCATCTGCTGCTGCTTCTATTTGTGGGGAGTTATTCAACTCCTCACAGTACGTGAGCAAAAGAGAGAAAAATAATTCTAACAAAGAGAGGCTGTGTGTCATACAAGCCAGAATATTAAGAGAGACATTGTATATGGAAAAGGCTGAGTGTAAGAGATAAGTCCTTGCAAGCCACATATGCATATGCAATTAGGTACGAAAATAAATACATACGAACAGAGAGAAGGCTGTAAGGCAAATATTAAGTCGATCCTGTGTAAAATACATGTCGACAATAAAAACATGTAAAAGGCTGAGTTATAACAAGCCAATATTTACCTATAATAAACTCTTGTTTTCAGATCCGGTTTAAGATGACTGATAATGTTCTTAGTCCATTCCCATGTGACACAATTGAAAAGTCGATGCTCCGAAATGAATGGGAAAATGATTTAGAGCGTTCACCATAACTCTGGAGGTTGACCAAACTGAGTCGCCAAAAACCAAGAGGACAAAACTTCTTCACATGGGTGGAAAGACGCTGAAAGACGCTTATCCTCAGCTGGAACTGGATGAAGCCCAGACTACACGGAACCTCTATGACAACTTTTAAAGAAGGACGTGAAATGCAGCTGGCGCGAAACAGAGAAAAACGAATTTCTCAACTTAATGAATAGACTGGCCAAATCTTCAATATTTCAACCCTGGAAATCGAACCAGTCTCATAGCAGATGCCAGCCCTGTAGCACTCGGAGCAGTTTTATTGCAGTTCTCGGCTGACAATGATCCTTTGATTATTCCATTAGCAAGTAGAACATTATCGGTTTTTGAGAAACGTTATTCGCAAACGGAAAAGGAAAGTCTGGCCCAAGTCTGGGCGGTACGATTTTATTACTATCTGGCTGGACTTCGGTTTGAACTTGTGACCTACCACAAACCTGTGGAGGCTATTTTCAGACAAACATCGAAACCACCAGCCCATATAGAGAGGTGGCTACTACGTCTGCAGTCATCGAGAACAGTATTATATCTCGGAAATTGCTAAGGACTCGGTAAAAGACGAAGTAATCATCGATAGGATGGCCTGCGTGGAGAACGACGAAAGGAAATGTAAGGCCCAAAGCAACTGTATCCATTTCGCTATGCGTTGTCGACAATAGGACCTCTCCTTCTGCGTGATAATCGTATCGTTATTCCAACATCACTTTGAAATCGGGTCCTTGAGCTGCCTCATGAAGGGCACCCAGGAGAATCGGCCATGTAAAGGCAGTTAGATCAAAAGTTTGGTGGCCTCTTATCGACCACGAGGCTGAAAAAGTCGTAAAACACTGCAAAGACTGCCTCGTGGTGACTTAACCCTCCAGACCAGCGCCCATGGATAGAAATCCATTTCCAACTGGCCCATGGATTTGGGTAGCTTCGGATTTGCTGGGTGCCTTACCAAATAACGAGTTTATTGTGTTTTTATAGACTACTACTCTCGCTATATGGAATATAAATTCTTACCCTCCATTTCGTCAGCCAGCGTCATTGAAATAATGAAAGACATATTTTGCAGATTAGGTAACCTAAAACACTTAAGAACTAACAATGGGCGGCAATATATCGGCTAAGAATTCGCGGAATATTACAATATTCTCTTTTAGGTGACGCCCAACACAAAAAGACATCTGTACAGGACTTCCAGAAGAATTGGCAGAGGGTAAGACACTTTTGAGGAATGTATCCCATGTCAAAAAGGTTCCAATAATGGCAAGCGAGGCAGCGACTTCTGTGATTTCTCCTTTAGGTGACGCTCAACACAACAGGACATCTGTACAGGACTTTCAGGAGAATCGGGAAAACAAGGAGCCTCGAACGGAGCGGTCGGTGGAAAGTTTCCATGAACCTTTGAAGCTGAAACTTGTAAATAAAGGAGGGATGTGGGAATCTGCAAGGAGCAGCGAGATCGCCAAGAAGAGCGACGATGCTTACAGCAGACACACGGATGAGGGACAGAGAGTCGGTAGCTTAGTTTACAATAAGTAGGCGAGTGAGACGGACGTGTAAAAAAAACTTGTGAATAAATAACTGGTGTAATAAGATAATAAAGCGTGCATTTATTACTGGAGGTTACGGGGCATTACACTTCTTATTTCAAGGTTCCTGTTCAAACCCCTATCGTACCCCTGAGTAAATCTATTGTTGTTTGTCACCTGTGGATGGAAACATCCTCATGTTTCTATACCTTCGAAATTTATCCCTTAATTGTTTTGCCACCTCATGGGCCTCACTTAAGGTCTCTGGGTCTTTATTCTCAACCCTCAACTGCAACTGCCTTTTAATTCCTTTAATAAATCTTCCAATGCATTAATTATCTATATTTTTCTCCTTCTTCACCCTTATTTATCTGTTCTTCTCCTCTTTCTTAATAACCCTCATCAATCGTGTCCTAATGCTAGCGATCTCTTCGTTTAATTTGTCCATGTTCAATCCCTTTCTGGACACATCCCTCAAATCGTCCATTAAATCGTCTTCATCTCTTTTATCTGAGAAATGTTGAATAAAAGATGCCTTGTTGCATCTCTCTCTAGCATCGTATTGGCTTGTCCTAGAATTTTATTCCGTATTGCCCCTAACATGGTGTATTCTCAGTGTCCTTGACCAGTGTCAACACCCTTTCGACTTGTTCGATGAAATTATTCGGTTCAACTTTCCCAGTATATGTTGGTAATGCTTTAATGATCCCTGGGATCTGCCACTCATTCCAATTTTCTGGAGTCATTCTAACTACTTCCTATTACTCTTGATCCGTTACTTCAGTTATCTGCTCTAGTGGACTTCCCTGTCTCGAAGCTGATCTTGTCAACCTATCTGTCAGCGGAATTACCTTTTGATTTGATCCCTTTCTTGACATTAATGTTTATTTTACTCTACTATATTTAATCTGCTCCCCGAACTCTGTGTCCAACAATGTATGTAATAATTTTTATTATTATCGGACTCCGATATTGTCGTGCTCCGGTTGCAATGGATTCTTTTTCAAAACAAAAAGGTCGTCCCCTAAAGTTATTCGAGTTTGAGCTCAAGGGTTTCTTGCAGCTTATCTCCTTTCAAGTGGAATTTTGTTGTCCTACAGTCATTAATAGTTTGGGTCAAATTTGATTTCAAGAGTTTCTTTCCGCACTTTAAATTTCAAGTGGGTCTCCCTTATCCTATGGTTCGTAAATTTTGTGACGAATTTGAGCTCAAGGGTTTCTTGCAGCTATTAAGCTATTGGTTCTTATACATGAGTGGGTGGTCTTAAAAACTAGTGTCGTTTTAGATGAGGTCTACTTCTGTTAAATTGGTTGGGTACGTTTCAGTTTTTCAAGTAAGGAATAAATTTCATATTTGTAATTTGTGTTTTTGTTCGTGTGTATTATGTTTGTATTTCAAAAAATATTCCTTTTTTTATCGAATTCTATAGTACTTCGATTATAAGTGACTATGTGGAATTTTTGGTATGCGTGGTTTTAATTTTTCTTTGTGCAAGCTCTCATTATTTTAACTCCTTTCATTTTCTACTTTTCTTCTTTTACTTGTCTATCGTAAGAACCGCTCTGCCCAATGCAGTCGGAGAAAATCTTTCGATTTCTAGAACGGTTTACAATATTCTCAAGCTTTACTCTATTTCTCTTCTTTCTATATGTATTTTGTATTCAATATTCGATAGTCCCGGTGTTTGTGTACCTTCAGTTCTTCCCAACACAGCAATGAGAAATATTCGTCAATTTCTTGCACGAAATTACACCCACTTGACTCTTTTACACTCTTAGTTACATTTTTTTCATACATTTTTATAATACCCTCTTATGATTTCAGTCAGAAGTTTTCAACGCAGTGAAGGAGACGTTTCCGACCCCACAAAGCTTATATATTCTTGATCAGCATCACTAGACGAGTCGGTCTAGCCATGTCCGTCTGTCCGTCCGTTTCTACACAATCTAGTCTCTCAGTTTTAAAGCTATCGTTCTGAAACTCTCCCAAAAGTCTTTTTTCATTTGCAGGAAGTATATACGTCAGAACCAGCCGGTTCGGACAACTATATCTCATAGCTCCCATAGCAATAATCGGAAAAAAAATTATTTCTTTGTTGTCTTTATACCCGTTACTCGTATAGTAAAAGGGTATACTAGATTCGTCGGCAAGTATGTAACAGGCAGAAGGAAGCTAGCCGAGTCGATCTAGCCATGTCCGTCTGTCCGGATGAACGCTGAGATCTCGGAAACTATAAGAGCTAGGCTATTGAGATTTGGCGTGCAGATTTCTGAGCTTCTTACGCAGCGCAAGTTTGTTTAAGCAGAGTGCCACGCCCACTCTAACGCCCACAAACCGCCCAAAACTGTGGCTTCTCCAGTTTTGATGCTAGAATAAAAATTTTAACTGAAATGTATTGTTTTCATCAAAACCCAAAAAAAAGTTTGCCACGCCCACTTTAACGCCCGCAAACCGCCCAAACCTGTGACGCCCACAATTTGCATGCTAGATACAAAATTTTAACTGAAATGCATTTCTTTTTGGTCCCTTTAGCTGAGTAACGGGTATCTGATAGTCGGGGTACTCTACTATAGCGTTCTTCCTTGTTTTCATTCACATTTATTTTCGGCTTTTACTTTTCTCAACTCTCATTCTTTGCTAATTATTCATTTTTTTTTAAGCCACTTACATTTTTTTTGCACTTTTCCACTAATGTACTCACATAATTAATACAATAGCTCCTTGGAGGTTCTTCATCGTCGGCCCTTTTCCTGTCCTGATGATGGTAACACAGAAGAGTATTTTTAGTAGATATTCTTTTTATTTTTTAGATAAGACATAAGAAGTGACAGGTTTTATTCTTGATGATCCTGTCGGAGTTCTCTCTCGTCAATTTCCCTTTCGCTGGGTCCTAGTAGTCAACTCCCGTTTAAAATGCTTGTTGGGAATCTTTTTTAATAATTGCTTGGGAACAAACCTATAGATTAAGGGGTGTGGGAAATTGGTTATTGGAAACTCTGGCTCCTTATTATTACTTATTAGTTTTCAACGCAGTGTTGGACACGTTTCCGTCGCCAAAAAGTATATACATATTCTTGATCAGCATCGCAGGACGAGTCTATAAATCCATGTTTGTCTGTCCGTCGGTCTCTGTATTTCTACGCGACTAGTCTCTCAGATTTGAAGCTATTGGGATGAAATCTTCCCAAAAGTCTTATTTTTATTGCAGGTTGTATTATAGGTTTGTACAAGCCTGATCGGACAACTATAGGTTCAATAGGAATAATCGGAAAAAAATTGACATTTTTTTTTAAATTATTGCATTGGTGTTTTCATACCCGTTTCTCGTAGAGTAAAAGGTTAGACCAGATTCGTCGGAAAGTATGTAACAGGTAGGAGGTAGCGTTTCGGATCCTTAAAGTAAATTTATTCTTGATCAGAATCACTAGCCGAGGAGATCTAGCCATGTCCGTGACAGGACCGACTATATAAACGCTGATATCTCCGAAACTACAAAAGCTAGAAAGTTGGGATTTGGCATGCAGATTCTTGCGCTTCTGGGACAGCGCAAATTCAATTCACGTAAATCACGTGTCATGCCCACTCGTACGCCCACAAATGCTTCACGCTAAAACCAGTCTATTGCTCTCATTTTTGAAGATTTTGTAGGTGGCGCTATTGCGGGGTGTGCAATATTGGAACAATCGCTTTGCTGCTTGCATACCTTTATCTCCCTCGAACTCCCCCTAAGTAAGAAACGGGTATCTGATAGTCGAGGTCGACTAAAGCGTTCTCTCATGTTAATTTTATCAAACAAAAACACCTCATAACGAGGTAAAAATCTAGTGACGATCGCACCTTCAGCAAACCAAAGTTCTGATATCAACTTTTGTGACTAAAATGTATTATACTATTAAATAAATACCATTTCTTAGTGTTTTACGTGGTACATAGACAAATCATATTAAAAAGGCGTACAAAGCTTTTAAAAATACCCCTCCAACAACATATAGCACAAGCCTGTAGCTTTAGTAGTTCACAAGTTACGGGTGTAAGAAATTTAGCTATTTATAGCTGTTTTCTCGCCAAATTTTTCCAAAAGTGGTAAAAGTAAAGTTTCTTCTATTAAGCTGTTTAACATTACCTTAAGTTCCCAGGACCTTCAAATAGAGTCAATGCTGTTCTGAACTGGTAAATGTGGGAATTTTTGATTAATAACTTACGGTTGTACAAATCCTTGGTACTTATAGCTGTTTTCTAGACAAACTTGCTAGTTTTTCCAAAAGTGGTGAAACTAATGTCTATTATTGGGCTGTTAAACATCGTCTATAATTTTCAGGACTATAAAGTAAAGTTTTGGGACAAACTGACAAACTCGAAACATTCGGACGAATACAGTAGATTTCGTTTATATATAGTATGTATGTCATTAGATTTAAGAACCAATTTTGTCCCAATTTAAATATGCTCATCCGTTGTGAATAGCGCAGTAATTTATAATTTTTAGCACCTATAAAAACTATAAATAATAATAATAATATCACCCTCCTGGTGAGCTATTTTCCGTTTAATTTACAATCTTTATTCTTTAGAAATCCGTTTCGATAACTTAAGTTTATTTCTGTTTAAAATTATTATATATATTATTTAGAAATCCGTTTGCATAACTATAAATTGTTATTATTGGAATTTATCCCGGAATTTGTTTGGATTCTTTGCGAGTCTGTTAAGAACTAATTAAAGCTAACCTAAGTATTTTATAAGAAAGCCAGGCAGAAGGCCCGACGTCGGCAACGACGGTCAGAATTGACGGCAGGGCTATAGGCAGAATGCTGACCTTGTACTTCCCATCCGCTGCATAGCCCGCTGCATTACCTGGCCGTTTTGGTCAACGGCACTAGCGTGGGACCGCTGACTTATCGCCTCCTGCCCGGTGCATTTCCCAACCTTTCGGCGACTCGGGTCTTGGATTACATTCTTTCAGACTGCTGATTTGAAGAATTGCATCCGGTCTTGCAACACCCTTGGGCTCCATACTAATACCCTGCAAGCAAATGGGCGATATTTCTATCGCCTGTCGTCCAGGAGTCACTCCTTAGTAACTTCTGCGCGATAGAAAGACGATAGTACACATTTTACAAAACAAAATATACACGTGTCGCGTAGAAGTAACTTCTAAGTCACTTCTGGACGATAGAAAGACGATAGTACACATTTTACAAAAACAAAAAGGGTCGCGATCGTGAAGAAGTAACTTCTGAGACACTTCTGCGCAATAAAACGGCGATAGAACACATTTTACAAAAACAAAATATACATATAACGCGTAGAAGTCACTTCTAAGTCACTTCTGATCGATAGAAAGGCGATAGTACACATTTTACAAAAACAAAAAGGGTCGGGATCGCGAAGAAGTAACTTCTGAGACACTTCTGCGCGATAGAAAGACGAGAGTACACATTTTACAAAAACAAAATTAATGGAAAAAAAACAAGCCATAAAAGAGGTCGCGGTAATTTTCCGATACCCCTTTTTTGCTGAAAATTTGTTGGTCTTCCTTTTGACCCACGCTTTTATTTTTCGACCGAGCGTCATTTCGGTGCGCGATTTGTCTGTGTACAGTGCGGTTTTGTATCAATTTTGTGCGTTTTAAAAATATTGCTTTGTTTTTTCTAATGTTAATGATTGCTTAACATATTTAAATATCCCCCTCAACAAAGGGTGCGAAATTACGTGCTTATCGTGAGCTGTACGATTATATAAAGCTATTTACGGACAAGCTAGCTGTGGACATTACTTGGCGTGTAACTGCGGATCCAACGATTCTCAACATACTTCATTGTAAAAGGTAATGTCTTCTAGTTTATTTTTACCTTGACCGAACAAAAAATAATTTTTGTTTCTGTTTCCTTTAGAAATGGTTATTAATAAATTTCTTATGACGACGGAGCTGGACCTAAATAACATTGATCAGCAAAAATTCTTACATGCCAGTGACCGTGTATACAAGCGGACAAAGCCCTCATACACAAAATAAATGCAAAATATTGAAAGTATAAAAAAATATGTTTTAATTAAAGTTTTTCCAATTGGGAAAGACTCTTCTGGATATCTTCTACAAGCAAATGTAAAGTCACTTCGAAGTGACTTCCAGAAGTGACTACGGCGACACTTTTAGAAGTTACTTCGGCGATATCGCAATCGGATCACGGAAGTGACTCCCGTCTGGAAGAAATGTGCCACTTCGGCGGCACTTCTATGAGTGACTTCCAGACTTCCAGAAGTTACTTCGGCGATATCGCATTCGGATCGCGGAAGTGACTCCCGTCGGAAAGAAATGTGCCACTTCGGCGGCACTTCTCGGAGTAACTTCGGCGACACTTCCAGAAGTAACGCAGAAGTGACTTCGAGAAGTGTCGCCAAAGTGGCACATTTCTTCCCGACGGGAGTCACTTCCGCGATCCGAATGCGATATCGCGGACGATCGTTTTCATCTTCTTGAAGTCACTTAATAGTGCCTTTCGTGATAGAAAATGCTTGCAGGGTATATACATTGCTACCACAGAAACAACCTGGAAGGGTATACAAACTTCACATTGCCGAATTAAGCTATCTTTCTTGTTATACCCGTTACTCGTAGAGTACAAGGGTATACTAGATTCGTCGAAAAGTATGTAACAGGCAGAAGGAAGCGTTTCCGACCCCATAAAGTATATATATTCTTGATCAGGATCACTAGCCGAGTCGATCTAGCCATGTCCGTCTCTTCGGATGAACGCTGAGTTCTCGGAAACTATAAGAGCTAGGCTATTGAGATTTGGCATGCAGATTTCTGAGCTTCTTACGCAGCGCAAGTTTGTTTTAACAATGTGCCACGCCTACTCTAACGCCCACAAACCCGGGAAGTAACGCAGAAGTGACTTCGAGAAGTGTCGCCGAAGTGGCACATTTCTTCCCGACGGGAGTCACTTCCGCGATCCGAATGCGATATCGCGGACGATCGTTTTCATCTTCTTGAAGTCACTTAATAGTGCCTTTCGTGATAGAAAATGCTTGCAGGGTATATACATTGCTACCACAGAAACAACCTGGAAGGGTATATAAACTTCACATTGCCGAATTAAGCTATCTTTCTTGTTATACCCGTTACTCGTAGAGTACAAGGGTATACTAGATTCGTCGGAAAGTATGTAACAGGCAGAAGGAAGCGTTTCCGATCCCATAAAGTATATATATTCTTGATCAGGATCACTAGCCGAGTCGATCTAGCCATGTCCGTCTCTTCGGATGAACGCTGAGTTCTCGGAAACTATAAGAGCTAGGCTATTGAGATTTGGCAAGCAGATTTCTGAGCTTCTTACGCAGCGCAAGTTTGTTTTAGCAATGTGCCACGCCTACTCTAACGCCCACAAGCCCGGGCTCCTACAATTTTGATGCTAGAATAAAAACTTTAAATGAAATGTATTTTCCTCATCAATACCTATCGATTAACCCAAAAAAAGTTTGGCACGCCCACTTTAACGCCCACAAACTTCAAAAAATCGTAAATACGAACGCGAATATCTCAGAAACTATAAAAGATAGAGAATTGGGATTTCAGATTTAGATTCCGTAGCCTTGTACGCAGCGCAGGTTTGTCACGCGAATACGCCACGCCCACTCTAACGCCCATAACGCTTAAATCTGTATATTAAGATCGAGGGTAGATGGCGCATTTCAATCTCGCTTACTACTTGCATATCTCAATTTCCCTTTGGTCCCTTTAGCTGAGTAACGGGTACCTAATAGTCGAGGTACTCGACTATAGCGTTCTCCCTTGTTATTATTAGTATTATATCATTTTTTATGTTTACAGGATGAATTGACTAAGGAGCAAACTGCTTGTAAGTTTCTAAATACTTTTATTACTTATCAAACTACTAACAATTTTTTATAGTATTACGGAATGCATTTAATGCTTTCGATCCAGAAAAAAATGGCTACATCAATACTGCCATGGTTGGTACGATTCTTAGTATGTTGGGTCATCAACTTGACGATGCTACTCTGGCTGACATTATTGCTGAAGTCGATGAAGATGGATCGGGTCAAATTGAATTTGAAGAATTCACCACTCTGGCCGCCCGGTTTCTTGTTGAAGAGGACGCTGAAGCTATGATGGCCGAATTAAAAGAAGCTTTTCGCCTTTACGACAAAGAAGGAAATGGCTATATCACAACTGGTGTTCTGCGAGAAATTCTGCGAGAACTAGATGATAAATTGACCAATGACGATCTAGACATGATGATTGAGGAAATCGATTCCGACGGATCAGGAACCGTTGATTTCGATGGTAAACAAATTAATATGCATTAATGTGGTCAAAATTATTTAACTAAATGTTGTATATTTTAGAATTCATGGAAGTAATGACTGGTGGCGATGATTGAACACATTCTTGAAGAATACTTCGTAAAACTTTTGTACTAAAAACGGTATTCACTTAATGAAAATAATTTAATATAAAAGCTTATGTAATTGTGAAATTGTAAATCTTATTAATTAATCTGCTGGGGGTTAAAATCGATGATTAAATTACTATAATTCAATCTAAATTAAATTTTGAATAATAATGAATCATTTTAGTTAAATTTATTTAATATTGCAAATTTGTATTAAAATGTCATTTTAAAATGAAATAAAAAACTTATGGCCTCAAAAAAATTCAAGTGGTTGGACAAATTCACTTCTCTGTGCCTGCGTACGCCGATCACCAAAAACGTGGCTAAAAGCAATTACCGTTTTATCATAATTTAATAAATTAAAAGATTTTTTAATCTGCTGATAACAGTTCACAAAGAGGCGCTTACCAGACGAGCTGCCAAGCAGTTGTCAGAGTTGCGGAGTATAATTTATAAATATTAGAAAAATTATTTTACATCACGTATGTGAAAGTTTTTAACCCATTTTCATACCCGTTACTCGTAGAGTAAAAGGGTATACTAGATTCGTCGGAAAGTATGTAACAGGCAGAAGAAAGCGTTTCCGACCCCATAAAGTATATATATTATTGATCAGGATCACTAGCCGAGTCGATCTAGCCATATCCGTCTGACCGTCTGTCTCTCCGTCCGGATGAACGCTAAGATCTCGGAAACTACAAGAGCTAGGCTATTAAGATTTGGCGTGCAGATTCCTGAGCTTCTTACGCAGCGCAAGTTTGTTTCAGCGAAGTGCCACGCCCACTCTAACGCCCACAAACCTCCCAAAACTGTGGCTCCTACAGTTTTGATGCTAGAATAAAAATTTTAACTGAAATGTGTTGTTCCCATCAATACCTATAGATTGACCTAAAAAAAGTTTGCCACGCCCACTCTAACGCCCACAAACCGCCCAAGCCTGTGACGGCCACAGTTTTCATGCTAGATAAAAAATTTTAACTGAAATGTATTGGTCTCGTCAATACCTATCGATTGATCGAAAAAAAAAAGTTTGCCACGCCCACTCTAACGCCCATAACGCTTAAATCTGTCTACCGCCGGTAGGTGCCGCATTTTAATCTCGCTTTGCTGGTTGCATATCTCCATTTCCCTTTGGTCCCTTTATCTGAGTAACGGGTATCTGATAGTCAAGGTACTGGACAATAGCGTTCTTCCTTGTTTAATTTGCTTCCGTTCTTTTGGTTCAAGCGAAGCTAAAGCGCGATCGTCGAGAATTCGGTACTGGTTGAGGATTAATATCCTATTACGTTTTGATATATGGCACGCAAAGTTACAGTCAGAACACGATACATTTGATAACTAGTGCGAAGTTAAAATATGTTAACCACCTTGCCGTCCGAAACTGTTAATTTATTTCAGATCACTGTTGGCTGTGTGTTGCCTTTTTATGTTTAGTCGATTTTGGATGAGAAAAAACTACTCCTATTGGAAGATATTCCTTAATAAAAGTCGCGCAGTGGGTTGTTAAGTTTCTTAGTTCTATAATGTTGATTTTTCCATTAGCAAATATTGCCATCCAGTTTGTTGGTCTTTCGCAAGCCTTTTCCATTCCGCAAGGTGTTACGAAGTAATCCAAGCAGTTGCGGTTCAACAGCATGGCTGCATTGCACGCTTGGCTGTGTGTCTAATGGCAATTGTATCCTCCTCGGACACTGGCGTCCTTCAACTTAAATGTGCGTTTGTTCCTTGTTTTGGTACTTTGCTTTAAGGTTTGTCATGTCGCTACAAAAACAGTCATCTCTTTCCATTCCGATATTGATTGCTAGTCCCATATTTTTCTGCAAATTTTATTTTTATTTATTTAGAAGCTAACAATCATCTGCTTTCATACGTATGCTATGCTACTATAGAATAGGTAACAAAATAGGATCAATACAATGAGTATAATTACATATCTAATAGTTCAAGTTTTCTTAATATACTAATTGGAAGACTGTTAATGGGTATTTTGAGTCAAAATATATTATATAAGCTATTATAGTTGTTACACAGTGGTAAAAAAGATTCATATCGGACATAATTAAACCTGCATAATTGAGAGTCAACAAGACCCAATGGCTTAAAATTTATAATTCCATTACCTCAAATCGTAGGTAGTTAATGTTATAAAATGTTGGTAATTTTTGGTCTACATCTTTATAATTTATTTATGTTCAGTTCCTGGGGGCTTTTACAGGCCATTTAGCACTTCTCCTCCTCCAGTGCTTGATAAACATAAGCACGGAAACGCTGCTGTCATCACTCCTCGCCGGTAATTCACTAGAGCTCCTTGATGCCAGCGTTCTCCTGGTGGAAGTGAAGTGATCTCTATGCCCTCGTCAGCCTTCTCGGCAAAAGGCATTGGCTCCGGCCGGTTGGACATCATTGGCCTGGCTGGTGATCAGCTTGCCGTAAGCCTCGTAGACCTGCAGTGACTTTACTATTATTTATTTATTTTTAATATCGACGTAAGCCTACTGTACCTAAGATTCAAGTGTATATTTTAGCTTCCCTGCAGCAATTCAGCACTGGCACAAAATCATCATGCAGACGACTGCGACGCCGACAGAGCCGAACGCAAAGACGGCAAAGCATCTTTTTAGCGCTGAAAGAAATGTTAAACGGTGATGAATTTTTGTCACTTTTTGAACAATGATAAATCGTTGGACATGCTTATGTTAAAATCATCACCATTTTGTATGCAAGGTCAGAGGTTATTAAACGCTCGGTGATGTTTTTTTTCGTGATTCAATGCCTAAAAAGCGTTGAATGGTTTCACATTTTTTCATATTTTTATGATTTAAATGAGGTTTGGTTCATCTTATCAATATTAAAATACATGCCAAAAATGATTTAAATAGGACCATTCATTAAAAATTTGTAAGAGCCGCAGTCAGCTACGTGTTACAGAGGCATTACCTGACAACAACCTGCACTATGTCAACTTCATTCATCGAGCATACAAACCAAAACAGAATCGACTTACACAATCGGCTGTTAGATGACTAAAACGAGCTGCAAGCAAAAATCCAACAGCTCATTAAGAATTATGGCAAGGATTCTGCCGACCGACGCCTCCGAGAATGCTATTTTGCCGGTAGATTAGAACAACTAAGGGAGCTCTGGCAACAATTTTGTGATCTGGTTGAAGAGGTCCAGCAAGCGCCATTACCCACTGGAACTGAGTACTCTTCACGACTAGTGGCACTTAAGAAGCTGGTCGAGAAATATCAGAAAATCTTTCTGGAAAACATACCAACTGGAAGCGGGCTACCGAAGGCCCCCAGAGGAACTTCAGCCAACATCAAGATCACGACAGGAGATCAAGTCAAAGGAGATTCCGCAATTGACAGTTGCAGAGAAGATGCAACGAATTGGAATCATCATTAACATTAGCCTCGAACGCTCCAACCGTCACACCAGCTCTACAAAGGCATCTGGAGCTCCATTGGGCGTTATTGAGGCAAGTCCACGACGAATTGGACAGCACAGCTGGGACCGTAGCTCTGGCAGAAGCAGAGCTAGCCCATTTCCACACATTATATGAGGAATACGAAATGAACCCGCTTCGAGAAAACAACGTCTAAACTTGGCACTCCCGCCAATTAGCATTCCGGAATTCAATGGCGAGTATCTAGACTGGCCACGGTTCCATGATCTCTTTGTAGAGTTAGTACATAATAAACCATATTCGCCCAGTCAAAAACTACATATTCTACAGAGCTCGCTTCGTGTTGAAGCGAGGAACGTCTTGACAGACACAGCCTTCACCATTTAATGCTTTCGATCCAGAAAAAAATGGCTACATCAATACTGCCATGGTTGGTACGATTCTTAGTATGTTGGGTCCTCAACTTGACGATGCTACTCTGGCTGACATTATTGCTGAAGTCGATGAAGATGGATCGGGTCAAATTGAATTTGAAGAAGGAAATGGCTATATCACAACTGATGTTCTGCGAGAAATTCTGCGAGAACTAGATGATAAATTGACCAATGACGATCTAGACATGATAATTGAGGAAATCGATTCCGACGGATCAGGAACCGTTGATTTCGATGGTAAACAAATTAATATGCATTTATGTGGTCATAATTATTTAACTAAATGTTGTATATTTTAGAATTCATGCCAGTAATGACTGGTGGCGATGATTGAACACATTCTTGAAGAATACTTAAAACTTTTGTAATAAAAACGGTATTCACTTAATGAAAAACATTTAATATAAAAGCTTATGTAATTGTGAAATTGTTAATCTTATTAATTAATCCGCTGGTGGTTAAAATCGATGATTAAATTGCTATAATTCAATCTAAATTACATTTTGAATAATAATGAATCATTCTAGTTAAATGTATTTAATATTGCAAATTTGTATTAAAATGCCATTTTAAAATGAAATAAAAAACTTATGGCCCCAAAAAAATTCAAGTGATTGGACAAATTCACTTTGTGAGGAGTTGAATAACTCCCCACAAATAGAAGCAGCAGCAGATGGCCGGCCGCCTACGAGATACGCGGCGAATTCGCGTAGTAACGGCGCGGCTAGGAGAGTTTGGAGACTTGGATGGAGAACGAGAGAGTTTTGAGACCAAGGGTGAAGAGCGAGAGAGTTTGGAGATTAAGGATGGAGAACGAGAGAGCTTGGAGACTAAGGATGGAGATCGAGAGAGAATGGGGACTTCGCGGGCAAGGCAAGAGTGCCGTGTGCAAAAGCGGATAACGGAACTCCACCGGACTTTGGACTCTCCCGTGAACTTTAGACCGGGAGAAGAAGTGCCACATCTCGGCAGTGGAGCGGCACACAGGCGTGCCACAAGCCTCACGGGAAACAGCGGGACGGCAGCAATAGGCGGAGCATCGATTGGATGCGGTACGTGAAGGACAAGTGGGTCAACCAGGAGGCACGGACTTTGGACCCGGAGTGGAGAGATTCAGCGGGCCATGCGCAATAGGGAAATAACGGTTCCTGGAGGCCCTATATAAGGCCGCAGAGCGCTGGCAGCTGGATGAGTCGATCACAAGGAGTCAAACAGTCAGGATAACTTAGATACCAAAGTAAACAATCAAACGACCAGATAATCTACAAGGGAGCAACAACAAGTCGAGTCGCCAGAGAAGCAGCGCCGTGGGAGCCTACAAGGAGCAAGATTGCTACGTCGAGACGTTCGGGATTGGGGTACCAGGAATCTCCGAATTGAGACGCAGGTAGCTGAGGTCCAGAGGGCATCACACGGCTAGGTCAAGGCGGTCGATTAACCTTATCCACAAAGTCCTGGCGTTACGCCTGGAGGGAGTATAACAAGCCAGAAGGGAGAGCGGTCGATCGATACGGTCTAGAGTGGAATTGTCCAGGAGAGCCCTACAGATTCGACTTGCGAGGTCCCGGAGCGGCGTGCCCGAACCCCAAATATAACAAGCCAGAAGGGAGAGCGGTCGATCGGTACGGTCTCGAGTGGAATTGTCCAGGAGAGCCCTACGCATTCGACTTGCGAGGTCCCGGAGCGGCGTGCCCGAACCCCGAGTACCAAAAGCCACGCGGAAACGTCCCGGACCAAAAGCAAAAGGGTGAGGCTAGGGTGGACCGTTCGTTTACACTAGGCGTGGAAGCGAAGTAAAGCGCGAGGCAGCTTCCTGGCGTTCCGCCTTGACTGCCTGCGCCGGCTGAGCAGAAACCCCAGTGGGACCATCCGGGACAGAGCAAGGGACAGGCGGCGGTGTGTCGAAAGGAGCTATCCTGGAGAGCGCAGCTTCTGTTCACCCTAGTCTGAGAACGGTGACGCTTCCCTAAGCCCGTACGGCTGACCCTCCTCGCGAGTCCGAGTCGTTACCAGCAGTGACCAAGCCACGCGTGAGAAGCGAACAGCGAGCGAGCATCTTCAGGGAGCTGCGAGGATCTTCAGGGAGCTGCGAGGATCTTCAGGGAGCTGCGAGTATCTTCAGGGAGCTACAGGACTGGAGCACCGAGTCATCAAGGCGAGAGGTCGTCGAGTCAACCAGGACCGTCGGAAGTACCGAAGGTCACAAGCAATGAGTCAAGGCCAACCAAGCTACTAAGACACTTGTAATAATATACTCGCAATAAACCCAATACGAACCCGTGAATTCTGTGCTTTCTCACTGAGCTACTGGGCGGTCACGTTAATATAAATTTGGTGGGACGAACACACAATATACTGAGCTAGCCGCACGAATCTCGTATCGAGCAGACCACAAAAATCAGTTCGTTACATCTGGCGCCCAACGTGATTGTCCCAGCAGTGAAACCAATTTAAACAGAATGGGAAAGAAGTGGATCTACCGGCTTAAAAAGTAGGACTTCGCCAATGTCGCACAGAGGCTTAATGTCACCCTGGACGGCAGATTAGAGGACATGAGAAAAGCATTATCCGAGTATTACTCAGAAACGGATAATGACCCACAACTTGTTGACATCTGGGCCGATTTGGAAGCCACATACCACGACAAAGCCGGCCACAGCATCACGTTAACAAACGCCGAAGGGGACAACTTAGTGGCAAGCCTGAGCGTTGACAATCTACAAAAGGAGGCAAACATGAGAGAATCAAGCCAAGACAGGAAAATAACAGCGCTAATCTCGAGACACAGTCAGTCAGACTATGCAAGGATCGCTAAACAGGTCCGCGAATGGTCGTTCAGGTTCGACGGGGCGGAAAAACCGTTCGAGTTCCTGGAACAGGTGGAATGGTCCGCCAACACATACGGCTTGGAGTTAGATATGATTCCCCGAGCGATGCCTGAATTGCTGAAGGGAAGGGCTCTGAAGTGGTTTATCGCCAACAACAAACAATGGAAAACATGGGCGGAGTTCATAGATAGTTTCCACACATACTTTCTACCGAGAGACTTCTTCACCAGGCTGGCGGATCAGGTCAGGCAACGGAAGCAGGGCTTCAGCGAGTCGTTCAAAGACTACATGATCGAGATGCAGACGATGGTGAGGCCAATTAATTATTCCACTAAAAAGACCCGAAGGATCATCAAGGAAAACTGCACCCCCAGTCTAAGGATCTTCCTAAGGGCATACAAAGTGTCGGACCTGGACACGCTGATGATATTAGCAGACGAGTATGAAGAACTCGAAAAGGTCAAAAAGCGTTCGCGCAGGAAAACCAATTCTCGAAGACCAAGTCGGCATCACCAGCGCAGGTAACATGCAGAAGATGCGAAGAGACAGGAATCCAGGAGACACGGGGAAACGACCAATGGTCGCCACCTAACCGAGTACCACGGCAGCAGGCAACAGGAGCACCACGCGGAGGCCAATGGACACCACCACAACAGCAACAGATGCAGCCAGCATACAATGTTTGTTTTCGGCACCAACGCCTGTTGTTCTGCTGGGTGTGCGGGAGAGTAGGCGTCAGGAGCGTCGAATGCTGCCAGCAGGCGGGAAATGCCCAGCGATCTCAGCCGCAGAGAGGCGAGCGGGGGTCGCAAGATGCTACCTCTCCAAACTAACAGGAAAGCTGATCGAGGAGGAGCAGCAGTTGTCCGCAGCGGTGACGATTGGTGGGGGCACATACAAGGCCACAATCGACACCGAAGCAACAGCAAGCTTTATAAGCAAAGAGCTGGCGAACGACCTGGCTGCCCTCGGAAAGATTACGAGGATACGACGGCAAGTTAGGTTAGCAGACGGAACATGTGGCGGAATCGAAGAGCAGCTGGAGGTGGAAATCGCGTTCGGGAACAAGCGACTGAGCATGAGCCTGCTGATACTACCAGGGGTAGTGGATTCATTGGTGTTGGGATGTAACTTTCTAACACAAGTCGGTACCGAGATTAAGTGCGCTGGACACGAAGTGATAATACCGGCCAGGAATCGTCACAAGGGATGACTCGAGGAGAAGCTATCGGTGGCAGTCGTACAACGGGCAAGCGAAGATGACGACACGACGAAATTCCTGGAGGCAGAGCTAGCGAGTTTCAGCAGCATGAAGGGAGCGTCAAACATGGCAGAGCATCAGATCACGATGAAAGACGACAAATCAATAAAGCAGCGATACTACCCCAAGAATTCGAAAGTTCAAGGGGAGATCAATGCAAAGGTGGACGAGCTTCTCCAAATGGGATACATAGAACACTCAACAAGCCCATACAGCTCCCCCATCGTGATGGTTAAAAAAAAGACGGGCAAATGGAGACTATGCGTCGACTTTAGGCAAATCAACGCCAAGTTTATAAAGGATGCCTACCCGATGCCCCGAATAAATTATATTCTCGACCAACTGAGGGAAGCACGGTACATCAGCAGCTTGGACCTAAAAGATGGGTACTGGCAAATCCCTGGGAAAGGCTTATTCCAATGGAGAGTAATGCCATTCGGACTTCATTCGGCGTCTGCGACTTTTCAACGGGTGCTGGACCGGGTGATCGGTCCCGAAATGTCGCCACACGCATTTGCTTACCAGGATGACATCATAGTGAACGGGCGCTCGCTGGATGAACACAAGGCCAACCTAAAGGAAGTGTTCCGACGGCTTAAGGAGGCAAATCTGAGGTTAAACCCGGAGAAGTGCCAATTTTTCAGGAAAGAGCTGTTATATCTTGGTCATCGAGTGACTAGCGAGGGAATAGGCACGGATCCGGAAAAGGTAGCAGCCATCGCCAAACTAGAACCACCATCCACAGTAAGAGAGCTCCGACAGTACCTAGGCGTAGCATCATGGTACCGCCGGTTTGTACCTGACTTCGCAAAAATAGTCAAACCTCTCAACGATCTGCTACGCAAGGGCAATAAGTGGGTATGGACAAAGGAACATCAGACGGCGTTCGAAGAGGTGAAGGCAAGACTCGTCGCAGACCCCGTACTGGCATGCCCGGATTTCGACAAACCATTCATCTTGCAAACTGACGCGAGCGACTACGGCAACAGGGCAATCTTGACCCAGGAACCTGAACGAGGCGAAAAGGTAATCTCTTACTCAAGCCGAACGATCAACGGCGCGAGAAGGAGTGCTTGGCAATCGTCTGGGCGATCCGAAAGCTCAAGCCGTACCTGGAAGGTTACCACTTTAAAGTAGTAACCGACTACATGGCGCTGAAGTGGCTCAACAGCATAGAAAGCCCTTCAGGGAGGATCGCCTGATGGGCCCTGGAGTTGCAGCAGTACGACTTCGAAATAGCGTACAGGAAAGGACAACTTAACGTGGTGGCAGACGCTTTGTCAAGGCAGCCACTGCCGGAAACACTTCGAGGGATCAAGGAGACGTCGGCGGCGGAAGCTTTTGCAGCATGCAGCTGGACTCTCTCATATAGCGGGCAGCGAAGATGTCGCAACATGGAAGATGTGGGTTCCGAAAGCTCTACGGGAAACGGTGCTGAAGGAGAACCACGACTCACCGGCGGCTGGCCATGTAGGAAGTCGGAAGACAATAGCACGTCTGGCAGCCCGGTATTACTGGCCAGGAATGTACAGAGACGCCCGAGCCCACGTGCGAGGATGCGAGACATGCATGAGATTCAAGCCGAATCAGATGCAAATGGCTGGGAAAATGCTGACGCAGGTGCCAAAGGAACCATGGGCTACGGTGTGTGCGGACTTCGTCGGACCCCTGCCGCGTTCGAAGCACGGCAACCAAATGCTGCTGGTATTGATAAACCGGTTCTCCAAGTGGACTGAGTTGGTGCCGCTGCGAAGCGCGACGGCCGAATCCCTAAAGAAAGCTTTTAAAGAACGCATAATTGCGAGGTATGGGGTCCCCAAAATAGTCATAACGGACAACGGAGTCCAGTTTACCAGCAAAATTTTCAAGAGTTTCCTGGCCGAAATGGGAGCCAAGCAACACTTCACAGCTCCATACACCCCACAGGAGAACCCAACTGAGAGATCCAATAGGACGGTGAAAACAATGATAGCGCAGTTCGCAGGGCAGAACCAAAGAGACTGGGACGAAAAATGGCCGGAAATCATGCTGGCAGTAAGCACGAGCGTTTCAGAATCCACAGGTTACACACCGTCGTTCATTACCCAAGGCAGAGAACCAAGACCACCGAGCGCCCTATACGACAGAGAAACCGTAGGGACCGGACGACTGACAGAGACCCCGGAGGAGAAGGCAAACAAACTCAGAGAAATCTTCGAGATTGTAAGGCGGAACCTGGAGAAAGCATCCCAGGTCCAGGCTAGGCATTATAACCTAAGGAGGAGGCAATGGACGCCAAAGGTGGGTGACGTCGTGTGGGCCAAGGAACACCACTTATCAAAAGCGGCCGAGGGGTTCGCAGCAAAATTGGCCCCAAGATACTACGGACCTTACCAAGTCATGGGTTTTTCGTCACCAGTAATCTGCAAAATACGACACATAAACACAAAGAAAGAGCGGACCATCCACGTAAGCGAGCTGAAACAGCAACTAACGGAAAACGCAAGCGAGCGGCTACAGCAAGCAGACACAACAGACGCAAAACAACATTGAAAGTACAAGGATACCTCCAAAGATGCCCAAAGGATACTACGCAAGGAGTCAACGGATGCCTCCAAGGATGCCCAGAGGATGCTACGAACGGAGTCCAAGGATATCTCCAAGGATGCCCAAAGGATACTACGAAAAGAGTCAAAGGATACCTCCAAGGATTCCCAAAGGATACTACGAAAGGAGTCCAAGGATACCTCCAAGGATGCCCAAAGGATACCACGAAAGGAGTCCAAGGATACCTCCAAGGATGCCCAAAGGATACTACGAAAGGAGTCCAAGGATGCCTCCAAGGATGCCCAAAGGATGCTACGAAAGGAGTCCAAGGATACCTCCAAGGATGCCCAAAGGATACTACGAAAAGAATCAAAGGATACTTCCAAGGATGCCCAAAGGATGCTACGAAAGGAGTCCAAGGATACCTCCAAGTATGCCCAAAGGATACTACGAACAAATTCCAAGGATACCTCCAAGGATTCGCAAAGGATACTACGAAAAGAGTCAAAGGATATTTGCAAGGATTCCCAAAGGATACTACGAACAAATTCCAAGGATACCTCCAAGGATTCGAAAGGGATACTACAAACCGACTCCAAGGATACTACAGGGCAACTACAAAGGCGCAATGAAACACATAAAGGACATCAGGAGAACGTTAAGAACACAAAGGGAGCAAACCAGAGCGTCTAAGGTCTCGATTGGGACTGATCGGAGGAAAGAAAAAACACGCATCAAAAGTCGACCGAAGGAAGGGGGAAGACGGCACAGAGCAGAGAGCTGTACCGTAGATCTGGGTAGATCGCAAAGCGGTCAACCGGGCCGACGGACGCATCCCGACTGGCGCGGCGGAGGTAGAGTGGGCCAGCGAAGAGCCGCCCCAGGACCAGCTGGCACCCAGTAGCCATGCCGAGGCTGTGGTAGCGGCTACGTGGGAATTTCGACGAAAGTGCGAGGCGCGAAGGCGGAGCGAGGAGCGGCGGTTGAAGGAGATGGAGGAGTCGCCGGAGTGGCAGGCCCAACTGCGGATGGCCGAGGAGGAGGAGCAGCAGCTGTGGGAAACCCCGGGTACCCACCCACGCCGAGGTATGCGCCCGAGCCCTGCATCCCGCCGCAAGAAGTGGCAGAAGACTGGGCGTCCTCACCTCCGCGGTGGCTGCCCGAAATCCCGCCCACACCGCGGTACGAGGGGTCACCACAGTGGACGCCAGCACGACCACCCACGCCGAGGTTCGAGCAGCCACCACCGCAGCAGCAGCCACCACTGCGGCAGCAGCTTGAACGCGAGCAGCCACCACCGCAGCAGCAGCCACCACAGCGGCAGCAGCTCGAACGCGAGCAGCCATCACCGCAGCAGCAGCCACCACAGCGGCAGCAGCTCGAACGCGAGCAGCCACCACCGCAGCAACAACCACCACAGCAACAGCCACCACCGCAGCAGCAGCCACCACCGCAGCAGCAACACATCCGGACGGACATACCGGCGGCCCACGTGAGCCACAGCACCCGGACGTTCGTGGCCGAAGGGGTAAGTTGGCGGCAGCAGACGGTTGTCTGGACCTGGCCGGAGGGACCCGCGGAGGAGACGGCGGCGACGGAGGAGCCCCGAATTTGGGAAGAGAGTGGTCCCCGGGTGATCCCAGGACCCGCTGGATCCCAGGACCCGCGGTAGACCGTAGCATTGGGCCCCACCGTTACCGAGCACCGGACCAACGACGCCAAGGACAGGGCCATCGACGCCAATGCCAACCGGGAACGCGACGGTAACCGCGGAGCCAAATGAGCCGCTGGAGCGAGGACCCTGGGTGTGGCCTGAGCCTTGGAGGGTGGCCGACCTCCGCTCAAGCGGCAGCACTCGGCGCCCGAAGTGTCCGATGTGGTGGCACGGCCGAAATTGGCGCGGACGGTGTCGGCGCCGGAGGGCCAGCGATTGTGAGAGACCGCGGAGCATGAGTGGCCCGAAGGGATCGCGAAGGCACCGGCGGTAAAAGAGGCTCGCATCCTGGGCGGCAGGCGCAGCGTGCGCGTATGGAGAGATGGGCGCGCGTTCCGCGTCCGGTTGGGTCTGGCGGGCACAAGAGTGTTCGAGGAGCGGCCGAATAAAATTTGAATAAAATAAACAAAACAGAGTTTGAAAACCGGCATAGGACGTGAAACGCGGCTGAAACAGGGGCCAGAAGAAAGTGGCATACATTGCAGCCCGGCATCCTGAAATTCACGTTGGGTTAATACAGGAAGCAGCCAAACGATACCAAAATACTCACCTGCAGCGAAGCAAATGCGAAGTCCTCTCCGCACCCGCCCTCAAGTGTTGCCAGAGAGAGAGACGAGAGGCGAGAGGCGAGAGAGGTCGTATGGAGAGAGAAAGGATGAAATAGAAAGGAGTGAGGAAATGCGAAAACTTACCTAGAATGTTGCAAAATCACCATGAGCCAGGGAAGGGGGCGCCTCGATAGGCGATCGATTGGCACTGGACGATAGTGCGATCGATGGGCACACGAAAATGGAAACATCGGCCAAGGTGGAAATATCGCAACGAGCAGGTGGCAACGCCGCCCGTCGGTATCGATATGCGAACAAACATCGATCACGCACGAATGGTGTGACCAGGCGGAGGAACCAATAAAAGGAGTAGAACGCAGCAATGAGCAGCGAGCTGGGGATCGATAGCCCACGAGTATCGATGTCCCAGTGGGGTCATGGAAAATGTCGGCGCGGGAGATTCAAGTTGCTACGAGGAGGATGACCAGCGCTGTGGAAACTCAACAGAGTTAAGAGCGTCGTGGGAGCATCGAGGGAGCAACGAGGGAGCGCCGCGGGAATCACAAGGACTCGAAGGCTAGGACATGCAAGGAAACGCCGGAGAGTCGAAACAAGTTCTAAATGTTTCCCGAAGTAAGGGGGGAATGTGAGGAGTGAATAACTCCCCACAAATAGAAGCAGCAGCAGATGGCCGGCCGCTTACCAGATACGCGGCGAATTCGCGTAGTAACGGCGCGGCTAGGAGAGTTTGGAGACTTGGATGGAGAACGAGAGTGTTTTGAGACCAAGGATGGAGAGCGAGAGAGTTTGGGGACCAAGGATGGAGAACGAGAGAGCTTGGAGACCAAGGATGGAGATCGAGAGAGAACAGAGACTTCGCGGGCAAGGCAAGAGTGCCGTGAGCAAAAGCGGATAACGGAACTCCACCGGACTTTGTACTCTCCCGTGAACTTTGGACCGGGAGAAGAAGTGCCACATCTCGGCAGTGGAGCGGCACACAGGCGTGCTACAAGCATCACGGGAAACAGCGGGACGGCAGCAGTAAGCGGAGCATCGATTGGATGCGGTACGTGAAGGACAAGTGGGTCAACCAGGAGGCACGGACTTTGGACCCGGAGTGGAGAGATTCAGCGGGCCATGCGCAATAGGGAAATAACGGTTCCCGGAGGCCCTATATAAGGCCGCAGAGCGCTGGCAGCTGGATGAGTCGATCACAAGGAGTCAAACAGTCAAGATCACTTAGATACCAAAGTAAACAATCAAACGACCAGATAATCTACAAGGGAGCAACAACAAGTCGAGTCGCCAGAGAAGCAGCGCCGTGGGAGCCTACAAGGAGCAAGATTGCTACGTCGAGACGTTCGGGATTGGGATACCAGGAATCTCCGAATTGAGACGCAGGTAGCTGAGGTCCAGAGGGCATCGGCTAGGTCAAGGCGGTCGATTAACCTTATCCACAAAGTCCTGGCGTTACGCCTGGAGGGAGTATAACAAGCCAGAAGGGAGAGCGGTCGATCGGTACGGTCTCGAGTGGAATTGTCCAGGAAAGCCCTACAGATTCGACTTGCGAGGTCCCGGAGCGGCGTGCCCGAACCCCAAATATAACAAGCCAGAAGGGAGAGCGGTCGATCGGTACGGTCTCGAGTGGAATTGTCCAGGAGAACCCTACGGATTCGACTTGCGAAATCCCGGAAAAAAAAGCCACGCGGAAACGTCCCGGACCAAAAGCAAAAGGGTGAGGCTAAGTGGAACGTTCGTTTACACTAGGCGTGGAAGCGAAGTAAAGCGCGAGGCAGCTTCCTGGCGTTCAACCGTGACTGTCTGCGCGGGCTGAGCAGAAACCCAAGTGGGACCATCCGGAACAGAGCAAGGGACAGGCGGCGGTGTGTCGAAAGGAGCGATCCTGGAGAGCGTAGCTTTTGTTCACCCTAGTCTGAGAACGGTGACGCTTCCCTAAGCCCGTACGGCTGATCCCCCTCGCGAGTCCGAGTCGTTACCAGCAGTCACCAAGCCACGCGTGAGAAGCGAACAGCGAGCGAGCGTCTTCAGGGAGCTGCGATGATCTTCAGGGAGCTGCGAGTATCTTCAGGGAGCTACAGGACTGGAGCATCGAGTCATCAAGGCGAGAGGTCGTCGAGTCAACCAGGACCGTCGGAAGTACCGAAGGTCACAAGCAATGAGTCAAGGCCAACCAAGCTACTAAGACACTTGTAATAATATACCCGCAACAAACCCAATACGAACCCGTGAATTCTGTGCTTTCGCACTGAGCTACTGGGCGGTCACGTTAATATAAATTTGGTGCGGCGAACACACAATATACTGAGCTAGCCGCACGAATCTCGTAGCGAGCAGACCACAAAAATCAGTTCGTTACAACTTTTCTGTGCCTGCGTACGCCGATCACCAAAAACATGGCTAAAAGCAATAACCGTTTTATCATAATTTAATAAATTAAAAGATTTTTTAATCTGCTGATAACAGTTCACAAAGAGGCGCTTACCAGAAGAGCTGCCAAGCAGTTGTCAGAGTTGCGGAGTATAATTTATGAATATTAGAAAAATTATTTTATATCACGTATGTGAAAGTTTTTAGCCCATTTTCATACCCGTTACTCGTAGAGTAAAAGGGTATACTAGATTCGTCGGAAAGTATGTAACAGGCAGAAGAAAGCGTTTCCGACCCCATAAAGTATATATATTATTGATCAGGATCACTAGCCGAGTCGATCTAGCCATATCCGTCTGACCGTCTGTCTGTCCGTCCGGATGAACGCTAAGATCTCGGAAACTACAAGAGCTAGGCTATTAAGATTTGGCGTGCAGATTCCTGAGCTTCTTACGCAGCGCAAGTTTGTTTCAGCGAAGTGCCACGCCCACTCTAACGCCCACAAACCTCCCAAAACTGTGGCTCCTACAGTTTTGATGCTAGAATAAAAATTTTAACTGAAATGTGTTGTTCCCATCAATACCTATAGATTGACCTAAAAAAAGTTTGCCACGCCCACTCTAACGCCCACAAACCGCCCAAGCCTGTGACGGCCACAGTTTTCATGCTAGATAAAAAATTTTAACTGAAATGTATTGGTCTCGTCAATACCTATCGATTGATCGAAAAAAAAAAGTTTGCCACGCCCACTCTAACGCCCATAACGCTTAAATCTGTCTACCGCCGGTAGGTGCCGCATTTTAATCTCGCTTTGCTGGTTGCATATCTCCATTTCCCTTTGGTCCCTTTATCTGAGTAACGGGTATCTGATAGTCAAGGTACTGGACAATAGCGTTCTTCCTTGTTTAATTTGCTTCCGTTCTTTTGGTTCAAGCGAAGCTAAAGCGCGATCGTCGAGAATTCGGTACTGGTTGAGGATTAATATCCTATTACGTTTTGATATATGGCACGCAAAGTTACAGTCAGAACACGATACATTTGATAACTAGAAGTGTGAAGTTAAAATATGTTAACCACCTTGCCGTCCGAAACTGTTAATTTATTTCAGATCACTGTTGGCTGTTTGTTGCCTTTTTATGTTTAGTCGATTTTGGATGAGAAAAAACTACTCCTATTGGAAGATATTCCTTAATAAAAGTCGCGCAGTGGGTTGTTAAGTTTCTTAGTTCTATAATGTTGATTTTTCCATTAGCAAATATTGCCATCCAGTTTGTTGGTCTTTCGCAAGCCTTTTCCATTCCGCAAGGTGTTACGAAGTAATCCAAGCAGTTGCGGTTCAACAGCATGGCTGCATTGCACGCTTGGCTGTGTGTCTAATGGCAATTGTATCCTCCTCGGACACTGGCGTCCTTCAACTTAAATGTGCGTTTGTTCCTTGTTTTGGTACTGCTTTAAGGTTTGTCATGTCGCTACAAAAACAGTCATCTCTTTCCATTCCGATATTGATTGCTAGTCCCATATTTTTCTTCAAATTTTATTTTTATTTATTTAGAAGCTAACAATCATCTGCTTTCATACGTATGCTATGCTACTATAGAATAGGTAACAAAATAGGATCAATACAATGAGTATAATTACATATCTAATAGTTCAAGTTTTCTTAATATACTAATTGGAAGACTGTTAATGGGTATTTTGAGTCAAAATATATTATATAAGCTATTATAGTTGTTAGGTTAGGTTAGGTTAGGTAGGAGTGGTTGGAGATTAGATACTAATCCCCTCACTTAGGCCACAATGGGCCCCTTGTGATACCACATGATCTCTCAACAGATCCGTTTCCCTAGCTCATGGGTTACCTGCTTTCGTGAAGTATTCTTTTCTTCTTAAGAAACATAAGAGTTTTTGGATGCTTACGTCCTGAATGGCCGCAAGGTTCGGAAGTGTGTAGCTACCTAGGGTTTGAAAGCGCTTTAGGTTATGCGCTGGGCAGAAGCATAGGAGGTGTTCGATGCTCTCCTCTTCGTTTATCTGTTTGCAGCTGCGGCAGAAGTCGTGGTTACTTAGTCCCAGCCTTAGCGCATGAGTCCCTATAAGACAGTAGCCCGTGAGGGCATTTAGGAGAGTGGAGAGTGTGAGTCTAGAATTGTGGCATGTTGAGATTGAGTTCCAACGGTTCTTGGAAAGTGTATACAATCTCTGCCTGAGATGGAGCTTGCAGGTAGCCATGGGCATACCTACCGTGTCCTTATCACGAAGGATATCGGCGGTTGTCCCCTGCTTGCTAGCTCGTCTGCTATGCAGTTGCCCTCAATATTTCGGTGTCCAGGCACCCAGATGAGGTTGATTCTCAGATGAGTGGCCATCTCGTTAAGAGATTTGCGGCATTCAGAGATTGTTTTTGAGTTCGTTGTGTAGGAGTCAAGGGCCCTGAGGGCTGCTTGACTATCCGAGAAGATAAAGATATCTATGTCTTGATGTACAGACGTGTTCAGGTGGGTAATGGCTTCCTGAATTGCCATGACTTCCGCTTGGAAAACACTACAGTGGTCTGGTAGGCGGAATGAGACTTTTATGTCTAGTTCGGGGGAAAAGACTCCCCCACCTGTTTGAGAGTTAGTCTTGGAGCCGTCTGTGTATATGTTGACGGCGCTTACGAATTGGTGTGGGAGGTTGTCCCAGTCTGTACGGGTGGGTATAAAGATCTTGTATCTTCTTTCGAAGTTACTATGGGTGGGACGTAGTCTGTATTACGTGGTAAGGGTGAGTGTTTTGATAGGATAGTTTGTCCATGCCGCTGCTTCGCGGAGCCTCAGTGCTGTTGCAGATGCCCAGCTGTTGGCAAGTAGGTCCAGGGGTTGGAGATTGAGAATTGTGTTTAGTGCCTCAGTGGCAGTAGTGCGAAGCGCCCCACTGATGCAGAGCTCTGCGCTTCTTTGGATCTTGTGAAGGATCCGGAGGTTGCAGCTCTTTTTTAGAGAAGGCCACCAAACGATGTTTCCGTAGAGGAGAATGGGCCTGTCTATTGCAGTGTATAGCCAGTGAACTATCATGGGGGAGAAACCCCACTTCCTCCCTATGGCTTTTTTACAAGCGAAGGGGGCTATGGCAGCTTTGCGTGTGCGATGTAGGATGTTATCTGTCCAGAGGAGCTTTTTGTCGAGGATGACACCTAGGTACTTTACTTGGTTGCTAAAGGTTAGGCGCGTTTGGTGTAGTTTTGGGGTAACTAGAATTGGTACCTTATACTTTCTTGTAAAGAGAACTAGTTCGGTCTTTTCTGCGTTGGAAACTTAATGTAGAACAGATTTGTTAAGCCACAACACAATTCAAAACAAGGGAGAACGCTATAGTCGAGTACCTCGACTATTAGATACCCGTTACTCAGCTAAATGGACCAAAGGGAAATGGAGATATGCAAGCAGTAAAGCGAGATATAAATGCGCCACCTACCCGCGATCTCAATATATGGTTATGTGGGCTGTAGACAGATTTAGGCGTTATCGGCGTTAGAGTAAACGTGGCAAACTTTTTGTGGTCAATCGGTAGGTATTGACGAGACTAATATATTTCAGCTAACACTTTTTTCTAGCATGAAAATTGTGGGCGCCACAAACTTATGCGGTCTGTGGGCGTTAGAGTGGGCGTGGCAAACTTTTTTTTGGATCAATCGATAGGTATTAACAAGACAAACACATTTCAGTTAAAATTTTTTATCTAACATTTAAATTGTGGGCACCACAGAATTGCGTAACAAACTTACACTGCGTACAAGGCTACGGAATTTAAATCTGAGATCCTATTTCTCTATCTATGACAGTTTCCGAGATAACCGCGTTCGTATTAAGGATTTTTTGAAGTTTGTGGGCGGTTTGTCGGCGTTAAAGTGGGCGTGGCATAATTTTTTGAGGTTAATCGATAGGTATTGATGAGGATAATACATTTCAGTTAAAATTTGTGTTCTAGCATCAAAACTGTAGGAGCCACAGTTTTGGGCGGCTTGTGGGCGTTAGAGTGGGCGTGGCACATTGCTGAAACCAACTTGCGCTGCATAAAAAGCTCAGGAATCTGCATGCCAAATCCCAATAGCCTAGCTCTTATAGTTTCCGAGATCTCAGCGTCCATCGGGACGGAGAGACAGACGGACAGACGGTCAGACGGACATGACTAGATCGACTCGGCTTGTGATCCTGATCAAGAATACATACATGTTACATACTTTCTGACGAATTTAGTATACCCTCTTACTCTACGAGTAACGGGTATAACATTGATAGTGTTTAGATTTTGTACAGAGCACGGTCATAACTTACTCTCCAGTTCTTCTCCGAGGGAAATACCGCCACGATTTGGTCCACAATATCAGCAAAATCTATAGTTTTAAGCGTCTGCTGCCTAGCTAAGATTTCCTCTATAATGATATTAATTATCTGGTCTCTTTGATCTGCCGTTTAGTTGTTGGTCGTCAATTAAACTCAAGATTAAACTCTACATTATCTGAAAGGATTTCACCTGTAGGTTACGAGCCCAGACTTAGAAACTTTCCATCACGTTACAGTTTAAAAAAAATCGTGGTTAAAGTATCAATTAACTCAGTTGTTAAACTGTGGTGTGATGGAAAGTTTCTGACTTGAGTCGTAAAATCTTTTCAGATTATGTAGCGTTAAATCTTTACCAATTTGGGTTTCGCAGCACCGGCAATGGGGTTCTCTTGGTCTTGTTCCTCACCTGAGTCTACACCGAAATTACATTAAAAGAAATGTTAGAATGGAGTATAAAAATCTGTTCTTCAATATATACCTGTGATTTTTGCCAGCCTAACAGTTTGTACCGAAACGCAGCTCGAATACCTCCATTGCCAATGGCATCTAACTAAGTTTTAATTTTTAAAAAATAAAAACAAATTAATTTAAAAAAATATTTTATATAATACTTAGGTTTTGCCCCCACAAATATAAAATTGTTTTTAAATTTAATAAATACATCAGTTTATCACCTAAACTAACATAGCACACTTGCATCATTTTGCCCGATATATAAAACGATAGCTTGTTGTTATATCGGCGTGTCGATATCGATATCGATATCGATGTCACTCGTTGTTGTAGTGATGGTACGCGGCGATTTTTGTTAAAAAAAAAACAACGAATGACAGCATAAGCGAACAAATAAAAAATTTAAATAATATGGTAATTGTATTTGCTGCTAAGCACTTGAAAGGTGCTAAACGTGTGCTTTTTCTGCTGCTCAAATAAGAGCTCAAAAGGGTGATTTAAAAAGCGCTTAATATGTGCTAGTTTTTGAGCACTGGTGAACCCTAGGACATATCAATGTTAATTGAACGCTTAGTAATGAATATTTTGCATTTATTATTGTTTGTGTTCTTGGCTAATCTGAATAGACAATGTTTGGTCACTCCGCGGGACGAGGGAGTATGAACGCTCGTCGCGGGCACGGGGACGCTGTGTCTGACAGTACGATCGCGTCGCGGCACGGATAACTACGGGTAGCACGGTGCCGGACCACAGGCGATACAGGACTGTGCGGGGGTGAGTTCACGAATGTTCGTGTAACTGGTGGTAGACAGAGTGTTGGGGTCACGCCGCGGGACAAGGGGGTACTAAACACTAGATAGGACAGGACGATCGTGTCGCGACACAGGTAACTATAGTTACTACGGTGCCGGATCACAGGAGTTATAAGAGCTGTTCTAGGATGGGTTGACGGGAGTCAACCGATGATGGAAATAATGAATCATGTGTGGTGTAGGTTTGTAACTGTCTTTACTGAGCTGTTAATCAGGATTTAAATACTGTTCTGACCCGTAAATTGGGTGTATAAATTATCTGATGTGTAGTGCATCTGCGTTGGGGCAGCACCTGTACTTGGGTCGACCTAGTTTGGCCTCGAGTTCGTTGACTGGTCGTTTAGGCTGCAATGTCAGCAGTATGCTGCCTGTTGGGCTGTTCCGCTGAGTCTTGGCCGACTGACCCAAACTTGCAGCGGCGGCACTATATTGTGCTGCTACTGTGCGCCTGGTCGCTGTTTCGTATAAGTTGCATTGATCGTATATTTTGCTCGCTGATAACGTAGAACTCCGTCGTGTTGGGAGTTGCGTGCTTTTGACCCGTGCTGCGCTGAGGTTTCGTTAATCATCTAAAAAAACTGCTGTATTCGTCGGGTCTCAGTTTGTCGCAATGGTGATTTGTCACTACGAAATCGTTCTGGACCTTGACGGCTCGATGCGTTCTACTTGTGTTCCCAACTGTTGGTCTTAACTGGATAATATCTCAGGGTTTTATGTACGTCGTCAAAGCCGTACAGTCTTGAGCCGTAGATGGCCTACGTTATGCTCCAAATCGGCATGTAACGGTCCACGAGGGCTCCTTCATCCATCTTCCTCACGATCGTTTTGGTGTTGCTCGGTTGGCTGTGCTTGCTGTTACCTTGCGTGGTCCTCCAGTGCTGAACGCCGATCCCATGGAGATGTATTATGACTCCAATAGTGATTCGGGCCACGAGTAATAACCACGTCCTCCTCTTTTTTTTATGTATACTTACTTATATACAACTAAATATATTCTTGAATAGCAACGATTTAGTTTTTTTTGTTTTTTTTTATTCTGTGGTTGTCAGCGTTTTCACCCGACTCATGGGTATTGGAGATGTGATGCCCTGTTCCGCGACGTTCTCTTGGTGAAACCTTCTTGTACTCTTAACCTTTCTGATGAGTTCCAAAATTGCTGCTAGCAACAGTATTATTACGAAACCTGTTGCAATGGAGATTGTTTTAACGTAGTTCCCCTGCGTATTCGATGTCGTCTCTAGATCCCCTCTTTCTAGCTGCTCTTGTAGTTGATGGACTTCTCTCTGTAGGTGATTTAGGTTACCTTATCGCCTCCTCCAGCGTGTCGGCTCCGGATAAACAATCGTCGACATAGAAGTTTTGTTGAATGGCGTGTGCACCTAGCTGCTGGCTTGCCGGCGCTACCTGTGCCAAATGTTGTAAACATTTTGTTGCTAAGTAAGGCCACATTCAGTCCCATGTTTGACCGTGTTTAATTGAAAATACCGCATTTTCTCTAGTGGGTTTCGTCGCCATAGTGTAAGTTGATAGCCCTTGTCTTCAAAATGAACCCAGATCTGTCGATACATTTTTTCCACGTCTGCTGTGAACACGAACCGGTGAGTTCGGAACCGTAACAAAATTGATAGCAAATCATTCTGAATTGTCGGCCCTACCCTTAGGATGATGTTAAGGCTCCTTCCTGTCCTCTAGGAGCCGAAGCGTCGAAGACCACTATCAATTTTGTGGCGGAGCTGTCTGGTTTTAGGACGCAATGGTGGGGAATGAAATAATGATTCCTTGGTACACTGGAAAGCTGTACCTCCGCCATGTGATTAAACCGCTCATATTCATCCATAAAGTTCACGTATCCTTCTAGCGTTGCCGGATCCCGTTCTAGCCAACGCTGATGTTGTCCCCAGCACCCTTGGATTTTCCGCGAACGGCCCCCTTACCATTAAAAAATGTTCTTCACAAAGTCTCTCTTGGACTATCATTGCAGGTACCTCGGTGTTAAATATAACTAGCTTCCCCAAATTTTCCAGAGCTGGTAACGGATCCTCCCGTGTTCTTGTCGTGATATTTTCTGCCATGGCTGCTGGCAATCTTCGCCTAAGTGTGCCGTACGCAATCCACCCAAGAGTGGTTTCTTGTAGGATTGGCTTATCCGTCCCCAACTCGATAAGTCCGGGTCTTACCAATCGTGAGTATACCTCGGCTCCCAGAAGTAAATCTATGCGTCCGGGTTGCCCGAACCTTGGGTCCACCAACACTACCTCGCTCGGAATACTGAGTTCTTTATCTATGGAATCCGATGGTTGGTTTTCCATCAGTTGTGGTAGGATAAACACATCGATCTCCTACTGAAAATTTGAATTTAATGATGACAGCAGCACACGTGCCCGTGACGGGAATCCCTGCGCTTGTTGTCCAACTCCGTGAATACTTAGCGATGAACTGGTGATGGGAAGCGCAAGTTGATCTGCCATTCTTCTGGACATGAGATTCAGCTGAGAGCCACGGTCTATAACTGTGCGACAATTTTCTCGTTGTGTGTTTTGTCCTTGTACTGCCACAATGGCTGTGGCGAGTAATACGTATGTATTCGGCTATTGTTCAAGGGCCAACGCAGACACCTTGTTGATCATTGGGATTTGCTGCTTTGGATCTGACGCATCCATCGCTTGCAATGGTTGACCTATAGTAGCCTTCAATCGCAACCAGGTGTCGTCATAACCACCCTTGGAGAAGGCTGTGTCTGTCAAGACGTTCCTCGCTTCAACACGAAGCGAGCTCTGTAGAATATGTAGTTTTTGACTGGCCGAATATGGTTTATTATGTACTAACTCTAGAAAGAGATCATGGAACCGTGGCCAGTCTAGATACTCGCCATTGAATTCCGGAATGCTACTTGGCGGAAGTGCCAAGTTTAGACGTCATTTTCACGAAGCGGGTTCATTTCGTATTCCTCATATAATGTGTGGAATTGGGATAGCTCTGCTTCTGCCACGGTCCCAGGTGTGCTGTCCAATTCGTCGTGGGCTTGCCTCAATAACGCCCAATGGAGATCCAGATGCCTTTGTAGGGCTGGTGTGACGGTTGGAGCGTTCGAGGCTAATGTTAATGATGATTCCAATTCGTTGCATCTTCTCTGCTACTGTCAATTGCGGAATCTCCTTTGACTTGAACTCCTGTTCTGATCTTGATGTTGGCTGAAGTTCGTCTGGGGGCCTTCGGTAGCCCGCTTCCAGTGGGTATGTTTGCCAGGAAGATTTTGTGATATTTCTCGACCAGCTTCTTGAGTGCCACTAGTCGTGAAGAGTACTCAGTTCCAGTGGGTAATGCCGCTTGCTGGACCTCTTCAATCAGATCACAAAATTGTTGCCAGAGCTCCCTTAGTTGTTCTAATCTACCGACATAATAGCCTTCTCGGAGGCGTCGGTCGGCAGAATCCTTGCCATAATTCTTAATGAGCTGTTGGATATTTCCTTGCAGCTCGTTTTAGTCATCTAACAGCCGATTGTGTAAGTCGATTCTGTTTTGGTTTGTATGCTCGATGAATGAAGTTGACATAGTGCAGGTTGTTGTCAGGTATTGCCTCTGTAACACGTAGCTGACTGCGGTTCTTACAAATTTTTAATGAATGGTCCTATTTAAATCATTTTTGGCATGTATTTTAATATTGATAAGATGAACCAAACCTCATTTAAATCATTAAAAATATAAAAAAATGTGTCCAACGATTTATCATTGTTCAAAAAGTGACAAAAATTCATCACCTTTTAACCTTTCTTTCAGCGCTAAAAAGATGCTTTGCCGTCGTTGCGTTCGGCTCTGCCTCCGTTATGTTCGGCTCTGTCGGCGTCGCAGTCGTCTGCATGATGATTTTGTGCCAGTGCTGAATTGCTGCAGGGAATGTAAAATATACACTTGAATCTTAGGTACAGTAGGCTTACGTCGATATTAAAAATAAATAAAAAATAGTAAAGTCACTGCAGGTCTACGAGGCTTACGGCAAGGTGATCACCAGCCAGGCCAATGATGCCCAACCGGCCGGAGCCAATGCCTTCGCCGAGAAGGCTGACGAGGGCACAGAGATAACTTCACTTCCACCAGGAGAACGCTGGCATCAAGGAGCTCTAGTGAATTACCGGCGAGGAGTGATGACATCAGCATTTCCGTGCTTATGTTTATCAAGCACTGGAGGAGGAAAAGTGCTAAATGGCCTGTAAAAGCCCTCCAGGAACTGTACATAAATAAATAATAAAGATGTAGACCAAAAATTACTATCGCAGGTTGCGGATAGCGAGCGCCCTGGTTCTCCAGGGTAGCTACGAATAAGAGTGGAAGTTGGACACGGCCCGGCTACCGTCAAGCCCCCAACACAAAGCGCAAATAAGTAGCCCCGGACAGTCAGCGGGTATCTGCGCCGTAGCAGTACCGACGTCGCGCTTGTGCTGCCGCCTCCGACAAATAGCTCACACATACCCTTCCCACACTCTTTGAACCTACCTCTTTCCTACCCACACAACTCATCTCACCCCGGGCTGGACTAAGGTGTCACTCGTACCGTGCCGAGAGTCAATCTGGCTGGGAGCCCGAGTCATCAAATAACTCAGTCTCAAACGGTGAGCTCAGGCAAGTGGCGACCGCCTGTTCTAAGTCAGCCTTACCCGGGTACGGCGGATCTCTGCCGGGGTGGACCTTTCCTTTCTCCGCAGCTCGTGAGAATAAATATGGAGAATTTGACAAATACTAACAAAAAAAAAGATATGAACAACAAAAAAGAGCCCGACACTCTCAAAAAGTCGGAAGTCGTAACCAACGACGACAAGAAGAGCAAGATCACGGCTCCGATTACCCTAGTCCCTGTGACGTCGACCCCTGCCAAGGCCAGCGAACAACGCAGCCGGCTAAGCCCAACTCGCCATAGCGACAAGCCCAAGCCTCCCACCAGCGTAGGTGTGGCTAACCAGCTACTCCAACCTTAGGGGAGCGCAAAAGCCGGTCTCGTGGTGAGTACCAGGGCAAAGGAGTTTAAGAGGATACCACCTAACCAGGCAGGACCTCTTGAACGAAAGAAAGCTTTTAGGATCCTAAAACGGCTGGCCACCAATCCGATACGTGAGGATCAGACGTCAAAATTGGATTACCTGAAAATCCAAGAGGACATAGCCTGGGCAAAGGCGGTAGTCCCAGACTTCCACATCGCAATGACTACCAGCAACAGCAACAAGCGAGAGAGGTCGATGGAGACAGCTCAACCAGCAAGCAAGAAGGCTAAAGTAACCAACCGCGGCACATGGTCGAGATCCTTTGCGGAAGTGGTAAAGGGTCGGAAGATCATTGGTGTCATCGACCAGAGCGATGAAGGCGGTAGGATCCCAAGAAACCAATGGGGTCTGGTTAGACGGGCCCTTGCATCAGTGGCCTTGAAGTGGCCACCCGATTGCACAGATGCAGGGTGGTACCAGGGCAATGTTAAGTTGATCGCCTGCGAAGACGAGAGATCGGCAGCACTCTACAAGGCTGCAATTAACAAGGTCGGCGAGGTCTACCCCGGGGCCAAGCTGGCAGTTTGCGAGGCTGCAGACATCCCGTCTCGACCGAGAGCGAGGGTGTGGCTGCCGTCGGAACCATCGGAACCAGAAGCTATACTCAGCCTGCTGACCAGGTTCAACCCGAAACTTCCAACAGACGGTGGAGGTGGAGAAGGTGGAGAAAACCGAGCGCGTCACCATGAACGTGGTTATCCTCCTGAACCAGGCCTGCTTGGAACCCCTCGCAGCCCAACAATACCGGGTAAACTACGGGTTCGATAAGGTGCAGCTACGAATCTACGACACGGACAAGTTAGCGACCGACAACCTGGCTGCCTGTGCGTCGTACGAACCCCCGAGCGACGACGAATCGGAACATTAAGAGGCCACCCTCACCGGCTAAGTGTCAACCGACTCGGAGCTGACAGAGAGCCTGAAGCAGCTGTGCACCCAGGACACAACCCAACCAGGGCGCACTGTTCTCCAGGACATAGCGGGGGAAGCGGAGGGGACCCAGCCCGTCCTCGGTCCCAAAGATGGTGCAGTTTCTGCAGATTAACCTGCACCACAGCAAGGTAGCATCCGCTGCCCTCCTCACCAAGGATAAGGGTAAAACCAGAACCTGCATTCTTACAAAGACACACTTTAATGCATTTCTTATTCCACAGTTTAGCGAAGGCGACCTCACCACGGTCAGACTGGAGCTAAACGAACACACTCATCACACCATAGCATCGTTCTATCTGGCTCAAGAACACGAGGGGCCACTACCAAACACCACTACACAACAATTCATACGCACTCACTCATCTAAGGAACTCATCCTGGGTGGGGACGCTAACTCATACCACACAATGGGAAAGTAAAAACACCAACGAAAGGGGTGAGTTACTCTACGACTATCTCCTTCAATCAAATCTATTCATCTGCAACAAGGGTAATGACCCAACTTTCATCACTAGAAATAGGAGGGAAGTACTAGACATTACACTAATATCTGATCCCCTACTTAGCCAGCTAGAAGCGTGGAAGGTGGGGATCGTACACTCATTCTCAGACCACCGATACATAGAATTTACAATAAGTCTAGACTGTCCTTTCGCCGAGAACATCACTAATCTAAGATTAACCAACTGGGGATATTACAAAAATCTCCTCAACAGGAACCTACACGCTCCACCGACACACATACGCAACCGTCAAGAATTAGATAACCTAGTTAACACTTTTACTGATATCTGCGGTGAGGCCTTAAAAAAGGCTTGCCCAAGCAGAACAGTCAAAACAAAGCACAAACCCCCTTGGTGGAACGCAACCCTGGCGAACCTTAAAAGAGAGTGTAGAACTTACTTCAATAGAGCTAAATACAACAATAGCGAATCCTCCTGAAATTTATACCATACAAAACTAAGCCTATACAAAAAGAAATTAGAATATCAAAACGAAGAGCTTGGACTAACTTCTGCAGTAGCATAGAATCTACTGCGGAGGCATCCAGACTCAGAAGAATTCTAGCAAAAGCTCCAGCAACCATTGGCTATCTAAAAACCAATGCTGACAGCTGGACGGGAAACCCTTGAACTACTGTTAGACACCCACTTCCTTAAGAACACCCATGTAGTGGAGGACCTCCACATAGAGGAGAACCTAGACGACCAGAGTATTGACAACATTTCAAACCCTGGCCGCATTCAGTGGGCTGTCAACTCTTTTAAGCCCTTCAAATCGCCCGGCCCAGATGGGTTCTTCCCGGCCCAGCTACAACGGACACTAGATATGTCCCTACCCTGGTTGACAGCCATCTTCCACGGCTGCCTTGCTCTAAACCATATTCCAACAAGGTGGCTGGACGTTTAGGTAATTTTTATACCGAAAGCCGGAAAGCCCTCCCACACCAACCCAAAGGACTTCCGCCCGATTAGTCTCTCTTCCTTCTTGTTGAAGACCCTGGAAAGGCTAATTGACACCCATATCAGACTAACCATCGACCATAGCCTACTCTCTGACGCACAGCAACAACAGATACCGCCCTCCACTCTCTAGTGTACAGTATAGAAAGAGGTTTCCGCAATAAGGAATACTCTCTTGCGGCGTTTCTAGACATAGAAGGCGCCTTTAACAACGTCACCCCAAGGGCGATTACTGGTGCTATCACTGAACTGATCTAGATCTCTTTACAAGAAAGTATAAGGTACCAATTCTAGTTCCCCCAAAACTACACCAAACGCGCCTAGCCTTTAGCAACCAAGCAAAGTACCTAGGTGTCATCCTCGACAAAAAGCTCCTCTGGACAGATAACATCCTAGATCGCACACGCAAAGCTGCCATAGCCCCATTCGCTTGTAAAAAAGCCATAGGGAGGAAGTGGGGTTTCTCCCCCATGATAGTTCAATGGCTATACACTGCAATAGACAGGCCCATTCTCCTCTACGGAAACATCGTTTGGTGGCCTTCTCTAAAAAAGAGCTGCAACCTCCGGATCCTTCACAAGATCCAAAGAAGCGCAGAGCTCTGCATCAGTGGGGCGCTTCGCACTACTGCCACTGAGGCACTAAACACAATTCTCGATCTCCAACCCCTGGACCTACTTGCCAACCTGCCCAGCTGGGCATCTGCAACAGCGCTGAGGCTCCGCGAAGCAGCGGCATGGACAACAGGGTCTACGGATCACTCAAATATCCTATCAAAACATACATCCTTACCACGTAGTACAGACTACGTTCCACCCATAGTCAACTTCGAAAGAAGATACAAGATCTTTATACCCACCCGTACAGACTGGGACAACCTCCCACACCAATTCGTAAACGCCGTCAACATATACACAGACGGCTCCAAGCTTAGCTCCCAAGCAGGTGGGGGAGTCTTTTTCCCCGAACTAGACATAAAAGTCTCATTCCCCCTACCAGACCACTGTAGTATTTTCCAAGCGGAAGTCATGGCAATTCAGGAAGCCATTACCCACCTGAACACGTCTGTACATCAAGACATAGATATCTTTATCTTCTCGGATAGTCAAGCAGCCTTCAGGGCCCTCGACTCCTACACAACGAACGCAAATCTCTTAACGAGATGGCCACTCATCTGAGAATCAACCTCATCTGGGTGCCTGGACACCGCAATATTGAGGGCAACTGCATAGCAGACGAGCTAGCAAGACAGGGGACAACCGCCGATATCCTTCGTGATAAGGACACGGTAGGTATGACAATGGCTACCTGCAAGCTCCATCTCAGGCAGAGATTGTATACACTTTCCAACAACCGTTGGAACTCAATCTCAACATGCCACAATTCTAGACTCATACTCTCCACTCTCCTGAACGCCCTCACGGGCCACTGTCTTATAGGGACTCATGCGCTAAGGCTGGGACTAAGTAACCACGACTTCTGCCGCAGCTGCAAACAGATAGACGAAGAGGAGAGCATCGAACACCTCCTATGCTTCTGCCCAGCGCATAACCTAAAGCGCTTTCAAACCCTAGGTATCTACACACTTCCGAACCTTGCGGCCATTCAGGACGTAAACATCCAAAAACTCTTATGTTTCTTAAGAAGAAAAGAATACTTCGCGAAAGCAGGTAACCCATGAGCTAGGGAAACGGATCTCTGAACAGATGCGGGAATTTGCCCTGCAGTAGGATAACCACGTCGTCCGCGTGGGCTACCATTTTTGTGCCCGCCTCTTCTAGAAGTGAAAGCAGTTTGTTGACCTCTAAAACCAATAGAAGAGGTGAGAGTACGCCCCCTTGTGGGGTTCCTCTGCTGACATTCCTGGTCGAGTGGGCCGATCCCATAGTGGAGTACACTACTCTGCTGGTTAGCATGGTGTGTATGAGTCCCACTATGGGCCGCTAAATGCCCAGTTCAGTCAGAGCACCAGTAATCGCTGTTGGGGTGACGTTGTTAAAGGCACCTTCTATGTCTAGACACACTGCAAGAGAGTATTCCTTATTGCGGAAACCTCTATCTATACTGTACACTAGAGAGTGGAGGGCGGTATCTGTTGATCTACCCTTACGGTACGCATGCTGTGCGTCAGAGAGTAGGCTATGGTCGATGGTTAGTCTGATATGGGTGTCAATTAGCCTTTCCAGGGTCTTCAACAAGAAGGAAGAGAGACTAATCGGGTGGAAGTCCTTTGGGTTGGTGTGGGAGGTTTTGCCGGCTTTCGGTATAAAAATTACCTTAACGTCCAGCCACCTTGTTGGAATATGGTTTAGAGCAAGGCAGCCGTGGAAGATGGCTGTCAGCCAGGGTAGGGACATATCTAGTGTCCATTGTAGCTGGGCCGGGAAGAACCCATCTGGGCCGGGTGATTTGAAGGGCTTAAAAGAGTTGACAGCCCACTGAATGCGGCCAGGGTTTGAAATGTTGTCAATACTCTGGTCGTCTAAGTTCTCCTCTATGTGGAGGTCCTCCACTACATGGGTGTTCTTAAGGAAGTGGGTGTCTAACAGTAGTTCCAGGGTTTCCTGACTGTATTCCGCCCAGCTGTTAGCATTGGTTTTTAGATAGCCAATGGTTGCTGGAACTTTTGCTAAAATTCTTCTGAGTCTGGATGCCTCCGCAGTAGATTCTATGCTACTGCAGAAGTAGGTCCAAGCTCTTCGTTTTAATATTCTTATTTCCTTTTTGTATAGGCTTAGCTTTTTATGGTATAAATTCCAGGAGGATGCGCTATTGTTGTATTTAGCTCTATTGAAGTAAGTTCTACACTCTCCTTTAAGGTTCGCCAGGGTTGCGTTCCACCAAGGGGGTATGTGCTTAAGGCCTCACCGCAGATATCAGTAAAAGTGTTAGTTAACACTATCTATCTATCTATCTAATTCTTGACGGTTGCTTTTGTGTGTCGGTGGAGCGTGTAGGTTCCTGTTGAGAAGATTTTTGTAATATCCCCAGTTGGTTAATCTTATATTAGTGATGTTCTCGGCGGGAGGACAGTCTAGACAGTCTATGTATTGGTGGTCTGAGAATGAGTGTTCGATCCCCACCTTCCACGCTTCTAGCTGGCTAAGTAGGGGATCAGATATTAGTGTAATGTCTAGTACTTCCCTCCTATTTCTAGTGATGAAAGTTGGGTCATTACCCTTGTTGCAGATGAATAGATTTGATTGAAGGAGATAGTCGTAGAGTAACTCACCCCTTTCGTTAGTGTTTGTACCCCATTGTGTGTGGTGTGAGTTAGCGTCCCCACCCAGGATGAGTTCCTTAGATGAGTGAGTGCGTTTGAATTGTTGTGTAGTGGTGTTTGGTAGTGGCCCCTCGTGTTCTTGAGCCAGATAGAACGATGCTATGGTGTGATGAGTGTGTTCGTTTAGCTCCAGTCTGACCGTGGTGAGGTCGCCTTCGCTAAACTGTGGAATAAGAAATGCATTAAAGTGTGTCTTTGTAAGAATGCAGGTTCTGGTTTTACCCTTATCCTTGGTGAGGAGGGCAGCGGATGCTACCTTGCTGTGGTGCAGGTTAATCTGCAGAAACTGCACCATCTTTGGGACCGAGGACGGGCTGGGTACCCTCCGCTTCCCCCGCTATGTCATGGAGAACAGTGCGCCCTGGTTGGGTTGTGTCCTGGGTGCACAGCTGCTTCAGGCTCTCTGTCAGCTCCGAGTCGGTTGACACTTAGCCGGTGAGGGTGGCCTCTTCATGTTCCAATTCGTCGTCGCTCGGGGGTTCGTACGACGCACAGGCAGCCAGGTTGTCGGTCGCTAACTTATCCGTGTCGTTGATTCGTAGCTGCACCTTATCGAACCCGTAGTTTACCCGGTATTGTTGGGCTGCGAGGGGTTCCAAGCAGGCCTGGTTCAGGACGATAACCACGTTCATGGTGACGCGCTCGGTTTTCTCCACCTTGACTACCTTCCAACCGTCTGTTGGAAGTTTCGGGTTGAACCTGGTCAGCAGGCTGAGTATAGCCTCTGGTTCCGATGGTTCCGACGGCAGCCACACCCTCGCTCTCGGTCGAGACGGGATGTCTGCAGCTTCGCAAACTGCCAGCTTGGCCTCGGGGTAGACCTCGCCGACCTTGTTAATTGCAGCCTTGTAGAGTGCTGCCGATCTCTCGTCTTCGCAGGCGATCAACTTAACATTGCCCTGGTACCACCCTGCATCTGTGCAATCGGGTGGCGGGCCTGGGCTTTCGTCCAGCACTTTCAAGGCCACTGACGCCAGGGCCCGTCTAACCAGACCCCATTGGTTTCTTGGGATCCTACCGCCTATCGCTCTGGTCGATGACACCAATGATCTTCCGATCCTTTACCACTTCCGCAAAGGATCTCGACCATGTGCCGCGGTTGGTTACTTTAGCCTTCTTGCTTGCTGGTTGAGCTGTCTCCATCGACCTCTCTCGCTTGTTGCTGTTGCTGGTAGTCATTGCGATGTGGAAGTCTGGGACTACCGCCTTTGCCCAGGCTATGTCCTCTTGGATTTTCAGGTAATCCAATTTTGACGTCTGATCCTCACGTATCGGATTGGTGGCCAGCCGTTTTAGGATCCTAAAAGCTTTCTTTCGTTCAAGAGGTCCTGCCTGGTTAGGTGGTATCCTCTTAAACTCCTTTGCCCTGGTACTCACCACGAGACCGGCTTTTGCGCTCCCCTAAGGTTGGAGTAGCTGGTTAGCCACACCTACGCTGGTGGGAGGCTTGGGCTTGTCGCTATGGCGAGTTGGGCTTAGCCGGCTGCGTTGTTCGCTGGCCTTGGCAGGGGTAGACGTCACGTGGACTGGGGTAGTCGGAGCCGTGATCTTGCTCTTCTTATCGTTGTTGGTTACGACTTTCGACTTTTTGATAGTGTCAGCCTCTTGTTTGGTACAGTCTTTTTTGTTTTTATTTGTTAAATTCTCCATGTTAAATCCCACGAGCTGCGGAGAAGGGACAGGTCCACCCGGGCAGAGATCCGCTGTACCCGGGTAAGGCTGTCTTAGAACAGGCGGTCGCCACTTGCCTGAGCTCACCGTTTGAGACTGAGTTATTTGATGACTCGGGCTCCCAGTCAGATTGACTCTCGGCACGGTACGAGTGACACCTTAGTCCAGCCCGGGGTTTTTTTTTTTATATTCATTTATTTCATCCAACTATATACATTAAAAGTGAGTTCAAGAACAGGAGTAGGGGGCCGTGGTTGCGCGGTATCACCGCAAGGTATTGCTTCGCGCAATGGTAGCCACCTAGGCTGTTACTTCTCTCCTCTCGTTATCGGTGCGACGCAGCGTTCGCAGTACGCTCGCTGCGTAGGCTGCCGTCGCTTCCCAATTCGCCTCCTTCAGCAGCATGAGGGGCACAAAGGTTTCTGGCGGAACTCTTGCCCCGGTGGTCTCCGTGAGTATCTGGCGGTCATAGCCAAAGCGGCGACATTCAAAAGGGACATGCTGAGCGTCCTCGACAATGCCGCTGCCGCACTCTGGGCAACCGTCCTCCGTGTCGTGCCCGAAGCGCTTAAGGAAGCTTCGGAAGCAGCCGTTTCCACTCAGCGCCTGCGTGAGGTAAAAATCCACCTGGCCGTGCTTCCTACTTAGCCATGGCTCTATGCTGGGGATGAGCTTGTGCGTCCAGCGACCCTTGCTGGAGATGTCCCAGGCTGCCTGCCAGTTGACGACGCTCTGCATCCTGGCTCTTCTCTTCACCTCGGTCTTTGTACTGCGGTCCGCCTGTTCGCCTGCTAGAGCCGCGCGAATCTCCTTGGCCTCCCGCACCAGTTCACACAGGGGAACTTGGCCTGCGATGACAAGGGCTGCGTCGTCCGAGATCGTCCTGAAGGCACACGAAATTCTAACGGCGCACAGGCGGTACGTCGAGTTAACACCTCGCATGTAGCTACTCACAGCAGTGGCCTCAGCCCACACTGGAGCCGCGTACAGCAACTGCGACTTGACAACAGTCGCGAGGAGCCTGCGTCTGTCCTGCTTCGGTCCCCTGGTATTCAGCAGGATCCTGCAGAGCGATCCTGTGGTTTCGCTTGCCTTCTTGTTTACGAACTCCAGGTGTTCGCGGTAGGAGAGGCGGGTGTCCAGCATGACTCCCAGGTACCTTATGGCACGCTGAGAAGTTATCGTTGACCCTCCGATCTGTATGTGCGCCGACTCCACTGCTTTCCTGCTTGAAATCAGCACCGCCTCAGTTTTTTGAGAGGCCAGCTCTAGGCCCGCCACTGTGAGCCACTCCTCCACTGCTCGAATTGCGCAGTTTGCAGCTGCCTCCACGGCCGCAACTTCCTTGGCCACCACAACCAGCGCGACATCATCCGCAAAGCCCACAATGTCGGTGCTGCTCGGCAGTGGGAGCTTCAAAACACCGTCATACATCGTGTTCCAAAGCAGAGGGCCCAGTACCGAGCCTTGAGGAACACCGGCTGTCACCTCGTACGTCCTGGGGCCCACAGAGGTGTCTAGGACCAACTCCCTTTTGCTGAGGTAGCTGTGCACTACATTCAGCAGGTAATCCGGGATGTTGAAGGACCGTAGTGCCTCCAGTGTCCTCCCCCAATCGGCTGTGTTGAACGCGTTCCGTATGTCCAGCGTGACCACTAGACAATACTTTTTCGTCCCACCTTTCCATCTGGTACCCGCGATGGCTTTAGCAGCAATATTGGTGACCCTCTCTATCGCGTCCAGTGTAGATTTCCCTTTACGGAAACCGTACTGGTTGGACGACAGTCCACCGGCGTCCTCCATGGCAGCGTTAAGTCTTGTTGCAATGACCCTTTCGAAGACCTTGCCTATAGTGTCCAGCAGGCAGATGGGTCTATAGGAAGAAGCTTCGCCCGCTGGTTTCCCTGGCTTCGGCAGGAGCAGAAGTTTTTGGCGCTTCCACCTGTCGGGGAAGGTCCCTTCCAGCATGCACGTGTTGTAGAGCGATGCTACCACGCCCGGATGGAGGGATAGCAGGGTCTTCACTGCCCTGTTCGGGACCAAATCCGGCCCGGGTGCCTTCTTGCTCTTCAGGTTCCTTGCCGCAGACAATAGTTCCGTCTCCGTGACCGGACATATCTGGCTCCCAATTTGTCGCGTCCATCGGGGGATGCAATGGCGGCGACCCTCTGGAAACAGCACTTGGACAATGCCTTCCAGGACCGCTGGGTCAGTAGGCGACCTGTTGCCGGCACTCACACGCTTGACCACCGTCTTGTAGGCTCTTCCCCATGGGTCGTTTTCCAGCTCGTCACAGAGCTTGAGGTAGCTCTCCCTCTTGCTGTCCCGAATCGCCAGTTTGAGTGCCTTCTTTGCACTCTTAAAGCAAGAGTTGCAGACAGAAAGGTTTGCGGTGCCTCTCGCCCTTTGGACTAACCTCCTGGCTCGAAGGCAGGTCCTGCGCAAGCTAGCGATTTCCTCGCTCCACCAGTACACTGGCGCGTGGTGCTTCCGAAAGGTCTTACGCTGCTGCATGCTTTGGTCACAGGCTTCCTCCAGTCTGGCTGCCAATTTGTTCGCTGCTACATCTGCCGAGTCCAGCTCAGATACAGCCAATCCCTCCAGTGCGCTGGCGAAGGTCTGTGTCCTAAAGGTGTCCTGGCGGTAGGCTTTTCTTGGCCCGGTCATCGGCTGGCTTTGGCACGGTGGACCGCCAACTGTCAGCAGGATGGCCTCATGGTCGCTGGCCGTGAACACCTCGCCTATCCTCCAGCGTGTGCTACGGGATAACGAGCTGCTCGCGAACGATAGATCGATGATTGAACCGGCCCCAGCTCTGTTGAAGGTGTGCTGGGAGCCCTCGTTCAACAGGACGATGTCCAGAGACGCAATTGCTTCAAGGATGGTGCGCCCCCTGGCGTTGGTATAGAGGGAGCCCCATTCCTCGGCCCAGGCGTTAAAGTCGCCTCCGATCACCACGTTGCTCCTTCCTCTTAGGTCGCTGATCAGCTCGTCCATGATCCTGCTAAAGGACGTCAGTGATAGACTGGGGGCCAGGTAGCAGCTGTAGATCCATGTGCCGCCTACGTTCGCTCGGACAAATCCCTCTACTGCCATCGTGTCCCGCATTGGTGGAACACTCACGCCGCAGAGCCACAGTGCAGCTTTGCCTGTGCGATCCGTGACCCAATCGCTGCTGCTTTCCACTCTGTATGGCTCACTGAGTATCGCCACCTCAGAACCCAGCTCACGCACCGTCTGCTTCAGCAGGTCCTGCGCGGCCCTACAATGGTTCAGATTTATCTGAATCAATTGCATGACGGCCGAGGTCTCCCTGTCCCGCTGGTTGTGGCTGGGCAGAGTCTGCTTCCTGCCTGGTGCCTGGTCTCCTTTCTTCCTGCCGCAGAGCAGAATAAACATGAAGGCTCCTTGCTGCACTTGGCTGCCTTGTGCCCTTTTCACCACATCTCATGCAGCAATCGCTCCTGTCCACTAGGCTCTTGCAGTTAACTGCAATATGCCCGGATTCCAAGCATTTAAAACATCTTGGGGGGCCTGTTCTTTCGCGGATCCTGCAGATGGTCCATCCAATCCGCACCTCGCCACGATGGAGGACGGTTTTCCCCAGGGAGTAGGGCAAGCTGATCACAGCTAGCTGCGACTCCGCGTAGCCTCGACGCAGACTCCGAACTCTGATGCGCTCCGCGTCGATACCATACTGGCTCGCAATCGCAGCGCAGATTTCCTGCTCCGTCGCGATGGAGTCGATGTCTCGTATCTCCAGAACGAGCAGTTTGGTCTCATCCGACATGGCTCGCACTGACGCTGCCTCGCCTAGCACCCTCGCAATGCTCTCCTTCATGGCTTCTGCACTTTCTGCGCTGCCTTTGGCCACCTCGAGCAGTAGGTTGCCGTTAATGGTGCGGCGTACCTTGGATACACAGCTTCCCAAGTCCGACAGCTGTTTATCTTCCCTTCGAGTCACCATGGCTAACACCTCGCTGTACGATTTCCCGCTCGCCTGGACAACGACGGCGTCGGGTCTGGCGCGACGCGTGGCCCTCGGCTTTTTCTTGACCACCTCCCACTCAGCGACCGGAATTGCGGGGCTCACAGTCTTACTGGCGCCAGCGTGCGTCGCATCTCTCTCTTGTGGCCCTTTTGGCGGGTTCTTTCGGGTGCTCCTGGAAGCTTTGGCATTTTTCTGCTGCGTTGGGCGCGTGGATGGTGGGGCCACTTGAACCACGGTTCCTCCAGCCACAGTCGGCTGGCTTATCCTTCGCCAAGGCTCCGTTTGCGCTGCAGAATCTCTCCTCCAGACAGGCGTTGTCTGCTGTTCTTTGTCGGCGCTCTGCAGGCTTCGAGAGCATTTCGCGCACACAATTGCAGCATCTTGCCCATTCACCCTGATACTGTCGTCCTTGCCGCCCTCTCTGTTCGCCTCTAGGATGTTCGTGTGAAGCGCCTTCATGCGCACGAACGTCTCCCTCGTGGCGACAGTTATGTGGCGCGCCGTCTTGTATATCATCTTGGTGGATACCTCCTGCAGAAGCTTCCCCAGCTCCAAAAGATCCTCCAGACAGGTTGCCTCGTGGGAGGCCTTGCTCCTTTTGGCCGGCGTTGTCCTCTCCGAGTTAGCTGGGCTCGCAGGATCACGCGTCCTCTTAGGGGTATCCTTAGCTTCCTCGGTGTCTACGAACAGCTCATCGACTTGGGTTGTAGAAGGTGCCGGCGAGCGGGCGAGCTTGCTGCCCTTCTTAAATGCCGCTGCAACTCCGTCGGTCCCATCTTCCCTCGGCTGGCGGGGAGATCTTGCCACCACTGGTCTGCCCGCGAAAGGGTTTTCAGCCTCCTCCATCTCAGGCTACCCGGTTTGTTCGAGGGAGGCTCCCGCGCTGGCCACAGATTTCCCCTAGGCTTACGATGGGGGATATACCGCCCCTTTTCGGTCCCCAGTGCCCCTTTTGATAGACACCGCCGCGGCGGAGGGGTTGGAATTTAGCCCGATCCTTGGCCTTCTGCCTTTTGCCGTCCCTGAATCCCGGTGCCAGAATTTGGAGAATTTCGAATATTCAAAATTCAAAAACTTTGGCTGGGCCCGCGTTTATGGCGCTTTCCAACACTATGTGCTGTTAGGCGCGGGGATCCGCGCTGTTAAGCTCCTACCCCGACGTTGTTCAACACTGTAAACAGCTGATTTTGTTGTTTGCAGTGATGAGGGAAAAAACGCGCGGGTGGCAGCTTGTGGATGCTGTGCACGTGAGAGAGAATTCGAGGTGAAAGCCTCTCACTCGATGGGCGCGGGAGAGGATCCCCCCCCTGGCCCACGAACCGACAGCAGCCTCACCAGTTTAAGATTTGGGGATACGTTCGGAGGCCCCGCCGGAACAGTGCCCTGGTACGTACCTTTAGTCCCGGAGTGTCTCGCACTATACACAGTACACTTTTTAGGTAACGACCGTCGCTACACTGACTTTAAAACGAGATAATCTCAGAGCGCACTCGACTATACAACCGTCTTGCCTCACGTCAGTTCTCTGTCCCGTCCAGCCCGGGGTGAGATGAGTTGTGTGGGTAGGGAAGAGGTAGGTTCAAAGAGTGTGGGAAGGGTATGTGTGAGCTATTTGTCGGAGGCGGCAGCACAAGCGCGACGTCGGTACTGCTACGGAGCAGATACCCGCTGACTATCCGGGGCTACTTATTTGCGCTTCGTGTTGGGGGCTTGGCGGTAGCCGGGCCGTGTCCAACTTCCACGCTTATTCGTAGCTACCCTGGAGAACTAGAGCGCTCCCTATCCGCAACCTGCGATAGTAATTTTTGGCCTACATCTTTATTATTTATTTATGTACAGTTCCTGGGGGGCTTTTACAGGCCATTTAGCACTTTTCCTCCTCCAGTGCTTGATAAACATAAGCACGGAAACGCTGATGTCATCACTCCTCGCCGGTAATTCACTAGAGCTCCTTGATGCCAGCGTTCTCCTGGTGGAAGTGAAGTGATCTCTGTGCCCTCGTCAGCCTTCTCGGCGAAGGCATTGGCTCCGGCCGCTTGGGCATCATTGGCCTGGCTGGTGATCACCTTGCCGTCACCTGCAGTGACTTTACTATTTTTTATTTATTTTTAATATCGACGAAAGCCTACTGTACCTAAGATTCAAGTGTATATTTTACATTCCCTGCAGCAATTCAGCACTGGCACAAAATCATCATGCAGACGACTGCGACGCCGACAGAGCCGAACGTAACGGAGGCAGAGCCGAATGCAACGACGGCAAAGCATCTTTTTAGCGCTGAAAGAAAGGTTAAAAGGTGATGAATTTTTGTCACTTTTTGAACAATGATAAATCGTTGGACATGTTTATGTTAAAATCATCACCATTTTGTATGCAAGGTCAGAGCTTATTAAACACATTTTTTTATTTTTTAATGATTTAAATGAGGTTTGGTTCATCTTATCAATACCAATATACATGCCAAAAATGATTTAAATAGGACCATTCATTAAAAATTTGTAAGAACCGCAGTCAGCTACGTGTTACAGAGGTAATACCTGACAACAACCTGCACTATGTCAACTTCATTCATCGAGCATACAAACCAAAACAGAATCGACTTACACAATCGGCTGTTAGATGACTAAAACGAGCTGCAAGGAAAAATCCAACAGCTCATTAAGAATTATGGCAAGGATTCTGCAGACTCTTCACGACTAGTGGCACTTAAGAAGCTGGTCGAGAAATATCAGAAAATCTTCCTGGAAAACATACCGACTGGAAGCGGGCTACCGAAGGCCCCCAGACGAACTTCAGCCAACATCAAGATCACAACAGGAGATCAAGTCAAAGGAGATTCCGCAATTGACAGTAGCAGAGAAGATGCAACGAATTGGAATCATCATTAACATTACCCTCGAACGCTCCAACCGTCACACCAGCCCTACAAAGGCATCTGGATCTCCATTGGGCGTTATTGAGGCAAGCCCACGACGAATTGGACAGCACGCCTGGGACCGTGGCAGAAGCAGAGCTATCCCAATTCCACACATTATATGAGGAATACGAAATGAACCCGCTTCGAGAAAACGACGTCTAAACTTGGCACTCCCGCCAATTAGCATTCCGGAATTCAATGGCGAGTATCTAGACTGGCCACGGTTCCATGATCTCTTTGTAGAGTTAGTACATAATAAACCATATTCGGCCAGTCAAAAACTACATATTCTACAGAGCTCGCTTCGTGTTGAAGCAAGGAACGTCTTGACAGACACAGCCTTCTCCAAGGGTGGTTATGACGACACCTGGTTGCGATTGAAGGCCAGGCATCGCTACCATAGGTCAACCATTGCAAGCGATGGATGCGTCAGATCCAAAGCAGCAAATCCCAATGATCAACAAGGTGTTTGCGTTGGCCCTTGAACAACATACGTATTACTCGCCACAGCCATTGTGGCAGTACAAGGACAAAACACACAACGAGAAAATTGTCGCACAATTATAGACTGTGGCTCTCAGCTGAATCTCATGTCCAGAAGAATGGCAGATCAACTTGCGCTTCCCATCACCAGTTCATCGCCAAGTATTCACGGAGTTGGACAACAAGCGCAGGGATTCCCGTCACGGGCACGTGTGCTGCTGTCATCATTAAATTCAACTTTTCAGTAGGAGATCGATGTGTTTATCCTACCACAACTGATGGAAAACCAACCATCGGATTCCATAGATAAAGAACTTAGTATTCCGAGCGAGGTAGTGTTGGTGGACCCAAGGTTCGGGCAACCCGGACGCATAGATTTACTTCTGGGAGCCGAGGTATACTCACGATTGGTAAGACCCGGACTTATCGAGTTGGGGACGGATAAGCCAACCCTACAAGAAACCACTCTTGGGTGGATTGCATACGGCACACTTAGGCGAAGATTGCCAGCAGCCATGGCAGAAAATATCACGACAAGAACACGGGAGGATCCGTTACCAGCCCTGGAAAATTTGTGGAAGCTAGTTACATTTAACACCGAGGTACCTGCAATGATAGTCCAAGAGAGACTTTGGGAAGAACATTTTTTAATGGTAAGGGGGCCGTTCGCGGAAAATCCAAGGGTGCTGGGGACAACATCAGCGTTGGCTAGAACGGGATCCGGCAACGCTAGAAGGATACGTGAACTTTATGGATGAATATGAGCGGTTTGATCACATGGCGGAGGTACAGTTTTCCAGTGTACCAAGGAATCATTATTTCATTCCCCACCATTGCGTCCTAAAACCAGACAGCTCCGCCACAAAATTGATAGTGGTCTTCGACGCTTCGGCTCCTAGAGGACAGGAAGGAGCCTTAACATCATCCTAAGGGTAGGGCCGACAATTCAGAATGATTTGCTATCAATTTTGTTACGGTTCCGAACTCACCGGTTCGTGTTCACAGCAGACGTGGAAAAAATGTATCGACAGATCTGGGTTCATTTTGAAGACAAGGGCTATCAACTTACACTATGGCGACGAAACCCACTAGAGAAAATGCGGTATTTTCAATTAAACACGGTCAAACATGGGACTGAATGTGCGCCTTACTTAGCAACAAAATGTTTACAACATTTGGCACAGGTAGCGCCGGCAAGCCAGCAGCTAGGTGCACACGCCATTCAACAAAACTTCTATGTCGACGATTGTTTATCCGGAGCCGACACGCTGGAGGAGGCGATAAGGTAACCTAAATCACCTACAGAGAGAAGTCCATCAACTACAAGAGCAGCTAGAAAGAGGGGATCTAGAGACGACATCGAATACGCAGGGGAACTACGTTAAAACAATCTCCATTGCAACAGGTTTCGTAATAATACTGTTGCTAGCAGCAATTTTGGAACTCATCAGAAAGGTTAAGAGTACAAGAAGGTTTCACCAAGAGAACGTCGCGGAACAGGGCATCACATCTCCAATACCCATGAGTCGGGTGAAAACGCTGACAACCACAGAATAAAAAAAAACAAAAAAAACTAAATCGTTGCTATTCAAGAATATATTTAGTTGTATATAAGTAAGTATACATAAAAAAAAGAGGAGGACGTGGTTATTACTCGTGGCCCGAATCACTATTGGAGTCATAATATATCTCCATGGGATCGGCGTTCAGCACTGGAGGACCACGCAAGGTAACAGCAAGCACAGCCAACCGAGCAACACCAAAACGATCGTGAGGAAGATGGATGAAGGAGCCCTCGTGGACCGTTACATGCCGATTTGGAGCATAACGTAGGCCATCTACGGCTCAAGACTGTACGGCTTTGACGACGTACATAAAACCCTGAGATATTATCCAGTTAAGACCAACAGTTGGGAACACAAGTAGAACGCATCGAGCCGTCAAGGTCCAGAACGATTTCGTAGTGACAAATCACCATTGCGACAAACTGAGACCCGACGAATACAGCAGTTTTTTTAGATGATTAACGAAACCTCAGCGAAGCACGGGTCAAAAGCACGCAACTCCCAACACGACGGAGTTCTACGTTATCAGCGAGCAAAATATACAATCAATGCAACTTTAACGGAACAGCGACCAGGCGCACAGTAGCAGCACAATATAGTGCCGCCGCTGCAAGTTTGGGACAGTCGGCAAAGACTCAGCGGAACAGCCCAACAGGCAGCATACTGCTGACATTGCAGCCTAAACGACCAGTCAACGAACTCGAGGCCAAACTAGGTCGACCCAAGTACAGGTGCTGCCCCAACGCAGATGCACTACACATCAGATAATTTATACGCCCAATTTACGGGTCAGAATAGTATTTAAGCCCTGATTAACAGCTCAGTAAAGACAGTTACAAACCTACACCACACATGATTCATTATTTCCATCATCGGTTGACTCCCGTCAACCCATCCTAGAACAGTTCTTATAACTCCTGTGATCCGGCACCGTAGTAGCTATAGATACCTGTGTCGCGACACGATCGTCCTGTCCTATCTAGTGTTCAGTACCCCCTTGTCAACGCTCTGTCTACCACCAGTTACACTAACATTCGTGAACTCACCCCCGCACAGTCCTGTATCGCCTGTGGTCCGGCACCGTGCTACCCGTAGTTATCCGTGCCGCGACGCGATCGTGCTGTCAGACACAGCGTCCCCGTGCCCGCGACGAGCGTTCATACTCCCTCGTCCCGCGGAGTGACCAAACATTGTCTATTCAGATTAGACAAGAACACAAACAATAATAAATGCAAAATATTCATTACTAAGCGTTCAATTAACATTGATATGTCCTAGGGTTCACCAGTGCTCAAAAACTAGCACACATTAAGCGCTTTTTATATCACCCTTTTGAGCTCTTATTTGAGCAGCAGAAAAAGCACACGTTTAGCACCTTTTAAGTGCTTAGCAGCAAATACAATTACCGTTTTATTTAAATTTTTTATTTGTTTGCTTATGCTGTCATTCGTTGTTTTTTTAAACAAAAATCGCCGCGTACCATCACTACAACAACGAGTGACATCGATATCGATATCGATATCGACACGCCGATATAACAACAAGCTTTCGTGTTATATATCGGGCAAAATGACGCAAGTGTGCTATGTTATTTTAGGTGATAAACTGATGTATTTATTAAATTTAAAAACAATTTTATATTTGTGGGGGCAAAACCTAAATATTATATAAAATATTTTTTTAAATTAATTTGTTTTTATTTTTAAAAAATTAAAAATTAGTTAGATGCCATTGGCAATGGAGGTATTCGAGCTGCGTTTCGGTACAAACTGTTAGGCTGGCAAAAATCACAGGTATGTATTGAAGAACAATAATAGAATTTCGGTGTAGACTCAGGTGCGAAACCCAAATTGGTAAAGATTTAACGCTACATAATCTGAAAAGATTTTACGACTCAAGTCAGAAACTTTCCATCACACCACAGTTTAACAACTGAGCTAATTGATACTTTAACCACGATTTTTTTTAAACTGTGACGTGATGGAAAGTTTCTAGGTCTGGGGTCGTAACCTACAGGTGAAATCCTTTCAGATAATGTAGAGTTTAATCTTGGGCTTTTTAATTGACGACCAACAACTTAACGGCAGATCAAAGAGACCAGATAATTAATATCATTACAGAGGAAATCTCAGCTAGGCAGCAGACGCTTAAAACTATAGATTTTGCTGATATTGTGGACCAAATCGTGGCGGTATTTCCCTCGAAGAACTGGAGAGTAAGTTATGACCGTGCTTTGTACAAAATCTAAACACTATCAATGTTTATACCCGTTACTCGTAGAGTAAAAGGGTACACTAAATTCGTCAGAAAGTATGTAACATGTATGTATTCTTGATCAGGATCACAAGCCGAGTCGATCTAGCCATGTCCGTCTGTCTGTCCGACCGGATGAACGCTGAGATCTCGGAAACTATAAGAGCTAGGCTATTGGGATTTGGCATGCAGATTCCTGAGCTTTTTACGCAGCGCAAGTTTTTTTCAGCAATGTGCCACGCCCACTCTAACGTCCACAAACCGCCCGAAACTGTTGCTCCTACAGTTTTGATGCTAAAACACAAATTTTAACTGAAATGTATTATCCCCATCAATACCTAACGATTAACCTAAAAAATTTATGCCACGCCCACTTTAACGCCGACAAACCGCCCACAAACTTTAAAAAATCCTTAATACGAACGCGGATATCTCGGAAACTATCATAGATAGAGAAATAGGATCTCAGATTTAAATTCCGTAGCCTTGTACGCAGTGCAAGTTTGTTACGCAAAGATGCCACGCCCACACTAACGCTCACAAACCGAGCAAATCTGTAGTGCCCACAATTTTAATGTTAGATACAAAATTTTAATTGAAATGTGTTTGTCTTGTTAATACCTATCGATTGATCCAAAAAAAAGTTTGCCACGCCCACTCTAACGCCCACAAACCGCATAAGTCTGTGGCGCCCACAATGTTCATGCTAGAAAAAAGTGTTAACTGAAATGTATTAGTTTCGTCAATACCTATCGATTGACCACAAAAAAAGTTTGCCACGTCTACCCTAACGCCGATAACGCCTAAATCTGTCTACCGCCCACTTAACCATATAGTGAGATCGCGGGTAGGTGGCGCATTTCAATCTCGTTTTACTGCTTGCATATCTCCATTTCCCTTTGGTCCATTTAGCTGAGTAACGGGTATCTGATAGTCGAGGTACTCGACTATAGCGTTCTCACTTGTTTTGAATTGTGTTGTGGCTTAACAAATCTGTTCTACATTAAGTTTCCAACGCTGCATTTAGGCTTTTATTAATTTCTTCCAGGACGTTTACTACAGGCCCCGTAGCCTTACGCAAAAGCATCCTGCAGGAAAACTGTACTGGAAGTACGCAAATCTAATGTCAAAGCTTTTGAAGCGCAGACGATCCGGTCAGTTACAGGAATCCGTTCCTGTGTCCTAAACCAGTAGTTTTGCTGACATAACTAGCTTTGCTTTGAAAGCAGAGTTAAAGCGAGAAATTTCCGATTGGATCTCAGAGTGTCAAAAATGGAGGCAGTACCATGCCCAACGCAAAAAAGACATCGATTTGCGGGATGGTCCACAATTTTTAAAGGAGTGGCCAAAATACACTGGTCGGCATAAGTAGTTTGACAAAACAAAAGTTAAATATACTCATAATTTAAACTTACTTCTTGTAAACTTTGAGCATCAATGGAAAGGTAATTTAAATGTCATTTGAATGATACAATATATTTCTTACCCCATTCAGTATTTATTGAAAAGGACGAATTTTTGTAAATCTACTTTTAAATCTACTTTTTAAACGTTTTTTCTCGACTTAAAAACTTAAATTTTTTTATGCAAAAAAATTTCTTCAAAAAAAATTAAAAGTAACTGCAAAAAAAATTTTCAAAAATCATCTTGCTTATATTTATTATGATCTAGTAAATTGGACCCATTTAGGGAAAAGGTTTTTTGCTTGTACGAAAAGCAAATGCAAAACAACGAGTGCCTTAAGCTATTAAAGACAGCTCAAAAAACTGTATCAATCACTCGCAGGAAAGTCTGTTCCTCAGAATCAATTCCATTGCGGACTATGAGGTAAAGCTTCACCAGCTAATTATTAAGTATTATTTAAGCTCAGTATGGTTTTGTTAATGAATAGATGTAATACAATTAAGTATTAAACAGACAACCTCCCAATGAACAAATAATAATGCAAGCTTAGATTGTGTGAACCGCACGCTCTCAACGCCAGAATCGAAGTGAACGAGAATATCAAGAGAGAAAAAGAACAACGAGAAGATAGGAAAAAGAAGCACGATAGTCCCGTTTCCTTAAGCGGTTGCCTAGGAAACCAAGACATCGGAATGTGCGTCTACCTCTCGTACACATACATTCATGCAAACATGAATTGCACAATTATCCATGTGACTTTTGTAAATTTGAACATGCAAACTCCAACACGCCGCCTCAAAAATTACATTGATTATCACTTCAATTCCTGACGAGAGTTTGTGCTTTAGTTTTAATTTGTTTCTTCATGTCATTTCTTTTCTTTTTCAATTCTGGGGATACATTAGATCCAGCATTTGCTGCAAGAGTTGGGGAAACCCAGTAAAACCCAACTAGATCCATACAAATATTAACATAATTAAAGCTTTGACAAATGAAATTAAACAGGAATAAACAGTAAATATGAAAATTAAAATTAATTACTTCATGAGATCCATTTGAAAAAATAAACAAGAATATGAATTCAATTCAATTACTTAAGTCTTAGTAAGTAAAAAAAAATAATCATAAATGACTTCATGGGATCCATTTCATGTTTTGCTTCGATGGATTTTCAGCAACAGTTCACCAGGTTCGTAGTTGGATTATTCAAAAAGACCCAGCTGGCTTCTCAGGGAAATAAACCGGGCAGATGGTAATGGCTTCGTCAATATGTCGGCTAGTTGCAGATCTGTGGGAATATACTTTACACAAATTAGTTTCTTTTCAATTTGCTCTTTTGTAAAGTGATATTTAATATCTTTGTGCTTTGTTCTCTTATGGCAAGTAGGATTATTTGCAATACTTATACAACCTTGTCTTCAAAAATATCAATAGGACCACTTAATTCTAGATTAATCTCATTTATTAGCGATTTTAACCAAAGAGCTTCTCTTACACCTTCAAACAAGGCCATGTATTCTGCTTCAGTAGATGAAGCAGCAACCGACTTTTGCTTCATGGTACTCCATGAAACCAAACAATTTTCAAACATTTTAAAAAGGTACCCCGTGGTACTTCTTCTGTCAGTTTCATTTCCAGCCCCATCGGAATCTACATAGCCTGTAAGAATATTATTAAAATTAGCTACCTTCTTGAATCTAAGCTTGATATTAACAGTTCCCTTCAGATATCTAAGAACTCTCTTAAGGCATTGCCATAGTTCCTTATTGTTGTTGTTTGTATATCTGCTTAGAATACTTATTGAAGTACTTAAATCGGGCCGTGTACATAACATTATGTACATCACACAACCAATTAAATTTCTAAACGGTGCATCACATAATTCTTTTGATTGCAGAGCTGTATAGTCTAACTTACTTGGGAGGGGAGTACTAACTGAATTACACTCTTCCATATTACATTTTCTCAATACATTTTTAATGTATGCGGACTGACTAAGACAAATCTCTCCATTAGTTCTATCAATTTTTATGCCAATAAAGTGTCTAGTTTCACGTAAATCGGTCATTTGAAACTTGTCATGAAGGTAAGATTTAAAATTGGACATTGTATCAGATTTGTTTGTAGCAATTACTACATCGTCCACATATAACAAGAAATATATATTTCTCGAAATATCTCCCTTATCCAAAATATAAATACACCGATCAACTCCTAAGTTTTTAAATCCAACATCCTTCAACACACTTTCAAAAACTTCGAACCAACATCTAGCAGCTTGCTTAAGACCATATATAGCTTTATTAAGTTTACATACTTTATTTTCATAAGAGTGATTCAGGCCTTTTGGAACGCTCATGTAGATTTCATCCTTTAGAGTTCCGTTTAAAAAGGCGGTTTTTACGTCCATATGATGAACCATTAAATCGTATTGATTTGAAAGTGCCAACAAAAATCTAAAACTGGAAATTCGTGCAACTGGTGCAAATGTCTCATCGTAATCAGTCACATATTCTTCAGTGAAGCCCCGCGCTACAAGTCTTGCTTTATACTTTACTAAGTTCCCAAATTCATCTTGTTTTATACTAAATACCCATCTGCAGTCAACTATGTTTTTATTTTCTGGCTTATGCACTAAGGACCAAGTATTATTTTGAAAATGAGAATTAAGTTCATCTTGTATAGCTTTCTCCCAGAAAGAGATATCATGAGATATCTTTCTAAAAATCGATATGATAATTTGGGTCTACTTTTAATTCTTTCACTGCGTCTGATTTCTTCTTCCCTTTTATTTTCTTTTAATTTATCACCAGCTTTAACAACTGGATCGGCATTCTCTAGACATGTGGAATTTTCATTGAGATGTTCACTTAACTCAGAATCAACAGATTCATTATTTTCTATCAAAGGAAAAACCAACTCTTCATTTCCTTTACTTAAAGATTCATTATTTTGTTCAACAGTATTACTTTGAACCTCAGAATCTTCCCCATGTAAAACTCTTGATTTTAACATGTTTATTTCATCCACCACAACATCTCTTGCTGTCATAAATTTCCTCGATTCCTCAGACCACAACTTATAACCATTTGGTTCATATCCAACAAGTATAGCTTTAATTGACTTTTCGTCAAACTTTCTTTTTCGTATTTTATTCAAAGCATATGCCGTCGAACCAAATATTTTAAGATATTTCAATGTTGGCTTTTTGTTACGCCACATCTCAAATGGTGTTTTATTAATCTTTTGCAATGCTCTACTTGGGGATCTGTTAATTAAATTAATTGCTGTTAAAACAGCCTCACCCCAAAAATGCTTATTGAGCTTAGCACAACTGATCATAGATCGAGCCTTTTCGGTGATTGTTCGAATCATCCGTTCTGATACACCATTCAATTGTGGAGTATGAGGAACCGTTAAATGATAGCTGATGCCTTTTTCGACACAGAAATCACGCATTTCGTTAGAAAGATATTC